>NC_044907.1:74076266-74445016 GCF_001633185.2 Quercus lobata | reverse complement strand
TTGAGATTGCTGAACATGTGTTTGATAGAATGCTCAGGTGTTTGTTCTCAGATTCATTTGTAATATGCCTTTTGTTCTCTGTTTAAAAGAATTCAACTACAAGAAATTACGAAAAGGTTATGGTTTGATATATAGAGTTATTGTCGTCTTCAATCTAATAAGACCGTGCCAATTGCATGGTTTACTCCAAAAAAATTTTAATCAAATTTTTTTCTACAGAAAGCTGTGCTATTACCCCAGTCCACTAAAAATCACTACTCATGTTTTAGTTTTAAAGTTGTAATATCTATTGGACAATATAGTATTTTGTGTTTCAATGTATTAATATTGTTCTTTTTTTAAAACAACAAAAAAATTGTTATATTTGAATGATATCTTGAATAATCACTAAATATATATAGTATATTATTAATGTCAACTCTTATTCATAAGAATTTCATTTAATTATATATGTTATTCCAACTAAAATAAAATGAAATGAAGATTTGAAATAATATTTTAAACTACCATAAATAAATATTCAATATAAACTAAAATTAATAAATTTTTCTTTTTTAAAATCTAATTTTCAATAGTTTCCCGTGCATCGCACGGGTTAGCGACTAGTTGACTCAAATAAAGGTTGCCTCCATAAACCCTAAACCTTCAACAACCCTAAACGTTGCAGCCAACGTCTCCCTCTGCCTCCAAGAAAACATTTATCCATATTGGGTTGCCTCCATAAACCCTAAACCTTCAACAACCCTAAACATTGCAGCCAACGTCTCCCTCTGCCTCCAAGAATTACAGGAAAGCATTCGAAGACTATTACCAATTTTTTTTCCACTCCAACATCTAAGAAAACCACATTCGTTTTAATATCAAAGTCATCATCAAGTAATAGGAAGACACCTGAAGACCGGGACTGTCTGAGGAAATCAATGTCACCAATCCTTTCTCCACTTCACCATTCATTGCTGGCTTCCCCCCTCCAATAGCACCCTTACCATTTTGCAAAGCAGCACTTAAGTAGGTTGCAACAAGCACTGATGACGACACCTCATTTGCAGGCAATGAGGTATCATCAAGCAAATGATTGAAAACACTGAACAATACATGCTGTTGTAAGTAGATAGATAGAAGAAATTGAATATAGAAAAAACACAATCAAAGAGAGTGCAAAAGAATAAACAACTAGGAAGAAAGAAGAGGTTGAGAGAGAATTGGAGGCTAGAAGATCAGCCGAAAGAAAGGTATGTGTGTACCAAAATTATATCTTTACTATTGCATAGACCTTCAATTATATGACTTTTTGAACATGAAATTCTACATGTTTACCTTCACAGCTTCACAACACTAAATTGATGTCTGTAAAAGTAGATCACTAATTTAAAGTTGCCACAAGACAATATACATTTATTTAGAATTGCCAAAGACTAAGGTAGTGTTAACTGTATAGATGCATAATATGGATTATGAAAACATGTAGCATGGTAAGAGGGGTCTTGGCAATAATTTAGATTGAATTTAGTAGTAGTAACCAAAATTAGGCTACATTTAATTTTTGAAGCATTCATTGGTTTGTTGTAGTTCACCCTTCAATATTGTACAAATTAACATTCTCTTTGTTTGTGTTCGTGACTAATCTGACGTTAGAGACTTTTAATTTGAACTATTTTTCCTTTGTTATTTTCTGCTCTATATTTATTCTTCAAACATATTTATTCCTTTGTTATATTTTGCTCTATGGGTATTTATTGTAAAATATAGGTTAATGCACTTTTTTATTTAGTTAAAAATTTGTATTTTGTTATTGTGATTTTCATGTTTTGATACTTTTGTTGTAAGTGAATGGACAAGAGCTTGCATTGCGAGTGTCCTAGCCAACGTATTCAAATAATTTTTATTTCTTTGGTTACATCTTTCATAGTTTATGAATTATGTTTGTTTTAATTATTCGAATTAAAATCTTCTTAATTGGAGGCTTGGAGTGACTAAACTTATTGAGAATTTCTATTGAGACCTTGCATTGAAGATAAGAACATTGGCCTGATGCCTTTGTGACATTCAAGGTTTGGTCTTATCAAAATGAAAATTTTTCTAAGCAAGTTATGCTTTAGTTTCCCCACCTATCAACTAAAATCCAACTGAATTTAATTAAGTCTTTTACTATCTTTGATGTTACGGTGTGCTATCAATTAGGGATTTCATTGTACATTTTTTTTTTCTTTTTTTACAAAATTATTAATGTACCTTCAAGCAAATTAAATATATATGATTATTATTGAATTATCCCGTGCATCGCACGGGTTAGCGACTAGTTAAAGTATAAGTCCAATGTAAAAGTAGGCTATCTAATTAAATTTAAATATATGTGTGTAGAATTTAATAATTAAAAAAATAACAATGTTTCTATTGTACTGTTTAATGTGAGGTTTATTAATTAAATTTATGATTATGTTGAATTTAATTATTTTGAAGACGACAACATTTGTTATGTCATATTGTCTGATTCAATCATGTATTAAATTTTTTTTTTTCATGATGTAGTACACGTACATATTGTAAATTTGTAGTTTAGTGTTACTCATAATTAAAAAAGAGTAATGCTAGAATACAAACTTTTTTACAAAAAAAATTTACAAATTGTTGATATAGTGAGTAATTATTAGTAAATGAAAAAGCAATGTTAATAGTGGACTTAGGTAAAAACTAATATGAAATTGATCGCATCAACAGTTTGTAATTAAAAATGTTATAAAGTAGTTTGTGGCTGTAGCATTATTCATTGAAAAACTCTCTCTCTCTCTCTCTCCCTCTCAATTAATTTCAAGTTCAATAATTTATCTTTTCTATCTTTTTCCATTAAGTTGGGATGAGATTAGATTTGTAAGAACACCAATTTCACCTAGATTTATAGTTTTAGTTAATTAATCACTTTTCATAAAGAACACCAATTCACCAATTTCTAATAATGTCTAAAAGGCACAATCCATATCTCCACAAATATTTGGCCGGAATAACTTTGTATAGTAATACAATTCAAAGAAACACTCATAGTTCTCTCTCTCTCTCTCTCACACACACACACCAAAAAAAAGAAGAAGGAGAAGAAGAAGAAGAAGAGGAAAGGAAAAAAAAAAAGTTTCTTTTTGTGCCCCAAAGCATTCAATAAACAGAATTCAATAAAAACATAATTTAAAAATAGAGTCAGAGGAAGTTTCTTTGGATGGTTTAGGCATGGCAAGGAGGAATTAGAATTGCCACAATTATAAGAGTCATTTGGTCAAATAAAAAAAGAAGAAGAAGAGTCATTTGGTAGTGCTTCTTTGGCACTTAAAGCAATGTAAAGGGTCAAATGGAGTGTGAACCGATGATTTGAGAAGAAAGATGGCTCAAGTCACTATAGAATGGACAAATTTAATCAAGTTTACCACACCATGTACTTAAAATGTGCAACTGTGGAGTTGATTTAATGAAAAGGTTTTGCATGCATTGAATGCCAACACAAGTCATAGAAGTTGGATCAGGAAGCTATTTGTGTCATACAGATTTTATGAAATGCAATGTAGTTCATTATGAAATCCAATGTAAGAAAAAAAAAAAGAAAGGGAATTATCGAATGTGACAAAAGTACAATTATAAGTGATATTGACACTGCCCAATGTAATAAAGGAATTGTCAAATTTGAGACAAAAAAAAAAAAAAAAAGGATACCATTAAATGTGACAAAAGTAGCGTTAGATGTTGGTGCTGCCTAATGTGACAATGGAACCATCAAATGTGATAACAAAAATAAAGGAACCATCAAATGTGACAAAAGTACTGTCAAATATGATGTTGGTACTGCCAAATGTGACGTTGGTACTGCCAAATGCGATAATGGAACTGTCAAATGCGAGGAAAAACATAAGATGACAAAAGAACTGTCAAATGTGATGTTGGAATTGCACAATGTGAGAATGAAATCGTCAAATATGATAAAAAAAAAGGGGAACCACCAAATATGACAAAAGTACTGTCAAATTTGATGTTGAAACTGCATAATGTAAGGATGAAACCGTCAAATGTGAGAAAATAAAATAAGGGAACCACTGAATGTGACAAAAGAACTATCATATGTGATGTTAAAACTGTACAATGTGAAAATGGAACTTGATAATGCTCGAAAATTGGTAGGCTGAATGCTTCGGGATTCAACGGTGGTTGGATGACCTGAAAAAGAAGAAAGAAACTATTGAAGGTGATTGGGGTTAACCAGCTAAGGACTCTCCAACGGTTAATTCAGTTTTCTCATTAAAACTCAGGTATTGTAAGCATTTGAATAGTGAAAAACAGGTATTGTAAGTGTTTGAATAGTGAAAAAAGTACCTTGGGCTGATGGGGCTAGGTCCCTTTTATAGAGAGTTCTTGAGTGGGTCTACTTGTTAGGCTCCACTACCATCATGGGAGATTTGTGGACTTAGTGGGAAAGTTAAAGCAGATTTCAAAGAACTCACCCCCATGTCTTGGAATAGTGGAACGTCGTCCGATTACTTTGTATTTGTAGAAAATCCTCTGAAATTTGCTAAGTGTTGAATAGTCGTCCATGCCTTCTTGTGTCATGGACGACCAAATTACTTTGGATGATCATTGAACCCTTGGACAAAGCTTATTCATTTCTTGTGGTACTTTTTACTTGATTCCCTTTCTCATGAATCGACTTGGACGTGGTTTGGTCATGGACAACTACATGGACATATGGAGTGTGATTTCGCTCACCATCAGAATTGTTAAATGTGAGAAAAAAATAATAAGGGAACCACTGAATGTGACAAAAGAGCTCACATGTGATGTTGAAATTGTACAATGTGAGGATGGAACCATCAAATGTGAGAAAAAAGTAAGGGAACCACCAAATGTGACAAAAGAACTATCACATGTGATGTTGGAACTACAAAATATGAGGATAGAATTGTTAAATGTGAAGTTTTGATAACCTGGTATAGAAGGTTACTTACTAGTGGGTACCGTATCCCCTTTTTTTTAGGAGGGAGGGTACAATACAATTACCCTATATATATATTTTGTGTGTGTGTGTGTGTGTTTTTTTTCTCTAAATAGATAAGTATCTTTAGTAAAAACCTTCTTTATTTTGTAAATGCAAAGCTTTTATTTTGTTTTAGAGAATTAGAGATATGGATATTATATTTTTTATTTGGGAAAAATGCTCACACCCCCCCTAAACTTTAGAGTAGTGGCCAAAACAACCCCATCAACTTTTATATTGGCCAATTTACTCCTTAAACATTCCACAACTGCCAAATCAATAGATCAGTTAGTCTAACGTTAAAACACTAATGGAAGTGGCACGTGACACTCACGTGAACTCAAAAAAAAAAAAAAAAAAACACAGTCCCAATTTTTATTTATTTATTTTTTTGAGATAAAAAATAGAACAATCCCAAAAATTTGAACGTGATAGAAAGAAAAAAGATGAACAGACTGGTAGAGAGAGAGAGAGAGAGAGGCAGTAGAACTAGAGCCACTGCACCACGGCATGTCGGCGCCTAGTTCTTTATCCTTCCATTATCTCGCCGTTTGATATGGAACTTTGCCTCAAATCTTCTTCTAGATTATAAAGAAGCTTCTAATTATTTCCTTCATGGGCCAACAACATGTGAGTTAAGCTATAAAAGACCCCTAGCTGGGGTTTACAAAATAAATGTTGATAGGGTAACATTGAAAGATAGGAGGAAATCAAGTCTAGGAGTGATCATAAGAGATTCCAAGAGTGAAGTTGCAACTGGGCTATGCAAGTCACTCCCTGCAACTATATGGTTTTGGAGATTGAAGTTATGGTTGGGGAATCTAGAATCCTGCTAGTGAAGGAAATGGAACTTTAGCAAGTTATCTTCAAGTTAGATTCACTCTCAATTGTTCAAAACATTTTATCAAAGGAAGTTAGTGGGGAAATCGGCCATCTTGTCCAAGGAAATCTTAGTCTTCTAGATTTCTTCAATAGCTGGAAGATCATACACCTAAAAAGAGACTATAACAAGGTTACACATGAACTTGCTCATTTCGCTAGATGCAATGAGACTTGCAAGGTTTGGAAAGGAGTTTCTCCTCCAATGGTGAGACACCTCATCCACCTGAATTGCCTATAAAGTTGTAGCCTTTTCATATCTTTGTTGTACTTCAATTTCAGTTATATATACCAAGTTTCTCATAAATAAATAAAAATTGTGTCATACATGTTGTGGTTGTGCCCTCTCTCTCTCACATATAATGATTTATAGCTATTGTTAAAGTTCCGAACATTGCTCTGAGTAAAATTCTTATATTAAGAGTTTTAGAAATTTAAAAGATGTTTCATTATTTATTTTAATAATCTACCATAATTTTAGTGATTATGCCAAGTGGATGCCTTCTCATTTTTATCTTTTATAATTATTTTTTTTACCCTTTGTTTCTCTTTATTTCATATGGATCATAATGAATTCATTAAAAGTATCAACTTAGTTTGCTCAAAATGAAGCGTAAGGAATTTATTTATGTATTTTAAATTATTTTAATAATTTATCATGGATTTTTGTTATAATAAAAACTTTACTCTACACAATATACTTCGATATATAACTTAAAATAAATATTTTTCTTTTGTGTTACTATATATTTTAGTGTTCAATTTTAGTTATATTATTGAAATATTTGATTTTGTTTATATATAATTTTTTTGTGACCCATGTATCTCACAAGTATAATTTTTTTTCTTAAAACAAGTTAAGAGCAACTACATCAGAAGGTGCATAATTTCAGTCTATTTTGCAAGAAAAAACACACTTTTTCTATTTTATACACTCATTTTTACAAAACACCCACATTAGTTTATCTATTATACACTCTATTTTATATAAATAATATATTTTTATTCTACTTTCCCCTAACCCTCAAACTCTCTGCCTCTCTCTTTTCCCCAACCCACAAATTCATTCCTCAAAGTCTTTGCCTCTCTCTCATCCCTCAAAGTCTCTACATCTTTTTTTTTTTTTTTTGGACAGTTCGAAAGCTACAAGGAAGAGAGAAGATGATGATGAAGAAGAAGAAGATGAAGATGAAGATGAAGATGAAGATGAAGATGATTGAAACATAAGGAAATCATCGGCTCCACATGCATTCAGAGTAAAAAGAAGGGTTACGGATTTTAGAGAGATCTCCACCCCTCTTTTCTTCCTCTGAGTGTAGAACCTCATTAAAGTCTTTGCATCTCAAATCCCTCATCTCTCTCCTTAATTCTCAGATCCCTTAAGTCTCTGCCACCATTGGGTTTGTATTTGATTTTGATTTTGCGTTTGGGTTATGGGTTTTCAATGAATGGTTTAATTTTGAGTTGATTTTCTATGGATTTTGGGTTTCCGTTGTTTTAATGGGTTTTGGTGGTGGTGGTTGTTTTAACGGATGATGGTGGTAATGGTTGGGTGGTGATGGTTGGACGGTGAGGGGTGGATGGTGCTCTTCCAGGTTCTGTGAGACAGTGAGAGATGGTGGGTTCTGGGTTTTGTTTTAACGGATCTCCGCCGCCAGCAAGCTTCAATCTCCGTTGCAGCACCGATCCACAAGCATCAATCGGTGCATGTGTTTTTGTGCGTCTTTGTGTTGGTTTGTCTGTGTGGGTGTGTTTGTGTGTATCAGAGAAAGAAGAAGATGATGAGGGAGAGAAGAAGTCTGAGTTGGTTTTGCATATGGAGAAGAGAGAGAAAAAAGAGAGCGAAATGGGAAATTAATAAAATAATATGATACACAGCTACAGTAACCGTGTATATATGCATGGTTACTACAGCAAATGTGTAAATATGCATAATTTTAAAAGGACTAGTGTGGAAGATTTTTGGTGTAAAATGTGTAAAATTGGTTGTTTTTTGTATTTTGCAAATGCTTACGATGCTCTAACGAATGATTCAAACATTATGTGTAAAAAGAATTAGGCAGTGCCATGTCTCATAAGACTTTATATATATATATATATATAAGATATAAGACTCATGACATCATATTAAGGTAAATTTAGTTATTGAAGCTTAACTAAATTGAAATTATATCCCTAATAAAAATACAAATGCATCCAATAAACAAACCTAGCCAAAAACATTGGAAATGAATAGATAACAAATTTTAACAAAACAAAACCCTCATTATATCTTACATAATGAAATAATATATAATTTAAGGACAAAATTTAAATCTAACACGACTTAAAAGATCAAAATGCCTTTTGAATATTTCATTTTTAGACTAAATTGTAGACATGGCAAAACAGGTCAGAATTTTTTGACCTGACCCGAAAAATACCTGACCCGAACTTGATTTTTTTGACTCGAAGTAAAAACAGGTTGACCCGTGACTCGACCTGTGTTTTTTGTGGGTCAACCCGACCTGAACCCGAACCCGAACCATTTTTTTAATTTTTTTTTTTGGTAAAAAAATAGTGAAATTAAGACAATATTGGTTTAATTGTTTATTGTGAGTTTTAAGGAAACAATTGATACATTTACATAACTGCATGCAAATTAATTGAAAGATAAATGGTTGAGCATTCTGTAATGCGTAAAGATTTTTAGATATCAAATAGCAAAGTATATGCCAAGATAATTTGATTACAATAGAGTTAAAAACAGATTTAAAATTGTAGACATATGTGAGACACATTCACAAGTGTGAAAATAGTAAAGCCAAAGTATCAAATTAGCATAAATTATGAATGCTTAGACCTATTTTTTAACAATTTATGTTCAAAATAAACGGCGTTTCAAAATAAATTATGATATTTTCTTAGAGTTTTTGCTGCTTAACAATGATATGATCTTCATAAAAGAGACCATGTATAAATAAGTAAGCAATCAAACTTTAATGTATATCTCAAATTGAAATAGAGTGTCAACCACAATTAATAATAGATTATAAAATTAATTTTCGAAATTGTAACTTTCTTATATGTTTTTATTCTTTATCAAATGAGTTATCCAATAAGTCATTTGTAATTTTTTTTTTTTTGGAATGTTGATATTGTGTAAAAATAAAACTTGTGTATCTGTTTTACTTATCTTTGTGTTATTTTATTTTAGATAGCAATGTTAGGATTTATATAATTTTAAAATTATTGAATAAGTATTCATAAGGTTAACTGAGTTCATTCTTGATATAAGTGGTGAATTTAAAATAATGCATTTTACATCAAGTAATATGTTGCATAACTTTCCAAATGGCAAATACATATTGTTTTCTTTATAAAACTTTAAAAAAAAAAAAAAAAATTCATGTGTAAAATACGGGTCAACCGACCCGACCCGCAACCCGATTGACCCGAACCCCCCTTTTTTAACCCGCTTAAAACGACTTGTTTTGACCCGTGACCCGCAACCCGATTAACTTGACCTGACCCACCCGTTTTGCCATGTTTACTAAATTGTGAGTCTACACCCTTAAAAATTGGGATAATTTTGATTTTGATTCCTAAAATTTCGAAATTTAGATTCATACCATTAATGTTACGTATTGTTTGAAATTAAGTCATTCCATCAATGTGTTGTAGTGAGGTCTTTGAACACTATTAAAACTATGTTAAATATTATTTTGATTAATAGCATAACTTTAAGAATAATTTAGGAAAAAAGCATCAGGCAAAAGTTATTTTTATGTTGCATCTTTTTGGAACTCGAGTTTGTAAATAACTTTGGTCAGATGCTATTTAGCAAATTTTTCCAACATTGCCATGTTTTAGTGTTTATTGGAGTTTGACAAACTCGAGTTCCAAAAAGATGCTACTTAATTAAATAACTTTGGTCAGATGCTATTTAGCAAATTTTTCCAACATAGCCGTGTTTTAGTGTTTACTCCACAATCATGTTGTCACATCATTGCACTTATTTCTTTGTAATAAAACACTAACGCTCTTATCTTATCGGTTGTTAAGAAAATTAGTTTTTGTTAATTGTTAATTGTTTATATAAAGGGCTCATTCTATTTGGTTGGGTATTACTAATCATCAAATTCTATAATAAAAGATTGACTCTATTATAAGAAAAATGAAGTAGATTAGTTAAATTATCAATTGACCTTGGATATAAAAACTTAATTAATAGTTTTGCTTCTTAAAAACAAGAACAATATATTTTAAATAAAATATTACAGATGATTTTTTTTTGTTTAATGTTTAGAATTGAAAATGACTGTTTAAACTTGTCGCCTTAAGTCCCAAAATATCTCGAGTCAACCCTGGGTGCAACTTCTAGACTTTAGACTTACCTTTTTTGTGTTACGTTAACAGTAATTTTTTTAGTCTTGAAAAAGTGTAATAAAATCAAAATTGATTCACCAAAATACTGTAACACATAATCCTAATTTAAAGAAAAAAAGTTATAATTCTAAAATTAGTTTTTATTTATTTATTTTAAATTTATGAGTTATGAAGGTGTAGTACATAAGCCAAGGTTGCCCTCTAACCATTTTTTTTATGGCTGAAAAAAAGGAAAAAAAAGAAACCTATCCAAAAAAAAGATTAAAAAAAATGAAAAGACCTTTTATGTTTATAATATTTTCATAACAAATATTAAGTGGTAAATTGTTATTAATTTTTATTTGAATTTACAATTGAAATTGTTTTTTTACCCACCAATTGTACCCAATAACAACCTACAATATAATATTTGTTATAAAAATGTTGTGAAAACATTTATTTTAATAAAAGGGATTTTATTTTTTTCATAACAAAGCAGATTTTTATTTTTTTTTGAAAAGTTAAATTGGCTTTTTATTTTTATTTTTATTCCGTCTTGCCTTCGGTTTCTAGACCCGTAATAAAAAAAAAGCATAAATATTAATAAAGGTAATTTCTTCACCGACCGTTAGAATTAGAAATCAAAACGAAACCTAGTTGAGTTCCAATTCCCTTCCACAATTTTACAAACCCTCGTTGAAAGATTGTGAAAAATGTATGCAGGATTGTGGGAGAGAGGCCCGTTGCTGGGCAAAGGAGCATTTGGGTCTGTATTTCCTGCCAAACCCACATCCAAGTTTCGCTCTTTTCCTTCGTTGATGGCAGTGAAGTCAGCAGAGATTTCTGTTTCTGCTACACTTCAGAAGGAGAAACAGGTTTTTGACAATGTTCAGGGCTACCCTTTTGTCATTCACTGTTTTGGTGAAGACTCCACGGTTGAAGATAACGGTGACATGGTTTATAACCTGTTGCTTGAGTACGCTTCTGGTGGAAGCTTGAGAGATTTGATTCACAATTCTGGTGGGTGTGGTTTGCCTGAAAGTGATGTCAAACGCTACACCAAGTGTATTCTAAAAGGGCTTAATCATATTCATGGATGTGGGTATGTACACTGTGATATCAAGCCTGAGAATGTTCTGCTTGTGAATGTGAGTGCTAGTACTACTGATTCTGCTCATTTTGTGGCCAAGATTGCTGATCTTGGGTTGGCCAAGAGGTCATGGCAGAGGAAGAAAATGAGGATGGACTTGAGAGGTACTGCTTTGTATATGGCACCTGAGTGTTTGATTGAGTGTGTGCAAGAGCCTCCCTCCGATATTTGGGCTTTGGGTTGCGTTGTTTGTGAGATGTTGACTGGGAAATCTCCTTGGGATAGGGGAAAAGAGCTTAACAAACGGGATCTGTTCAACCTTATTGCTGACGAGCGCGAATTGCCTGAAATTCCAACTGGGGTTTCAAGTCAAGCCAAAGATTTCCTGAAAGCGTGCCTTGTAAAGAAATATATGTATAGGTTTACTGCTGAGATGTTGATGGATCACCCGTTTCTTGACGGACTTGGTGATGAAGAAATACTGGCTGTTACCTGTGTTTCTGGGACTGATGAGGCCGATTATGAGGTTTTTTGTTTCTCAGAAGATTATGAGTTAAGTTGTTCTTCTGGTGATTTGAGCTTGCTGCCTGATGATGGTATGGCGTTATGTTTTCCTCCTTCGCAATTTGATGATTTGGATGGGAGATCAGATGAAAATGTGTCTGTTTTAGGCCAGAAAAGGAAGAGGGTTACATGTTATGATGACCATATATGTGAGAGAGCATCACGTCAAACTTTGAAGTGCCCTGCTTCTACCATACCTGCTGTTGGAGCTTGACTGTATATTCCACCATACCTGCTGTTGGAGCTTAATTGTATATTCTTACAATATCTGATAGAGTATTCCTCATATACTATCTTAACTAGGCACTGAATTGTTCATTATTACAATTTTAGATAGAGTATTCCTTATATGATTAGTGTACAAGGCAGTAGGCACGCACAAAATTGTACTTATTCTTGGAAACATTTTCAAGTATATAATACAACCCAATTTTGCTATAACAAGGTTGTGCTTTTTCCTTACAATTTATTTTCTTGTTTCCCTTTCATTTTTTGTTGTTGTTTGACGGCTAAGAGTTGTGGTAGTTGACATACTTTGCTAGTTAAACCTCTTTTTTCGGAAAGCAACAATTCCAACCACTGCACATTGCATGTTCTGACTTGTAATTTCCTTGTATCAGCAGGGAATTTATCTCACAATGGAATTTGAAAGATGTCTTGTAATTTGTAAAAATAATGGGTATTTTTCTCTCTATTGCTTTAGTATTGGCAATTTGGATTTGGTGGATTTGTGTTCCAGGTATGATATCTATTTTGAATTTGTTTTCATCTATTTTTTGTTGAGTACTCCTATGAGTGGAGGATTTGTATGGAAATTTTCTTGAATGGCTTTTTCTCGTATGGCAGCAAGTACTCCTATGGCAATTTTCTGGTATGGCTTTTACAAAGAAAATTTTCAAAGGAGTACTTGCTTTTTAATGGATTTCTATCTTCTTTTCATCTGTTTTTTGTTGTGTACTATCCTGTCATATTTTTGCCATTTCTAGTCAAATGAGTACTGCTGAACTGGGTTTGGGTTTTGTTTGTATTTAATGTAAAAAAGTTGATTACTTGCTGCCAAAAATTTCATTTTTTGACTCCCTAATAGTTGAGATGGTTTACAAACTTAGCTAGTTATACCTAATTCAGGAAAGCACTAATTCAACTAACGCGCTTTGCATGCGCTGCTTTTTATGGATTTTCAAGTAAGATCTCTGTTGTGAGTTGCTATATTGGTAGATTAGAAGCTCCCACATATTAAAATAAAAAAGAAGGAAAGAAAGAAACTAGAGAGAGAGAGAGAGAGAGTTAGGAGGAACTGTTTTCTCATTCTTAATTCAGAATCCTATAAAATAGTTCTCTGTTTGTAGTTTGTACACTATTTGTTTGTTTTATAAATTTAGATTATTGGTTGCATATAAACTATATTTGAGGAGCATCTCATAGGCCTTCTGTGTCAATGCTGCAGTTGGCAATTTTCTTGTATCAGCAGAGGATTCATCTCATTATATAATTTGAAAATTGTGTCATAACTTGCAAAAATAATGAGTACTTCTATCATATTTCAGCTATTTCTAGTTCCACGGATTCAATGCTGAATTGGGTTTGGATTTTGTTTGCGTTTAATGTATTAAAGTTGACTACTTTCTATGAAAAAATTTAGTAAATTATTGTTCAGTTTCTGGGGTATTTTTTTTAGGCCTTCATATATGTGATGCATTCTGTTAAGATTAGACAAATGCTTTGGGTTTTGTTTTCCCAAATTGTGGCTACCATGTGTTGCTTTCAAATAAAAGAATGATGCTAGACAGCAATCTAGTGTGCTTAGGACACAAAGTTTGATGAAAGAAAAAGAGTCTAGAAGGTATAGGGTGCAACCGGAATGATATCAACAATACCACCCATATTTGTGTTGCCATGGATGAGTGTCAGCCATATTTGAAAAGAATTAGCTTATTTCAACTATTGTTGTTGAGCTTTGGTATCCACTGGATCCCTAGTTTCTACCTCTGTCAAACCTTTTTTTTTTCTTGAATATACCTTTGTCAAGTAAAATTTTGTGTTTTGTGACATAAGATAATATCGAGAATCTAGTTAAAATTAGTAATTATGGTTTGCAAAATAGGCCTAATGTCCACAGTGGTAATAAGATCATAATTCATTTTGAAAACTTCAACCAATTAGTAGGGTTAGTCGTGGGTCTAATGAGCTCCAGCATTTCCTTTTTGTTATATGTAGATCTCTAGCGTTACTTTTGTGGACGTTACTTTGAAGTTTATCCCAGAATGCCAGATAATGGTGAACTACTTTCTGATGCTACTCTCTTGGACAATTTTTGGTAGTTTATCAATTTTGCTATCTCTTGTTTTGTGATTGCATGTTCTGCAGATTTAGAGTACACTCACTCATACCGCTCTATGATGCTAATTGAACCAAAAATACCAACACTCTACTTTTGGCATGTCTAGTTGTTGGGAAGACTATATATCTGGAGAAGCACATTTAACTCCTGTTATTGAGTTTTCTAGCAGGCCTCTTCCCATGAAGTTGGCATGAAAGATCTTGGCTTTCTTCAGGTTTGATTGAACATTCATGATCCCTTTAATGCTCTTTGATTTTCAGCGGTAATATGTTGCTCATTTAATATCATAGGTTTGCTCAGATAATTTCACAATACTCTTACTCTTATACAACTTTATTTGATGCTTCACCTGGACGCTTGGGAGTCAAATGGTACTTTGTAGAAAACCCTTGGCCTAATATTGCTTACAACAGCACTACTGTTGTTACTGCAACTTCAATGTTGTTTTGAAAAGCTTCTTTTTATTTTATCCTTCTGGTCATTCACTCCTATATAGGCTAGTGAGGCTTTTTGAAACTGATTTTTGTGGTTTTTGTACTCATTTTCTTTAGATTAAGATGCATTATATCAAATCTCCATTTCACATCATTGCAGTTTAATGTACTATTTGCCATCATATTAAAAGTTTTGGCACTTGTCCCTCCATTTGTATGTGCAGTATATAATGTCCTAAAATGGATAAGCATGAAGACGCTGACTTCCTGCTACACATGTCATCCAAAAAATCTTCATTGCCTTCTGATTTCTTGATTATATATTTATGAACTTCCATTGCCCCATCCTTCGTGTAACATACTTTAACTTCATTTGCATCTTATCATAATTTCAAGAATAACTTGTATTTTTTAAAACTAAATAGACCTCCTTTGACTTGTATTTATGGCAATAAAAAAGTTTAATGTTATTAAGACTTAACCTCGTTGAGGCTTATCAAGCCTGAGAATGTTTTGTTTGTGAATGTGAGTACTAATACTAATACTACTGATAGTGAACATTTTGTGGCAAAGATTATGGATCTTGGGTTGGCCAAAAGGAAAAAGATGAGGTTGGGATTGAGAGGCACCGCATTGTATATGGCACCTGAATGTTTAATTTAGTGTGCAAGAGCCTCCTTCTGATATTTGGGGTTTGGGTTGTATTGTTTGTGAGATGTTGACAGGGAAATCTCCCTGGGATAGGGTTAAAGTTGGACAGACTGGATCTGTTCGATCTTATTGTTGATGAGCACGAATTGCCTCAAGTTGGAGCTTGACTGTATATTCTTGATTCTACTACCATACCTATTGACTGCTGTTGGAGCCTAATTGTATATTCTTAAGAGCATCTGATAGAGTTAGTATCAATCTCAGATTAACAAGGTGGGTTGTTGTCAATGAGCTCACTGGATCCCGAGTTTCTACCTTTGACTAGTTAAAGTATGCATTTGGTGACATAAGATGAAACCAAGAATCTAGTTATAAGTAGTAATTATTGTTTGTGCAATTGTTCTAATATCCATAGTAATGTTAGGTTCATAATTAATTCTAAAATTTTCACCAAATAAAAAGGATTGGCCATGGGCTTAATGAGCTTTTGCTGTAATATACTTAAAATTTTGTTAGTTCATCACACTATCTCTAGGTTTGAAATTTCATATTTTGAAGATTTCTTATCATAGTACACTCACTCATATTGCTTTATGATGCTTATGACCTGCTTCTTGTTCTTGAAATTTAACCTGCTCTAATTGAGGTCTCAAGTGGGGTCCGCTTTCAATGAAGCTAGGATGAAATATCTTGGCTTTCTTCAACATACTCTGTATCTTCAGATTAGACTGAACATTTAGTCAGTTGAGCTCTCATATTATTCAGCTATTTTGTGGGCAAAAAGTGAATGAGATGGAGCAACAAATGAATTAGGAAATCCTTTTGCTGAAGGAGGAGTTGGCAAAATCGAGTATGAATCTATCATAGTAGATGTTTTTGAGAAATTAAACTATTGAAGGACAAGTTGATGAGGGTGAGGCGAGGAGCAATAAGTTGGAGATGAAGTTGGGCTTCCAGAGACATCAAAGTTTTGGTGCAAAGGCATTGCTGCTTGACCTTGTAGTGCTGATTAATGTATTATGGTATTTATTCAACAGGTAGGCTGAACATTTTGCTTTGTCTTTTCTTTTATTTTTCTTGGTGAAAATTTATAAAATAAATCCTTGGTAGGACTAGTGGATAGTTATAACTTGTGGTATGGTGAAAGGAAATCTCTTTACTTGTGATTTTCCTTTTTTAGTATTTGAAATTGCGGCAACTAATTGAAGAATGAAATTCTGGTTTGAAATGGTAAATTTTTTGAATTATGTGTCTCATTTATAGATAACTTGAGAAAAATTAATTTGGAGTTGACATATGTTTGTTTTAACATAAACATAATAATAGATTATAAACATAACTATATACACCACAATGTGCGAAAAATAGATATCCTACTGGAAAGGATGATTTTCATTTAGTTCAACCATGATCCTTCCATAATGGCATTGTATAGGAAGAAAGTATCAATTATTAAATTTGAAAATGTCCAAATTTTATATCATAATGACGTTTTAAATAAAATTTAGTAGGCCCTAGCTTTCTAATAAATTTACTAAATTCTCTAAAAAAATAAATAGATGTATAAAACAGTAGTAGTAGGTGTGTTTGGGTGATTAAATGTTCATCGGGTTGTGAAACTATTGTTTATTACAAGCCGACAACAATGGAGTTGGGTGGCTACCAAAAAAAAAAAAAAAAAAATTTGGACCCTACGTGAGTTTCTTAATCATCTTTTGATCACTTGCAACATTAATTTTAGCATACTTAGTTTGCTATAAGAAGATCCTAATTTGTTCACTATCAACCCTGATTGTTGCTTTGAAAACAATTTTCCATTATTCATATTATCATAAACTCTGAAGTTTATCTTTTAGACTTCATCTGCATTAAATTGTTCTACCGCTCAATATTCCTAAATTTTGAGGCATACCCATCATTTTTTTTTTTTTTTTTTTAATTTTTGTGAATGGAGAAAAGATATGGTAAAACTTAGGTTTTTCATCAAGTTTGGGTTTCTGAATGTCATACTTTTACATATGTTAGTATATTCACCTAGCTTGAGGACCTTTCTAAGGATTCTGAGATTTGAGTATTTGTTTAAGGTTAACGCTATTCATATAATGAATTTTAATTCTTAAATTTCCGTCTTTCACACATGATGGATCAAGAATGGAAAGGAGCAGAGTTGAGAAAAATTAATTCAGTTTTGATTACATGATGAAACATATGTGTAAACACAAATACAATAATATAATGTCAAACATAACTATAAGCACAACCATGGAATGAATTGATACCTTAATTCAATTCTAATATCGTATTTCGAAAATCAAAAATTCTATTAACATTTATTAATTATAAAGTATCAAATTGAGTAATAAAGCATTTTAAAAAAAGAAAGATTAAGATTAAGGACTTCTTTTCAAATATCTTACCTCGCTTAGATTAAAAAAAATGAAAAAAAAAACTCAAATCAAATAGAATAAACAATAATACATTTGTATACAAATAAAACAAATAGAAATTTGTAAAATAAATTAGAAAAATTTGAAATATCGATGTGTATAAAAATTAAAATTGATTATGGTCAAGGCTCGTGTTTGACATAATCTCCTTAAGACAGGTTTACATCCTTACAATTGATGGTTTGAGGCTTTTGGTCACTTGTCTCTCAAGATATAACGATCACAAAAAATAGAAGAAACATATCAATCTAAATAATATAGTGAACAAAACCGTGTCTCTTTCTCTCTATTTAACTCTATGCAAAAAAATATATTTTCTGCAAAAGAACTTTCATTTATGAATGAGAGACTATAGACACCTCATATTGTACTCATTAATAACCATTAGTCCCCATCCTCAATGATGAGCTCGACATACGTCAACCAAGGGTAATTAAAGTGTTACCAATAGTTCAGAGGTAATCATAACTCAAAAGTGCTTAAACTTTGAAAACGATGTTGAAAAATGACCTTTGCTTATATCTTGTCCATAATTTTGAACCTCAAATAATTATTTGTTAGGGTCATATTTTATGTAATTAGCTAATCTTTTGATAAAATTCACTTTACTTGTAATTTGGTAGATCTAAGATGGGTTTAATACATCAAGAAATATGTTGTTCAAGCATATCAAGTGTTTGTATTAAAATACATGAAGATTAGTCCAAGAAACAAGTGAAGAAAAGTTGTTCACTAAGTCTCGATAGACAGCTCGACCGATGCCTACTATCGAGACTTAATGTGAAACTAAATAGATAGCTCAACAGCAGCTCGATCTATCAAGATTTACGATTTTCAGTTTTCCAGATCTGAAATTTGGCCTAGGCTTATGTATTTGTTAAATGTTTCTTTTCTTACAACTCTAGACATATATAAGGATTTTTTAAGAGCCATCACATATGGATACAAAGACCAAGAGATTTATTTTTTCTGTGAGAAGCTACTGCACTTGTACGCCATAGGGTTTTGTAACCAAGTGCTTCCTGATCTTCATTATTGATGAAGTGAAGAACTTTGCGGCCAACAACATCGTTCAAAGTTGTTGGAGTTAGTCACGTATTGGGATCCATGCAAAGGGTTAGTCACAGATTGGAGATTTGCGCATCAAAGGAAAGAAAGCTACACAAGATCAAGTTTGATTGGGTATTGAAGCGAAGGTTCAACTGTAGGTTGGTATTTTGGGATAGGTAAAGGTAGTTGTTAAGATTCCTTATACTTGTAATCGCTTGATTGCTGATTAACGGATTCTTGGGAGTAGTTAAAATCACCTAATGGGGTTTTCGGATTACGAGAGATTTTCCTCATTTGTCAACAAATCATCGTATCAATTTATTTTCCGCTTTATTTAGTTAATTTGGTGATTTTTTGGTGCCTTCACAATTTGCATATAATTGAACCTAATTAATCAACTTAGGTAATTGAATTAATTAACCGAGGTCAAGCTATCTTAACCCAACATTATTGAATGTGATTATTTTCATTGGAAAGTAAACATCCTGGACTTCAATTTGAATACAAATTTTACCTATTTTGGATTTAAAGAGAGTAAGTTATGGATATTTGAAGTCGGGCCAATAACCCAGTCAAATTGGAGTTTTGCTTACACACACTCACGATCCTGCATGCGCACCTTCAGTTCCAGAATTTCTTATTCTTATATTTAGTGCCAAAATCTTCAATCTTTGGGTTGGGCCCCCCTTACACCCTTAGGAACATCCAAAAGCCTCTAAAAGGCCCCAAAAACCCTAGGTCACTTGTATAAATACCAACCTTATGCCTCAAATAAAAAATCAAGCTTGAGATAGTTGATTTTACCCTCCATGTGTTATAAAACCCTATTTTCTATACTCTAACATCACACACAGCAGCTTTGCACATTTTCTAAGTATTCAGAACTATGGGCACCCCAAAAAAGGCTTTTGGTTTACTGTATATTAGGTCCTTGGGGACGTGAATCTTTTGTGTGCATGTGTTTCTAGGGTGAGGTGTGTGTGTGAGTCTCTTTTTCTTATTTTATGTTTAGGAGTTGCCACCAACCATTGGTTTTGTATTAGGTGTGATTAGTCACCTATTTTTCTAATTCTTTTTAGTTACCTAATTAACTAAAAACCAATTCAAGGGTAATTAATTAATTAAGGTAAACCAAAGTCTCGAACCAAAGATCTTGGACTTGGAAGTTCGGTTACAGGTGGGAAAGGTGTTAGGCACCTCACACTGCCTATCCAAAGGATAATACCTCATTTTAATTTTAATTTCTATATTAACGTTTTAGAGAAATAATTAGATACTTGGCATTTGGTTTTTGAAAAAGATTTTTTACAAACAATATATATACACACACACACGAACATATGAGTATTTATTTACATATAACATATAATGTGAATATTCATGACAAATAATTATTAACAAGCAAAATATGTGAAGTAAATATACATAACATGTGTGAGTTACTATGTTGCAAAGATAATATATAATATAACATTTGAGTATTATTTATTATATATTCAACATGTGAATATGTACATAAAAAAAATAAAATAGAAGGAAGGAAAAATGTCACCTTTTAGCAAATTTGTCCTCCAATTTCTCATTCTCATGCACAAACATAAAGAACCAAAACATTAATGCAAAGGGGAAGGGGGAATATGTTAGCTTGATTGGTGTCTATTGGTTCAATGGAAATGAACCATAGACACAAACCTCAAAAAGAATGCAATTCCAAAAGGTTTAAAACAAAGCATACAAAAACAACCTTAAAACTTACCTTTGGAAAGATGAGCAATTTCTTTTAGGAAAACTCATGACTCTTGGAAAAGTTTAATTTTGAGACTAATTTGTTTTGGGAAAAAATGACCTAAAAAAGTATTCTCTTGGTTTTACATGAAAATGAGTTTCCTTTAATGAAACAACATAAAGAAAGTGCTAAAAATGAAAACATTTTTATTGACAAGACTCTAAAGAAACTAAGGGTATGTTTGGTAACTGTTTTTCCCCTTATTTTCTTTTTCCAAAAACAATTTTCTATTTTTGAGACTAAAAAACTTGTTTGGCAAACCAAAATGGACAAAAAATAAAAACTGTTTTCAAAACTCAATTTGTGAAGGAAACTGAAAACATGCAAAAGGCTGTTTTCAGTTATTAATTTTCAAAAGTCAATGAAAACATGCATTTAATTTAATAAATTTGCCTCATTTAATGAGTTAACATTGGAATTCAAATCCTAGTAACAACATATTTTAGTATTTTTTATTTTTTTCTTCAAAAAACTATCTTTTTAATTTCAACTAACCAAACATGTTTTTAATTTCAAAAATACAAGAAAATTGTTTTTTCTTTATATTCCCAAAAACAAGTTTTTGAAAATAGAAAACAAAAACTGTCACCAAACATAACCTAAACTTTTAAAGTTAAAAAAAACCTTTTGGAAACCTACCTTCTCTTTTTTGAGAAAATGAATCATCAAACTTTTTAAAGAGAACTTATCCATTTTAAATCATTTGGAAAAAGTTTAAAACAAAGGGAAAAACAAGCTTGTTTGGAAAAAAAGGCTTTTGTTCACTTTTTAGGGTAGAACACTTAAATTTTAAAAGGGGAAAAGTTTTAGATTAAAACTACTTTGTTCTTTAAGAAAAAGTTTCCATGTTCTTTGAAAAGATACCCAAAACATAAATCAAAACCATTTAAATAAGGATTTTTGAGAAAAAGGGTTTCAGATTTTGTTTTTTTTTTTTTTTAATGTAAAGGAAAAGAACCAAACAAGGTTTTCAAAATGGAGAGTTTAAAAAATGCCCCTTTGGAAGGCATTTTTTAAGAATTTAAATAGAAGCTTTCTTTTGAAAATGATTCATTTTAAGAAAAAGGATGGCCATTGGAGACTAAAAAAAAAACCTTTTGAAATCACATTTTTTAGAGGTTTGCTTATCCAAGCTATTGCTACTTGGTAATCTAGGGTTTATGGTACTAGCTAGAGAGCTAGCACCCTTAAACCCTTTTAACATGAGAAAGGGAATGTGGAAGATAAAGCAAACTCAAGGGTAAAGTGCATAAATTAAAGGAGAACAACATTTAAAGACTTGAATGTATGGGCAAAATTTTGAAGAATTTAAGAGCAAGACATATTGTAAAGAGAAATGATATGTCTATAACATTTTTACAATAAATCCTAAGTGGCAAGTTGTTACTGATTGTTATTGTTAGGGAAAAAAAGTAATCTTAGTGTTAGTTTCAAATTTGAACCAATAACAATTAATCACCTGTGATTTGTTGTAAAAATGTTGTAGACGTAGTATCTCTCGTAAGGAAAAGCTTGTATCTAAAGGAATTTAAGTGCAAGACAATAATGTAAAAGCTTGTATTTAAAGGAATTTAAGAGCAAGCCATAAAGTAAATGGATTGTTTTAAAATTATTTTCAAAGAAATTTCTCATAAATAAACCTTAAATCTTGTCACATCCAAGCTTATGGGTTCTCTTCCATGTTGGGAAAAAGGAACCATAGGGACCTCTACCATTTTCCTAGAAGCATACCTGTATTGTTCTTAGGAACAAGCTTCATAACCCATTTAGGAGAAACCCATCTATGATAAATCACCATCTTCCCACTAAGGTTGGCTATGCACGAGGAAAAGGGATTTAAAGAGAGAAGACAACAATGAAAAAATGGATAGAAAACATTTTTTAGAAGTATAGAGATAGCTTTAAAGAATAAAGAGCAAAGACAATTAAAACACAAATAGAGAGATATAAAAAAATATGTAAAGAGAAAAAAGGATTAGATGAACAACATAAAAATATCATTTCAATAATATAAAATGATGTATTTTACATAGAGAGAGAGAGGGGGGGGGGGGAATGGTGATTAAAAAAAAAAGTGGTCACATACAAAAATGTCCAAGAAAGATTTTATCAAAGAATATAAATTTTGGAAAAGTTTGTAGGGCCAAAAATTCCCTCCAAAATTAACAAAGTTAATTAAAACAAATAGTGAATATATATATATATTAAGATGATTCAGAAAGTTAGTTATGACTTCAAATCTTTATTCTTTAAAAAAAAAAAAATAGGGTTAAAATTATAATTCAACAAAAAAAAAAGACTACCAGAGGAACTTTTTTCCTAAAAGTTAGCACACTCTCTATTTAAATATATCTCACGCACCTTTGATACAATTTTTTCTTTAAAAACTAGCACATACTAAACCTAACAGTTTACTCTATTTCAAATCCTATATTTTACTTTCATAAAAATCCCTTCTTATGTAACTTCACTAATAATAGATAAATTAAAATTTAAAAATTACATTAAATTAAAAAAAAAAAAAAAAAAAAGACTCATCGCATGTGCGGAGGGCGTGTGATGAGGCTAGTATATATTAAAAAGGTTCAGAAGTTAGTTATGGTTTCAAAAAATGTCAAAAATATTTCTAATCTAATTAGATAATTGTTGATGCTCATTTTGGTAAGCCCAGTAGAAAGAAGAAGCCCAGCAACATGGGCAAAAAAGAGTTAGTAAGTGGATAGAAAAACCATTAAGCCCAAGCGGCAGGAATAATGGATCACTGGTCCATAAAATGAACAAATGGATCTTGAGGAAGCAAATGGGCCTAAAGGAGTCCGGAGAGAGAAAAGTAGCAAACCCATGAGCAGTATGTGATGTAGAAAAGTGAGAATGGGTCACAGCAAGCTCGAAGTAATGCAAGCAAAGAAAGTAAGGGGTTAATGGCAAGCCCATAAGCCCCAAGGATGAGGGATAAGGTAATTGTGCTAGTGAAGCCCAAAAAAGTTAATAAAAGCCCATGAGAATGCAGAGTTGGGAAAAGGGTCAAGGAAAGCAAATGAGCCAAGGATGTCCAAGAGAAAACAAATGGGACATAGGAGCCCGCAAGTAATGTAATAAAAGGGCCAATGACTATACTGAGTCATTGGAAGAAGAATAAATGGCAAGACCAAAGAGGCCCAACAGGATTGGGTCAAATAACATAACAGCAGGAATGGCAGAGTGGTATGGCAAGAAATGATAGCAAGGCTACGGAAGAAGTAAAAAAGTAGGCTGAAAGAAGGAAAAACCCACCATCAAATAAAGCCCATCCCTTAAAGGGAGCAAGTCATAAAAAGAATGGGAAATTAGAAAATAGCTCATGCCATAAAAAGTCAAGGATGAACGGCAGACTGTGCAGACGAGCCTTTAGACCATGGCGAACGCATGAGCAGCAGGCATATTTTGGACATATATAGAAGTGAAGCACGCGTAAGAACCAGACATCACCAACTTGTACCCAGCCAATACAAGACGTGGTGAGGTCATGGGTCAGAGGTAAGAGGGCATGTGTGGCGGAGGGGAGAGGGGAAAACCTATTTTGGGGTTCCTGCTCAGGCCTTTTTGGGGGAAATGTCCTGTTGGGATGACATACCACCCAAAAGAAGTAAGGATGAGTTGGAACCACTAGGTGCATGCCATGAGAGATAGAGAGAGAGCACCCACATCGTAACAGGTAGAAGGGCCACGACAGACAAACAAACAAAATAGCATTCTTTGTCAAGTAATGGGAAGTGACATAGCCAACACAGGTAAGTGGTGATGGCCGAACGACTGACGAACCAGTAGTGGTTGGCAAGAACACCCATACCAGACAAAGGTAGTTAAAGGCAAAAATAGTAAAAATTAGTCACGGCAGACACTATAAAAAGGGCCCTTGCCGTGCACAACAGGGGGGATCATGATCACGGTAATAGTAATCTGTAGGAGAAAATCACAACATAGGAGAAAGCACTAAGAAAGGAAGAGGGAAAAAAACAAAGGAAAAAACAGAGAACTTAGAATGGCAGGCATGCACCAATAGGTTAGTCTCCTCTCTCCCTCTAAAGCCCTGCTCTCTATCCAAGACAAAGGATCCTCATTAGACACAAACCATTCAGGCACATTCCCTCAAAGCAATTAATTTCTTTTTTTCTAGGAAGATTATTCACATTGAGGAAGTGGTTTTCCTTTCTTGGTTTCAGCTCCGTTGCATTACTTGGCATGGCAGATTGATTTTTTTTCTCTTTTGATCCAACAAGCCCATTATTATTATTGCCCCATTTATTTCTGTTGTTGTTGTTGTTTTTATTTTTATTTTTTATGTACAGGGTGCTTCTTGTCGTTCCCATTTATTCATTTTGTCTAGTATTTCTTGTGTTATCTTTATTATATTTGCCTGCCATAACTTCCCCGTAGCAGCTCTGCCTACCATGGGCATGTGATCAAAATCTGGCAAGCAGGGCGTAATTTGTGCACAAGCTGGGCCAAGGTGGGTTGCAATTAGACTGGTCCCAACTCCCTTATCCAGAAAACTTAGGTCTAGTACGACAGGAGGTAGCCCAGCCCAATATTACAAAAAGTCCCACCATATTTAAATTGGCGACTCCACTAGGGAGTTGGGAAACAGATAGGGATGGAATACAGAAGCCCTCACAAAAAATGCCCCAAAAATCCAAGAAGACGTGAAACATGAGCGTCGTGCCCTTACAAGCAGAGTCCAAGCCAACAACACCTCACCAACAGCAGCCTAACCAAACGGAAGGTGCCAACAGAATGGGGGCTGAACCCCAACCACAGCCAAGAATTCCCACAGACAATGTCAACGTCTTCATTAAAGTGTTGCAATCATTGCAACACTCATAACAACAAATGATAGAAGAAATCCGTCAGCTGAAAACAAAAAAGACAAAAGAGAAAGGCAGCCAGCATGTCCCGGAGCATGCGATAGAAAAATAGGAGACACCAGCAGGAGGTGTCCTGCAGAATACGAACCAACGTTTCATCACTATGGCTGAAGTAGTGGCCCTCCTGAAATAGGAAAGGGCCAGAGCACTTAAGGAAAGATTCTATGCACGAAGACCTCTGTACCCACTAAGGGTACTCAGTAAACCATACCCCAAGAGGTATGAGCTGCGGGCCTTTGTGTAGTATGATGGCAGGAAAGGAAGTGTCGTTGAGCACGTGAGCAAGTTTATTGATACTCTTGGCCCTAACGCTATAGACAAAGACTTATGTGTTTGGAAGTTTTCCAAATCATTATGTGACCGGGCATACACCTAGTACATCAGCCTAAAGCCAGGATCAATCCCAACTTGGGATGACATGTTTGACATATTTTGCACTAAATACTTCCATGGGGAAGAAACAGTAACGCTTGTAACCCTGCAAGCAACCAAGCAAAGAAGTAGTGAGGATTTAATGGAATACATTAAAAGGTTCAGGGACATAGCAGTTGACTGCTATGATTATTGTGAAGAAAGAACATTGGTGTAAATGTGTATGACAAACATGATCAGGGAGTATAGGGTAGTCCTGGAAAACTTAAAAATCTCCCAGTTTGTACAGTTGTTGCAAAAGGCCAAGAAGATTGCCTAGTCAGTGAAACCAAGTTCCGACAAGAGGAAAGCTCCGCAGGCTATGGCAGTATCCACCGGTGAACAAAGAAGGAAAAATGATGGAAAGGAATACGATACTCCCCCACCAATACCGTGTACCCCAAAGGAGTTAGATGTGCTGCTAGACAAGTGGATAACAGACGGAGTCTTTAAGCCTAATCAATTTTCTAGAGAACCCATGGAGGAAGAGTAGAGGGACCCACATTTTTGCAGTTTTCACAACTACGTACAACATCCTACCGCAGAATGTTGGGTGCTTCGTAGATTGGTACACCGCAGGATCAATGAAGGGACTCTAGAACTATCCCAGCAGGAAGTTCAAAGAAACCCACTCCTAAACCACGAAGGGAAGTGTGTAGCAGCGGTAGTAATCTGTGCAGATCCAGGGGAGGATGAAGAGGAGAATTCAACCTTGTTTGCCGCAGCAATTACCACCTTATAGCAAAGCCCCAAATTCAAAAATTTGTTTGACCAGTTGGGGCTTATGACAAAAGAGGAAAAGATAGCCACACAGGCTTTGGTGAGCATTGCCTCCAGGGCAGGAATAGAATGTTTATTAGCGAAAGTCATAGATGACAGAGCCCTCTTATAGGAATCAAGTGAAATCACTTTTAGCAATGAGGATATTTAGGTGGGGTACCCAGACCATAAGAGGCCCCTTTACTTAGCAGCATCCATAAATCAAATCCCTTTCAAGAGAGCCTTGGTGGATACAGGTGCTTTTGTAAATCTCATTCCATTGAGCATTTTATAAGCGGCAGGAATCTCAGAAAGAAAGATTTAGGGGTGCCCAATGGAAGTGACAAGGTTTGGCGGAAGGGGCGAATACACCGTAGGCCACATCCAGCTGTGGTTAAAGGTGGCCCCATAGCTTCCTTAGCTCGGTTCCATGTGTTAAAGACGGAGGTCTCATATCATGTGCTTTTGGGGAGGCCATGGTTGCACAAACATTGATTGATCCCGTCCACCTATCACCAGTGCATGAAGGGAAGATTGAATGGTAGGATGATATGCATAATGGCAAATCAATCGCCATTCGAGCAGGCAGAAGCCCATCTAGTAGAAACTATGTTCTACGACCAATGGGCACCATTTGGGGAAAGCTCAGTATCAAAGCCACGAGGCACTTTCGTACCTAAGTAGGAAGACATCCAAAGTGACCCAAAACCTAATCTAAGGGAGTTGTTATCACGAAAGAAGAAAAGGAAGGAAGCACATGTTGCTGAATCAGATGACACACCGCAATGTGTCAAGGTCCGAGGCCCTGATGGCAAGATTGTGTACAAATTATGAAGGCGTGTGGGGCCCACGTATGGAATACAAGCGGGCCCTAGGTAAGAGTGGCAGCACAAGAGTTTGGCGTGTTGCATGGCTCAAGAAAGTTCGGAGGAAGAAGGTAGTGAAGAGAAAGATGAAGAGGTCGTGGAAAAAAAGGATGTACAAGTTATGGCAGAAGAAGAGTTGGAGGAAGTTGACCTGGGGTCTGACTCACAAGAACCAAGCCCTATCTCAATTAGTGCAAGTCTAACGGAAAAGGAAAAATCAGAACTAATACTGTTGTTGAAAGAGTTTAAAGACGTCTTCACATGGGATTACAGTGAAATGCCAAGGTTAGATCCCAGGCTAGTGGCACATACGTCGAATGTGGACCCAGTGGCCAAGCCAACGGCCCAGCCTGCCAAGATATTCCACACTGAAATAGAAGGGCAAATAGTTAAGGAGGTGCATAAATTGCTGGCTATAGGATTCATTAAGCCTATTCAACACCCACGCTGGCTATCTAACATAGTACCAGTAAAGAAGAAGAACAGGTAGATAAGATGTTGTATAGATTTCAGAAATCTCAACAAAGTCTGTCCAAAGGACGAGTTCCCATTACTAAACATGGATCTACTGATAGATTCTGTGGCAGGAAGTGATATGTTCTCATTCATGGACGGATTCAGTGGGTACAATCAGATTAGAAGGGCACCAAGGGATGCAGAGAAAACTACTTTCAGAACACCCATGGGCAACTTCTACTACACTGTGATGCCTTTCGAGTTGAAAAACGCAGGTGCAACTTATAAACGAGCAATGATGGCCATATTTCATGACATGATGCATCAGGAACTAGAGGACTATGTGAATGACATAGTGGTAAAATCAAGGAGGAGAGAGGAACACTTCCACGTGTTGAGAAAGGTATTCAAGAGGTGTAGAGCTTTCAAACTGAGAATGAACCCTTTCAAGTACTCATTTAGAGTGTCCTCTGGGAAATTCTTGGGTTTCCAGGTTCACAGTAGGGGAATAGATGTGGACCCTACCAAAGCCACGGCCATAGCAACTATGAGACCTCTAGCCACGATAGAGGAGTTAAAGAGCTTCTTAGGGAAAGTCTCATATATCCGAAGATTCATCCCTAGGTTGGCATCAATTACTTCTGCTTTGACCAAATTACTTAGGAAAGGGCAAAGCTTTAAATGGGGAGAAGCGCAACAGACAGCCTTCAAAAGGTTATAGCAGATCATGATGAACCTTCCTACTGTGCAAGCCTCAATCCACAAAAATCCGTTGTTACTCTACTTGGCGACCAACTTGTATGCCATTGGTGCATTAATCGCCCAAAAGGATGGAGGTGGCATTGAGCAACCAGTGTACTACATCAGTCGTGCCTTAAAAGATGCAGAAACTCATTATCTAAGGGTAGAAAGGGCATGCCTGGCTATTGTCTATACTTCGTAGAGGCTACGCCATTATTTCTTGGCTTACGGAGTATGGCTAATGACTAAGTCTCATGCCATCAAAACTTTGTTGCGGCAACCGATCCTCTTTGGCAAAATATCCTAGTGGTTGTTACAATTGTCGCAGTACGACTTAAAAATGGGAACGCCTAAGGTGGTAAGAAGCCAGGCTATAGCAGACTTGTTGGCACAGTTTCCAGGAGAAGAAGAATTCTCGCTGGATGACGAAGTTCCAGGGGAAGTAGCCATGGCAGAAGAGGTCAGAGAGCAATGGGTAATGAAATTTGATGGGTCTTCTACCGCCCAATCAAGGGGAGTGAGAGTAGTTTTGTACCATGAAGAAGATGAGGCAGTGACACTATCATTCAAACTAGAATTCTCCTGTTCAAACAACACGGCAGAATACGAAGCCTATCTAACCGGGCTAGTCACAACCCTCAAAATGGGAGTCAAGCATTTAAGAGTAATGGGTGATTTGAACCTAGTGGTCTGCCAGACCAAAGGAAGCTTCTCCTTAAAAAACCCAGCCTAGCCCTATACAGAACAATGGCCCAGAAGATGGACGAAAAGTTTTCAACCTTCGAAATAGAACATACTCCGAGGAACCAAAACCGATTTGTGAATGCGTTGGCTACATTAGGCTCACAAATAATTTTCGAAGGGGATAGCACCAAGATAGAAGTTAGCAAGAGGAAAAAGTCTATTACCCTATTACCCTTAAGGAAATGGGCAAGCAGAGGCGACAAACAAGATCCTCATAAAGATCAACAGTAAAATGAGCCAAGAGTATATAGGAGGATAGGCAACCCACCTATTGGACGTACTTTGGGCTTATAGAAATCCATCAAAGTCAACCATAAGGTTTTCACCCTTTTCCTTGGTTTACGGGACAGAGGTAATGAGCCCGACGGAAGTAACGACTCCATCCTTGAGAGTTATGCAGATGCAGGAGAAGGAAAAAGAAAGGGAGGTCTTTGTGGTAGAAAGGTATGAAGATCTAAAAGGGCTTGATGAAAGAAAGGAAGAGGTCCAAGAGTGCAGCCACATATATAAGCAAAGGATGACTGAAGCTTATGGCAGGATGACTAAAGAGAGAGTGTTCGCGAAAGGGCAACTTGTGTTAAAGTAGTAGACCACGTCAGGCGAGGCACGGTAGGACCATCTAAGTTTGCACCAAAATGAGAAGAACCCATTGTGATAAGAGAGGCGCATCCAAGTGGGTATTACTGTTTGACCCAGATGGATGGCAAAGACCTAATGGATCCCATCAATGGAAAGTGGTTGAAACGATATTATGCTTAAAGAGAAGAAGTTATGTAGTTGTTCCTTTTAATGTTCTTTTTTGTTTCCTTCAAGTGACTGTGTCACAAGACATGATTGTAACATACTTTTGATAGTATGTAATGAAAGAAAAAGGTATGAAGTATTATAAAAGCATTCTACATCATAGCAATAGCAAAAGCAGTAACAAAGTGTAGCATCATAGTTGCAAACCCAAACTGTGGCAGAACTTGCCAAATAAGTGATATAGGAAACATAAAGTGTACTAAATGAGGTAATAAGAGAAGGAAAACAACAAAAAAGGGGGGAACTACATCATCATCAACGAAGCCCAGAAATAAGGGGCTGATCTCCAAAACGACTGGATCCACCAATGCTGGAAAGAAGATGCTCACGGCAGCTCTCCAAGTCAGCCACCACTTTCCTCAGAGTCTCAATGCGTGTGTCGATGGCATCAATAGCAGGTTGAACCTTCCTTATAAAGAAGGCTCTGGCAATCTCACGGAGATGGTCCAGAATGAACTCCACAGCAAATCTCACACTAACAAGCTCCTGAATCGCAGCCCTCCACTGCAGTATCCTCTTAGTGGAGACAGTGTCAACAAAGTTATGGTCAATATCGTTCATTGCATTCCCTAGCATCTTTAAGAAGTGCTCTCTGGCAGAACGGCCAAGGTGGAATCCTTGCATAAAGTCACCGTGGCTACTATAGATCGCCACCAAATAAGAAGCACAATCCTCGGGAACCTTGAAACCATGGAAGTCTATGTAAGGAGGCCTAGAACCCCAAAAATCTGCAGGATCGAGGTCATTAACCTCAGGCTTATCAAAGCGTGTAAAGAAAGCTACGGCCTCACTCACAGGGTCTGGAACTGTGACAGAACTACTGCCCGCCTCAAACTGAGAATGGACAGTAAGGAGCGGACCTAACATAAAGCATAGATCATGATATGAGAAACCGTGATCTAAGAAGGATAAACTCACAAGGAAGAAATGGAGAAGGAGATAAGGGAAAAGAAACTCACCAAGACCCGTGAGAATGGGGGCTGTAGGATGGATAGAAACAAGTACAGAAGGTACGGCAGAAACTGGCATTATGGAAACGGCAGAAACGGGTGCTATGGGTGTGGTAGAAGGAGCGGCTGTGGGCATCCCTATGTCTGCTGCAACTCCTAGCTCTTCAAAGGTCTATGCAATCAGGGAAATGGGCATATAAAATGAAGGAAAACCGTAGTGAAGGAGTGAAACAAATATATATGTATAAAGGGGAGATAACAAAAAGAGGGAGGGAGGAACTTAGCAAAAAAAGAAGAAGAAGGGGAAAGAGGCACATACCCATGAATTCGGTCTCAAAGTCAACACTCTCCTCCTCATCAGAATAAAAAATCATCTTCTTTATGGTAGGCTCATTGTCAGGATCCTCAAGAACATCGTTAGATCCCTTAGAGGACAAGTTCACATCAGGCCCACGTGTAGCAGAGGTGGGAATGGAAGAAGGGGTAATCACTAAAGAAGAATTTTCCTTCACAGCCTGAGATAGAATCGCGAAGGGGTCACTAGTGGAGATAACAAGAGGTGTGGTAGGAGAAGTAACCTTAGTCTGAACAGCAGCAAGAGGAATGGCTCCCTCTTGGGGAGTAAGCGTCTCGACAGGAATGGGAGTGGCCTCACTAACCTTTTCAGTATGAGTACCCTCATCTGTGGGTACCGGCTCAATATGAAAAAATTACTTCATTTTTTTTTTTAAATGAGAGTTTTCAAAATTAAAAAAAAAAAAAAAAAAAAAATCCTAGAAGGTAGCCATTTAGTCCTAAAAGGTAGCTAGTTATTACACATCCATAACCATAACAAAAATTTCAAATGCTAAAGACACTCATGTTGTAAATGTAGAATTTTTTTTATTCAATTTTTTTAAATAGTAGTTATGTAATTATATTTAATCCTAAAAGATAGGCACTTAGTACATATCCATAACTAAATTTTAGCATGCTTAAAAAAGTTTTTTAAAAAAAAAACTAAGAAGGGCTATCAACGTTACCATTCCTTTAATTTAGAAAAATAAATGTATTCTCTTTTTTTAAATACATGTGCAATGAAAGACACAACAAAGAACAATATTAAATTTCATATGGAAGAGATGTGATTGAAAAAAAAAAAGGCTAAAGTGTAACAGTTTCAATTAATTGAAAATGCAGTGTTACACAAATTAATAAATTTAGGCATATATAGGTAGGATATTTACAAAAAATGGTCTTTAACAACTACTTGATAGATTGACTACCACTTCACTCATCCGAATTCATCCAATGTGCATGCTATGCAATCTAAAAAATTGTTGATATGTCACCCTAAAAAAACAAATAGAGAGTAGGGCTTAAATGTAAGGAAAATAACATACAAAAATAATAGTAGAAAGAGAGAGCACCAATTAGAACACATTCACTAAAATAATGAGTCAAACTAGATAACCACAAAAAAAATAGACAAATCAATATATATCATTCCCACTCTTTTAAAAATACTCACTAATTAGAGAAAATATTAAATACCCATCAAACTGACCAAATAAAATAAAATAAAAGAAAAGATAATGATATGTAAAGGATAATGATGAAAAAAGTGTGGTCCTATTTAGTAGGTAGTATTTTACGTGGAAGTTAATTTTTTTTTTTTTTTTTTTTTAGGCTCTAAATCATAATAATTTTTTTTTCTAAAATTCTAAGTTAGCATTCAACTAAAATTAAAAAAAAAAAAAAAAAAACCAATTTAAGTTTTAAAAAACTAATTTGAGTTCAAATAGAACTCATATATGAAAATGTGAATATAAGAAAACCACGTGCATTAATGATTCACAACATTCAAAATAAGTTCCAGATCCACAAACAATGCTACAAATATCAATTTGAGTTTTAAAAAACAAATTTGAGTTCAAATAGAACTCATATATGAAAACGAATATAAGAAAACCACGTGAATATAACGTTTATCGGGTTTTAATACTGTTGATTATTATAGGGTGACAACAATGGAGTTGGGTGGCAAAAAAAAAAAAAAAAAAGAGGAAATTTAGACCCTACGTGAGTTTGTTAAGAATCTTTTGATCGCATGAATCCTTAATTTTGGTAGACTTAGTTGGCGGTAGAAAGACCATTATTTGTTCTCTATCAACCTTGATTGTTGTTTTGATAATTTATTTGTCAGTTGTAAGCCTGTTCTTTGTCATTTTTCCTTAACCTATACACGTTCTCATATGCATTAGGCTAAATTGCCATTCCCAAATTCTTTATCCCTAAATACTGAAATCAATAGCAACATATTTGCTCCTGTCAAGAATGCAGTTTTTTTTTTTTTTTTTTTTTTTTTTTTAAAAAAAAAAAATTAAAAATTGTTGAAATTTTTAATGGTTATTGGTCTACTCTTTGTTTGTGTACTTCATTTTCCTGCCGCTTATAAACTTTATTACAAAATTTTCAAGAAATATTTTGTTTTTGTGCTCATTGCCTCAGGCTTGAGCAATAACTGGATGACCGAATGGGTAGCAAATCATAAATTGAAGTACATTTCTTCAATATTATCAGTGAAAGTTCTCCAAACCGAGCAATTGCTGGAAAAAGGACTTCTGAAACTCCCAAGTAGACCTCAAAAACATCTAATAAATCAAGGAGAAGGAGATATGAATATCATCCAATCCCACTTTATTTTGTAACTTTGTTCACCCATAGGAGCAGTAGAGAAAAACAGTAAACCAAAGTCTTTACCTTAGGGTATGTAGCTATATTTATTTTCATTATGTAGTAACAAAATTACATTGTTTTATCCTCAATGTTCATAAGAACAAGAATTTCTAAGCTGAAAATACTGTACATTGGAAAATGTACTCAAAATACTGTACACAGTTTGCCATAACTAATAAAAACACTGCTTTACAAGTCTTAGTCTTGGGCACGTCTCAACCATTAGTCTGCTAGCCATGTATACACTGTCAGCAAACCAGTCTGATCCCCAGTAAAAAAGAGGCCCCCAGGACCTATTTGAAGAGTCTGGACTTCTTGTTTTGCAAATAATCTGCCCCTGTCAGTGAATCTAAAACAAAAATCACTAATATTAGTCAAATCCAAGAGGGAAAAGAAGAAAGATTTTCAGAGGGAAAATTGTACTCACGTTGGCAGTTCATAGAGGTGGACAGATTTATCACTACAAGAGCAATACAAGATTGGTTTAACATCCGGATCAGTCATCCCAGAAAGTGCAAGGATACCCTGTACCAAGAAAAATCATGCCATCCAATTAGTAGACACTTTTTAAAAACAAAGGCTACAATATCCACAACATGGCATTGCAACAAAATACTACACCTATTGAGTTTCTGACATAACAGTACAATTTTGCCATTACCAGACCAATTAATAACACTGCTCAACGACTGTAGCACACCTCAATTATTTCAGGGGGGAAGCAAATAAGAAAGTAAATGAAACTAATTGTGGTTCTATAGCTTACTTGTTCTTCACTGTGAGTATAGATTACTTCCAAGCTGCCATCATCAGTAGAAGCCCAAACTTTTATTGTGCAATCCAATGAACCAGAGAACAAATACTTATCCCAGCACATGAGAGACTTCACAACATCATCATGCCCATTCAGTGTCATAATACACTGCCAATTTTCATGATCCCAAACCTGAAACAAAAATAAGAACAGAAATTAATTCTTTTTTTTTCCCGACGTATCTCAAAACATAATATATGATCCTTGTGCACATATAAAGAAAATGACAACTACAACTAAAAAAAAGAAGATATTTAATCAATTATAATCATATCAGTATCACAACAGATACATATTGCTAAGTTTTATAGAGTGGAACTCAATTAATCAATTTAAGTTAATCAAAATACATGAGGTAAGTACATCATATTAGTTTTATGCAAGATTTGAAAAGGGGAAAAATCGATCAAGAACAATACAGAATCGCTAAAAAAAAAGGTCAGCACCATGTCTAAATGAGATACCATCCAATCACAGTCCTTCCAGTATAGCAGAAGCAGGTAAAGCAGAAGAGAGCACCAATGATCAAAAATCAAGCTCTCTTCAAATACTAACTACTCATAACATAAAAGATAGAACAACAGGAAAAAAAAAATCTTAAGGAGAAAAAACTAACCCTTATTGTATGGTCCTTGGAACCTGAGTACAGCCTGTTGCCTCCTCCAACAACTAAAGATGTTATACCATGTGTGTGGCCTTTAAGGGTTGCAGCAAGTTGAAATGTAAGATTACTTTCGCAAGTGCCTTTCCATGCCAAAATAACACCGTCCTGCAATTGAAAGTAATAATAAATTAATTTCGGACCAACTTTAATAAGAATATAAATTATGTATGGAACAATGGTGTAAAAAGCAAGTAGGATAAAACAATGTTGAAAAGTGAATGGATTTAAGGACAGCATATAACCCACATGAAACACTCTAACACCAAAATCTAGCGAGACCCTGAGCATCAATATGGAATTTTTTTTCTTTTAATAAGTAAAAGCAAATGGCTTTAACAGTATCATCTTAGCCCCAGTTCAAACCGGGAACCTCTAGCGTGCGAGACTAGCACGATAACCACTACATTGCTCAAATTTAATCCACTAGAAAGAATAAAAGCTAGTAAGAGAACACAAGAATTCTAAACTATTAGTAAAGTGGCTTACCTCTACCCCAGCAAAAAGCAAATCATTAACAGATTCCAATGCATTGACTTGCCCAACAGGTCCATTGAGTCTGTATTCAGCACCTGATTCAGTATTCCACACCTGCAGCATCACCAACACGCCAAATCAAGGTTGAACTGACAAAATCTGGAAAAAAAAAGGAAAAATCACAACATTACTTGGTTTTAAGCTCACCTTCACAACATTTGGCATGCCAACAAAGAGCCATGGGCCTTCACTACAAACAGATCCAACTTCGCCACCAAGGTTAATCACATTAGCACATTGACCAGTATGGCAGTCCCAAAGCCGAATTGTTCCGTCACTGCTACCTGAACAAAGCTTGTTGCATCTTAGAGGAAGTGCAATTCCGCTGACTGCCTGTCATGAAAAAACTCATAAATATGGTTTTTCAAAAACAACTTGCTCTATCTAGGATTTAATTTCTATAAACCAACAATATCTTTTGGTCTTCTATCAATTGTCATTTATGAATCCCATTGTAAAAATAGCAGTGAAGCATATAATGCTCCATGTTCTTATTCAGGAACAAATCATATTTCTATAATCTAGATATCATGAATGGGCTATATTAGTATTCAAATGATGAAACAACTAATTATGCTAGCCTAGGCCAAGTTTAACTTTTACATAAACTGAGTTCAGGTCTCATTATTAAATCAGATTCCAAATTAAAAAAATTCCCACCAAAATCTTAATGGAAATGGAAGCATAAAGTTCATCAAACACAAATAGGTACCTTGTTGTGCCCTTGAAGCTCTGCCAACCTTTTGAACTTATCCCCACGAAACCATGAGTGTAGGTAAGGGCACTGATCACCATAGACACACGTCCCTTGCACCCAGAACTCACAAACCATTTCTGCGGTTTTCTTGGGAACATGCTCCAGAGGCTTTTCTTCAACCACATTCTCCAGATTAGAATCATTTTCAACAACAGAACATTCTGAAGAACTCTCAGAAACGCTTTCTGGCGACTTCTTTTTAATATCATCCAAGTCTGATTCAGACTTCCCAGGAACATTTTCGGAAGACTTGTGGTTAACAACCTTCTCCTGAACATTTTGTGAAATCCTAGGAGCCCTTCGCCAAGTATTCGAAACTAAAGCGTTGCTGGAGTGAGGGTAGTAAGGAGTCTGCCTGGGACGGTGAATGGTGGTCACATCAGGTGTTTCTGAATGGGCAAACCTACATGGGTTTTTAAGGCATCTACCACTGAGCCAAAATTTGCATATCTTGTTGCTGCTGTTGTTTAAATGCCCTCCTCGTCCTGCTCCTAATCGATCAAAAACAGAACTTTCTTTTCCCTGTGGCCCTCTTCTTGCAGTTTTAATCTCCATACTATAAACACCCACAAATAACAGGAATAGGTAACCAATGAATAAAGCCTTACACAAAGTGAAGCAGCCAAAAACAAAAACCAATCTCTTTCTTCCATGGAAGAAAATCTTCCAAATCAAAAACCAATCAAGGATTTTAAATTCTCAGTTCTCCCAAAACAGAAACCCTACTAAAGTATCCAGAAAATTCCCAGTTCCACCATTTTTAGGATTCTTGCTATAACAGTAACCCTAGAGAAGCCGAAGAATCTTGAAATTCTGATTTGGCAATAACAGCTTATAGAAAATTCCAAAATCCCTTATCAAATACATAACAAAATACAAACTTCCAAAACCTAATCGCCGATCCATCGGCAAACCCTAGAGAAAGTAAATTACTTTGGTAACATTGCCTAAGGCGGAGAATAGATTCGATCATTACAAAAGTCGGTGCGATCATAGCTAAAGAAATTCTAAATCTAAATCTAATTGCAATAGCAAACCTGAGAGACTTTGAAAATCGAGCCGCCGAGATCTTCGTTCAATCAGAAACAATCTCAAATCGCCGATGGAAAACAGAGGAAATTAGGGTTTGAATTTTGAAAAGTGAGAGAGAGAGAGAGAATACGAAGAGTACTGAAAAGTAAGAGTGGCGGTGTCTATTTATAATGGAAATAAGGTTCCCCTTCCGACCGTTGGTATTAATTCGAAAATCTTATTTTTTTTTTTTTTTTTGAGGGGGACGAAAATCCTAATGGGTCATTAAAAAATGCTATAGCCTGTAAGAGCATCTTCATCTTGTTTTTATATCTCATCTTATTTTAACATCTCAAGAAGTTACTTTATCAATTATACCATATCATTTTATAATATCTCCAACATCCCAAACTTTTATTTTCCTATTCTACTCATTAAAATAATATATCCTCCAATCATAGTGATTTATTCTTTCTTTCTCATTCTTTCTGTTCAACAACCACAAATTTTACAAAAAACACCATCACCACATGCCGACCACCGCCCACCGTCGCTGCAATACACACACCTGACACCACCACCACCTCCAACAACCCATAATCTAACATCAACACCAAAAAAAAAAAAAAAAACTAGACCATTAAACACCAATCACCCAAACACCAAGCCCAAGAACATTATTTATTCTTTCTCTCTCTTGCTTTCTGTTCAAGAACCACAATCACCACCACCGCTGCACACCACCACCACCAGCAATCCATAATCTACCGTCAACATCAAAAAAGAAAAAAAACCTAGAGAAAAGACCAGAACCACGCCGCTACACCTACTGCCCTCTGACCATCAACACCACCACCACCACCCTCTCTGCCCATCAACACCACCAAAAAAAAAAAAAAACACAGCAACCCACGGTCAAAAACCAGACCCACCACCGCCGAAGCTCGAAGGAAGCAGATTTGCCGCTGGGAAGCTTGAAGGAAGTTGATTTTGTTGACCCACGCGAAGAAGGAAAAATGAAAGAGAGAGAGAGTTGTCGGAGAAGGAAAAAAGCGGAGACCCACCCACCACCAATCTAGAAACCCACTGCCGATCTAGAGACCCACCACCAATCTAGAAACCCAACGCTGATCTAGAGAGTTACCAGAGAGAGTGAAGATATTGAGAAGAATCAGAGAGCAAGAAGAAGAGAGAGCAAAAAGAAAGAGAGAGAAAAGAAAGAGAAAAAAATGAGAGAGGAAAGAGAAATTGCCGAGTTAAAATGAGAGAGGAGAGAGAAATGAGAGTATTAAAAAAAAAAAAATTATGCAATTCAGCTACAGTACCATCTTACATTTGAGATGGTACTGTAGCTATATATATGTCAAAATAAATTTGGCCTTTTAGCATTTGGCCTTCCCATTGTTGAGCAATTTTGGGGCTTAAATGCCAAAAGTTCCTAACATTTGGCATATACAAGCCCCATTGCTGATGCTCTAAGCCACTTTTTTTTTTTTTTTTTTTTTTTTGGTTCCTTAATAAATGAGGCAAGCTTTTTCTTAACATTACTTTATTTATTAAAAAAAAAAAGCTCAATTTTTATTTATTTATTATATATTTTATTTTTATAGTTGGGCTGTTGTCCAAAACTTTAGGCCCTCTCTTTCTCCTCAGCCTAATTAGTAACTATCTAACCTAAAAACTTAACAAAAATAATAAAAACATTTATAATGGTAGTTGTATTTTAGCCAAAAAAAAAAAACTATTTTACTGCTAAAGAACCAAAAAACCATGTGCTGTTTGAGAAGATAAAACTAAATTTTTTGAAACTACAGTTAACTATTAAGATTATTTTAATACAATATTTTATTAAAATTATCTTTCTTCCTTCAATTAAAAAACTCAAATTTTCTCTTTTCCCTTATTATTTTAATGAATATTTATTTTATTTTAAATGAAGTGGTAAAAAAATAGAATATTTGATGTTGGGTGTACTGTAAAGTGAGATGGTAAAATAGATAACATAGTATTTTGAGATGCCAAAAGTTAAAATTTTTTAGTACCATTACTATGAATGATCTAACCTTAATAAAAAAATAAAAATAAATAAAAAAATAAAAAAAAACCTAGCCAACCGTGTATTAAAAAGACATTATTTTGTTTTAGTCTTTATTGGTAGATGATTGCATTTTAATGTATTAAGAAGCAACAATTTTGTATATTTATAATTTGCTAATACTATATAGATGCCTATTTCGAATATTTTTTTTCTTATACTTTGGCCCCTCCTAACTTGAAATCCTAAGTTTGTCCCTTGCTCTAGCTATAGTACATTTGGTTTATTCAACCTTTACTTTTGAGACCAGCCAAAAAGGTGAGTTTAGTGAGAAAGAAAAATTTTTTACCTTAAAAAAATATTATACCCACAACATTTTCACAATAAATTTTAAATAACAAGTTATTATTTACTAGTATTGGTAGGAAAAATAATTTTAGTGGTGGATTCAAATTAAAATCATTAATAACATACAATTGAAAATTTGTTGTAAAAATATTGTTGATGTAACACTTAGTATTTAATACTATTACCACAATTAAAATAAAGGTATTTTGGAAAAAAAAATTAATACTATTACCACAATTAAAATAAAGGTATTGTGGAAAAAAAAAAAAAACTATATCCACAACATTTTTTACAACATTTTAATAACAAATTTTAGGTGATAAATTGTTATTCTAATTTAAACTTACCAATGAAATTACTTTGTTGTCCACCAATAACAACCCATAACAATCTACCACTTATGATTTGTAATGAAAATAGTGTGGACATAACATTTCTCTTGTGATAAATTTTAAGACATTTTGTTGTCGCTACAATATTTTCACAACTGCTAAGGTGTCAATTCTTTATAAGTTAAAGTAAAATATAACAAAGTTATAAAGGTCTTATGAAAATGTTGTGCCATTCTTTATATTTCTAGAAAAAATAAAATTTATTAGTCAATTTTTGTTGAGCCAAAATTGCAAAAAAAAAAAAAAAAAAAAAAACTTAGGATTAAAATACTTTTCATCCTTTATGTTTGGGACAATTCATAATTCCTCCTTAAACTTTAAAATCAAGCAATTTCCCCCTTAATATTTTGGAAAAAAACAAATATGTCATATTGTTATTATCTCAATTAAACCCTAATGAAAGCTTATGCTTCTTAAAATATTCCATTGTGTAATGTCTAAAATACTACCACTAAATTTTAACATCTCAAAAATTTCCTTCACGTATTTTGAGTTTTAGATGATAGTAATGCTTAGATAGTTGGAATGGTAATATAAGGTATTTTATTTCCTTGTCTTTTGTTATCTTTTTTTTTCCCCTTTTTTTTTGCCTAAAATTGGTGTTCATTAAAAACTAATTAAGCTAAAGATTGCACCTAGACTATTTTAGAATGATAAAGAAGAAAGTATGAATGAGAAAATTTTCATTGTGTATGATTGAAGGTATTTGATAAAGAGTTTCAATTATAGCATATAACATCATTCATTGCGAAAATTTAAATATGGCGATAGTGTTTTAGCAAAACTCAGTTGCTTATTACTGAAAGATGATGATATTTGTTATCATTCTTAAAAGTTTTTAATGAGTGGATATTGCTTTTAACAAATAGGTATCAAAATTATTATACAAATGATATTGATTTTGTATAACATACATCTTTTATATATATAGTTTCATACTTCTTCAAATAAAATTTTTAGGCAAAACTACATTATTGATCCTTGAAATTTATCTACTGAGCACTTTTAGTCTTTGAAATTTCAACTGAGCGCTATTGGTCCCTAAAATCTCAAAACGAAGCACAATTGGTCATTCCACTAACTTTCTTTAGTTTTTTTGCTTATGTGTCTAACGAAAAAATGAATTGACATATTTTTAATGACGTGGCAACATTATTTAGGAGTGCAGGCTATATGCAATTGCTTAACATGCAATTCCTGCAATATGTATGAGATGGCACAATAAAAATAAGACGTGTCAAAATTGCCTTATAAACAAGTGCAAAGCCAGCTTAGCAATTACTATTGAACCAAAACACACTTCATGTTAGTCTGTAATTCTCCCACACTGATCAGATCCAGTCGCCGTTGCCAACATCCATACTTCAACTTCACACTATTCGGTTATGGCACTCTCCATGAACTTGGCCTGAAGCTTCAAGCTCAAAGACCCAGAAAAGACAAAGCAAAGAAACTTTAATTTTGTTTGCAAATTCAATAAACCACGAAGTACAAGACATATAGGGACTAGATCTATAGATGCACGAGGTGGAGACAAAGTTTCTGGTGATAACGAAAGGCAATGATGAACACCAATTAAGGGAATAATCGGGACCTCACCTCATCTGATGTCCATGTTAAAGGTCCCCAATAATATGTACAAGGTATGAATTGGATCAAATCCAGTTCCCCTATAACTCAATGCCCATTCAGCCACATGAGAACAAGTTTGCTCTAGAAATTTAATTTTAAATGGAGAGGAGAGACGTTTAAGATTTTTTAATTAAAAAATGTTGCCACATCATTATTCGCATGGGAGTGATGCAGTTTGTGAACTCTTAAAAATCTCATATTGGATAATTACCACGAGAGTAAGTGGATGATAAAATATAATTGGGTCACATTGGAACCAAGGATACAATAACAATGGAAGTTACAAGGAGTAAAGCTACAAGTAATAAAAAGTTGAAGAAGATTAGTTCAGTGTAAAAGCATATATCTTGGATTTTTTTTTTTTTTTTTAATAGTTGGATTTTCCTCCTAATGCAGCAGCATCAAGGACATTTTTGGATTTTTCATAAATTTCAAGATCCTATTACTATCAAAGAAATATTGCTTCTCTAGCCTCCTAATGCAGCAGCATCTAGCACATTTTTTTATTTTTCATAAATTTCAAGATCCTATTACTATCAAAGAAATATTGCTTCTCTAGCTGGAAGATTTTTGGATTTTTCATTGTGTCATCGTCTCCCAATCAAAGCAAGCTAGTTTTCCATAGCATGGGTCCCTTTGCATAGACTGACTCCAGTCAATACGGTCATCAGTGATTCTGTCTAGTTACTATACAGTTTGGATTCATGCTAGCCTCCGTTCTTGCATTTTTGTGGGTTATTAGCAATTAGTTGTGGAATAGGTTGGTTTTTTTTTTCTATTGAAATTGAACAGTGGTTTGAAATAAGTGGAAAAGAAGACTTTAATTTTTGCTTGAAGTTTATAATAGCTAACCCAAGTTTGGGGTAAGGTGTGATTGGTCAAAAGCAAAGAAAATTGAATTGATTAAGAATGTCAAAAATTATAAAATCAAGATTATTGGATATACTATTCAAGATTTAATTGAAGTTAAATGTGATGGTGACTCGATAAACTACAATTTCAAGATTTAATTGATTTATTCAAAACCAAATTTGTTCTGAGATAATGTGACATAATGGTGTCCTCATTCATGAATAGGGGCGCGGAAGGGTCTTTTTGCAAACACTATGAAATGGTAGGGATGTAAATCCAAAATTTTGAAACTTTAAAAGATAAAATTCAAATTTATCAAATTTAAAAGTGTAAATTGCAATTTAGTCTAGCCAAATTGACAAATCAACTTAAGAATGTAACTTTTTATTTTTATTTTTTATTTTTTATTTTTTTTTGATAAGGTAACTTTTTATTTAGTCTGACAAAATTGACAAATCACATAATCTAAGAAGTACTTCAAAACTAAAATAAACAAAGTTATATTTAAAAAAAGAAAAAGAAAAAAGCTAAAGTTAATGTTTGATGATAAATCACAGGGGCAACCTGTGTAAGTATTGAACTTATTACCACCTCCCTCCATCTTATTTTTACAAGGACTTTGTAATAAAGTCTCTTGATTGCTTATATGTTCATTCAAGAATAGAATTCACTTAGTTATTGTTTAACCATTTCAGCAATGTCATAGAGACTGAGTATCCCAAAGTGGTCAGAGTTTATTAATCTTGTCGATCCATGAAGAGCAAAGGACACATGTTAAGTCCAAATGCATATATATGGATGATACTTGATTATTAAATATAAAAACTTTGATGCATTTTGACAAATTCTTCCACTTAAATTAAACGCACTGAAATCATCAATTCATATTCCTCGACTAAACCATATTAGGCATCACAACCCACGAAATTCTTTTATTCCTATTCTTAAGTTGCAAAACGCCTATGGAACTTTATAAGGTGCCAAATTGCCAATAAAGCTACATTTTGCATGGAACTGAGAGTCTGGCTTTCAGTGCCAAACTCTCCGGCCACACAATCTTTGCATGGAATTGAGTCTAGCTTTAAATGGAGATTATTTTATTTTATTTTTTTGTTTAATTTTATTTACAACTCAAAACTTAAAAGAGTTATTTTAAATTTTGATTGAAGGAGCTTGGCAGTTCGCATGATTGGATTTCTTAGAAATTCAATAAGTAGAATCTAAGGATTTCGTTCTTTTTTATTTTTTGTTTTGTTTTGGGTCGACGTCCGAACCACAATGATGAAAGGCTTTGCACAACAAACAACAACGGTGTGTCACAAAATCTCACCAAGTATGACTTTGTTGGATCCGGTGCTCTTTGCAATGGGTCTTGTCTGCGTGGGTCGGGTCAAGCACAGTAAGATGGGTCTTGTGGAAGAGAGTTAGGGAATTTTTAGGGAAATCGGGATGAGTTACAGAAGACAATGGATATGGTATTTTAGTTTAAGAGGAAAATTTATAAGGTTATATTCGGGTTTTTAATTTCATTGTTTTTTTTTTTTTTTTTTTTTTTTTCACAATTCTATAATTGGAGGTGTGGGAATTTAAATCCTTGATGTGTTATTTGAGTTATAAGGCTCTTGTAAAAGTTATTAGTCTTTCAAATTGCTAGAGGGAGTACATTAGTAAATTAGTTTCTATGTCTCATGCATCATGCAACTTGTTAACCATCAATTGGATGTATGATTTAATTTGCAAAAATTTTATGAATAGAATATCAATTCTCACAAAGAAATCTATAATCACCAAGAGGACGTGGTTCATATGCTTTCTTCCTTTTCCCAAAATTTGTGGTTTTTTGGAATACAATTCCAATATGAAACCATGGTATTCTCTATTGAGGGTCATTTTTGAGAATTCAAGTAGAAAGAAGAAAGCCCAACGACAAGGGCAGCAAATGATTAGCAAACAGATAGCAAAACCATTAGGTCCAAATGGCAAGAATAATGGATCACAGACCCATGAAATAAACAAATGGGCCTTGAAGAGTCAAGTAGGCTTAAAGGAGTCTGAAAAGAGAGAAATAGCATACCCATGGGCAGTATATGATATGGAAAAGTGAGAAAGGGCCACCGCAGGCCCAAAGTAATGCAGACAAAAAAAGTAGGGGGTTAATGGCAAGCCTATGAATCCCAAGGATGAGAATAAGGTAATTGTGCTAGGAAAGCCCAATGAAGTTAGTAAAAGCCCATGGGAATGCAGAGTTAGTAAAAGGGCCAAGGAAACTCAAAGAAAGCAAATGGGCCAAGGATGCCCAAGAGAATGACAAAAGGGACACATGAGCCTATAAGTAGGAAAACCAATGGTCATGCCAAGCCACTGGGAGAAAAAGTAAACGGTTGGCCTGAAGAGGTCCAGCAGAATTGAGTTATTACAGCAGGAATGACAGAGTAATATGGCAAGAAATGGGCCGAAAGAAATGTAAGACCCAGTATCAAATAAAACCTAGCTCCTAAGAGAAGCCAGAAATCGAAAAACAGCTCACATAAAAGGTCAAAGAAAATAGACGGCAGACTATGCAGGCAAGCCTCCAAATCACGGCAGACGAATGAGTAGCAGGCAGATTTTGGACACACATGGAAGGGAGGCACGTGTAAGGTCCAGACACCACCAGCCTGTACCCAGCCAATACAGGGCATAGTGAGGTTGTGGGTCAGAGGTAAGAAGGCATGGTTTGGTGGTAGGGAGAGGGGAAAAATCCATTTTTGAGGTTCCGGCTCAGGCTCTTTTAGGGGAAGTGTCCTGCTGGGATGACATGCTACCTAAAAGAAGCAAATTGAGTTGGAACCACCAGGTGCATGCCATAAGGGATAGGGAGAGAGAAAGAACCTAGACCGTAGCAGAAAAGGGAGCCACAGCAGACAAACAAACAAAATACCCTTCTTTGTCTGGTGATGGGGGGTGGCACACAGACGGACCAGTGGTAGTCGGCCAGTACACCCAAACCAGACAAAGGAGGTTAAAGGCTAAAATAGTAAAATCCGGTTACGGCAAGCACTATAAAAAGGGAACCTTGCCGTGGGCAAAAAAGAAAAAAAAAAACAAAAATGGAAACCACAACTAAGGAATAGGGATTCGAAAAGATATACCAGGAAATAGAAAAGAAACGAGTGTAAGGGAAAGAAATAAAAGAGAACAACCAGAAAGAAAATAGATAGAGTATTAGAACGGCAGACATGCACTAATAGATTGATTCCCTTTCTCCCTCAAAAGATCCTGCTTTCTGTCAAAACCAAGAGGAGTCCTTTGTACATCAACCATTTAGGTCCATTTCCCTCAAGGTAGTTAATTTCCACGACAGGACTTTCCTAGGAGATTAATTACATTGAAAAGAAACGTTCTTTCCTTTTTGGTTTTGCTCCTGTGGACTGGATTCAATCTGACTTCTTACCTTTTGATTCACCCATATATATTACCATTTGTTCCTTTTGTTCTTTTCTAAAAGTAAATATTATTACCGTGATTATGCTTCTTGAATAGGGATCATTTGGTCATTTTTCTATTAAGTAGTCAGGATATTTTATTTTGTTATTATGTTTGTCTGTCACAACTTATCTGAAACAGCTCTGCCTGCCGCAAGCATGTTTCTAGCAAAAAAGGCATAGTTTGCGCATAAGCCAGACCAAATTGAGTTACAGTTGAACCGGTTCCAACTTCCTTGTCCAGAAAACTTGGGCCTAGTGCAGCAGGAAGCAGCCTAACACCATTAGCAAAACCCTCCACTTTACACTCTTAATCAAAGTACAATATGATTTAATCTTTGATTAGGTAAACAAATTATCACCCTCAGCCAATTGTTGGAACAAGCGAAAGAATATATACTGGAATTTTCAATCCTCCCTATGATTGCACTTGGACACCCGACTCGACAAGTACCCTCATGGACAGCTCCTAATCTCTCTATTACAAAGTAAATTTTGATGGAGCTATCTTTGATAAAGATAATGTTTTTGCCCATTTTTTATGAAAGCCCCAATAATAGAAGAAGCCCAACAAGAAGGGAAATGGAAGGAAAAAGAAATAAGAAAGATAAAAGCAAGATAGTAAACCCAATGAGCCAACATGGCAGGAATAACATGGCCAGCAGGCCCATGGGAAGAATAAGAGGTAAAGATGAAATAAGTGGGTCGGGGAAGCCTAAGAAAAGAGGTAGCAAGCTCAATGGGCCTACATGTTAGGAATAACAGCCAGCAGACCCATGAGAAGAATAAGAGGTAAAGATGAAGTAAGTGAACCGAGGAATCCCAAGAAAAGATGTAGCAAACCCAATGGGCCAACATGGGAGGAATAACAACTAGCAATCCCATGGGAAGAATAGGAGGAATGGCAAGAATAAGAACCCAATAGGTTATACGGGCAGAGGCCCTTATCTCAACAATGCCCATTCCGCAGAGGGGCGAAGAAAAGTAATGTAAGCCCAAAAGCCCACACATGCTTCATGCCATAGAAAACAAACATTACCAAATACGCATGGCAGAAGAATACGGCACAGGAGTGGCAGAAATGGCATGGGAATGAAACAAGACAAACCCAAATGGTAGTGGCACTCGTACAAGGCCTAGAGCATCACCTACATGTACCCAGCCAATACATGGGAGGTGGGCTCTTGGTCAAGAGATTCAAGGGGTGTGGTTTGGCGATGGGGAGAAAAGAGTTCGTGGAGGGACTAATTGTGTTTAGTTTAGAAACTTTAAGGATTAATAGTGCTTAGTTGAAACTTTAGGAACTAAAAGTGCTTAGTAGGTAAAATTTAGAGATCAATAATTTAGTTTTGCCAAAATTTTATCTTAATTTTTTCACTCAAGAGGTAGCACATGCCTTGCCCGTGCCCCCCACACTAGTTGTTAAGTAAAAGTTCAAATGGTAAAAGTAGGCTATCTAATTAAATTCAAATATATGTGTGTAGAGAATTTAATAAATTTGTTTTTTGCTGAATTAGAGAATTTAAAAATTAAAAAAGTAAAAATGATTCTATTGTATTGTTTAATGTAAGGTTTCTTAATTAAATCTATAATTATGTTGAATTTAATTATTTTTTAAAGAATTTTAACATTTTTTATGTCAATGATATGATCATTTATCTTTTCTAACTTTTCCCATTAAAAAATGTCCAAAAATTATCTTCTACCATACATAACTCATTTTATCCAAATGTTTGACTTATCACTAGTAGTACTTTTTAAAAAAAAAATTAAAAGGAGATTTTAGTTAAAAAAATACCAGAGGTAAGCCAAACCCTTTATCCAAACATGTTTAAAGCATCTGTTAATATCTCTCTTATAAATATACCAAAGCCAAGTTAAGCTCCGGATTAAACTGATATGGCAATTGAGCCGCAGCAAGATGTGAATGCTCTCCAAATTCACATTTTTGACTCACAGATAGAGCTACCAAATGCACTTTGTCACTAGTAAGAAAACTGTTGAGCACAGGGAAAACTTCAACCTCTTACTTTTTTATTTCTTCTGGAAAGTGAACTTGGCCATCAGCCTAGTCAGTCACGCAGAAAGGAATACGGCTTGAGAGTATATGAGAATGTATGGTTCTCTAGACGCACACTCGGAGCACTAGTAAGCATAATGACCGAAAAGAATTGAAATTATAGTCATGCATGCTTTTAATTACATAATAATTGACACTTCCAACTTTTTTTTCAGCGAAAGGTAGTGATCCGGGTCAGAATAAATAATAGCAAAAAGAATGCTCGGTCTAGGGCCATGCAAATTGTATTCGGTGTACAAGGTAATCATATGTTTTTCTTTGAATTATTAAAATTGAACCAAATTTACCTGTTCTTTACATACTTGTTTACTCTCCAAATTACGTCAATTATGCTCAACAAGTTTCATTTAGGAATTTAAAATTAATGATCAGATTGTTTTCTTTTGGTTCTTAAGGTGTTGAATTAGCACGTTTAAAAGGTGAGGATAGCAGTCAGATTGTTGTTGTTGGGATTGACATTGATTCAGTCCACTTGACATCATTGCTGAGGAAGAAAATTGGACATGCTGAGTTAATAAGTCACCATTCAATAATGAGGGGCAAACACAACAAGATTCCAAACACAGTTGAATCAGTGAACTGCTAAAACTTAAAATCTCAGGTAGAGCACCTAAAAACCTAAAGTAGAGCACTTAATGTGTAGGAAGTGTGGAATGACTTTCTATGGTCTATCTCTTTAATAGAAAAGAGACATTTTGTAAAAGGTGTAATTGAATAAGAAATTATATTCATGTAATCTAATAAGAAATAAGGATCTGGTTCAGGGCACATGATTTGTTGTTGAAATACATTCGATATTATTCGTGAAAGTTCTCTAAATCAAGCAATTGCTGGAAAATGGACTTCTGAACCTCCAAGTAGACCTCAAAAAAATCTAATAAAGTGAAGAAGCGATCTGAATATCATCCAATCCCACTTTATTTTGTAACTTTGTTCACCCGTAAGGGCCAGTAGACAAAAACAGTAAAACAAAGTCTTTACCTTAGGTTATGTAGCTATTTATTTTCATTACGTAGTATTACATTGTTTTATCCACAATATTCATAATAACATGAATTTCTAAACTCGAAATATCGTACATTGGAAAATGTACTCAAAATACTGTACATTGGAAAATGTGATCAAAATACAGTACATTGTTTGCCATAAGTAATAAAAACCATGCTGTACTAGTCTTGGAAACGTCACAGCCATTAGTCTGCTACCCATGTATACACTGTCAGCAAACCAGTCTGATCCCCAGTAAAAAAGAGGCCCCCAGGACCTATTTGAAGAGTCTGGACTTCTTGTTTTGCAAATAATCTGCCCCTGTCAGTGAATCTGAAACAAAAATCACTAATATTAGTCGAATCCAAGAGGGAAGAGAAGAAAGATTTTTCATGAAGGGAAAATTGTACTCACATTGGCAGTTCATAGAGGTGGACAGATTTATCGCTACAAGAGCAATACAAGATTGGTTTAACATCGGGATCAGTCATCCCAGCAAGTGCAATGATGCCCTGTACCATTAACAATCATGCCATCCAATTAGTTTACACTTAAAAACTAAGGCTATAGTATCAACAACATGGCATTGCCACAAAATAATACACCTATTGAGTTTCTGACATAACAACACAATTTTGCCATTACCAGACCAATTGATACTGCTCAATGACTGTAGCACACCTCAATTACTTAAGGGGAGAAGCAAATAAGAAAGTAAATGAAACTAATTGTGGTTCAATAACTTACTTGTTCTTCACTGTGAGTATAGATTACTTCCAAGCTGCCATCATCAGTAGAAGCCCAAACTTTTATTGTGCAATCCAATGAACCAGAGAACAAATACTTATCCCAGCACATGAGAGACTTCACAACATCATCATGCCCATACAGTGTCATAATACACTGCCAATTTTCATGATCCCAAACCTGAAACAAAATATAAGAACAAAAATTAATTCTTTTTTTCCCCCTGACAAATCAAAACAAAATATATGATCCTTATGCACATATAAAGAAAATGACAACCATGACAAAAATTTCAAAAATATAAGATATATATTGCTAAGTTTTACAGAGTAGAACTTAATCAATTTATCGTAAATAATTTAGTCACTAAAACAAGGATATGTTATTGTTTCCCGCAAAATACATGAGGGAGAGTACATCATATTGGTTCAATGCAAGATTTGAAAAGGGGAAATTTCGAACTAAAAGAATACAGAATCACTAAAGCAAAAGGTCAGCACCAGGTCTAAATGAGATACTATCCAACCACAGTCCTTCCGGTATAGAAGAAGCAAGTAAAGCAGAAGAAAGCACCAATGATCTTAAATAATCAAGCTCTCTTCAAATACTAACTACTAACAACAACAAAAAGATAGAACAACAGGGGAAAAAAAAATTCTTAAAGAGAAAAAACTAACCCTTATTGTGTGGTCCTTGGAACCTGAGTACAGCCTGTTACCTCCTCCAACAACTAAAGATGTTATACCATTTGTGTGGCCTTTAAGGGTTGCAGCAAGTTGAAATGTAAGGTTAGTTTCATAAGTGCCTTTCCATGCCAAAATAACACCATCCTGCAATCAAAAGCAATACTAAATTAATTTCGGACCAACTTTAATTATAAAGAAGAGATGTATACACATGAAACACTCAACACCAAAATCTAGTGAGACCTCGAGCATTAACATTGGTCATTCCCAAACCCCCCCCCCCCCCCCACCTCTTTAATAAGTAAAAGGCTTTGACAGTAGTGTCTTAGCCCCCAGTTCAAACTGGGAAACTATAGTGTGTGAGTCAAGCATGATAACCAACTGCACCAACCCCAAGCATCTGCTATGGATATGACTCACATATCAAAGTACATTAAATCAGATAAGTTCTTGCTCAAACAACTAAAAGAAATTCTGAAAAGAGAAACACCCTGAACTCAACATTGCCCAAATTTAATCAAATAGAAAGAATAAAAGCTAGATAGAGAATGCAAGAATTCTAAACTGTCAGCAAAGTAGCCTACCTCTACCCCAGCAAAAAGCAAATTGTAAACAGATTCCAATGCATTGACTTGCCCAACAGGTCCATTGAGACTATATTCAGCACCTGATTCAGTATTCCACACCTGCAGCATCACCAACATGCCAAATCGAGGTCACATCTTGAACTGACAAAATTCAGGAAAAAAAAAAAAAAATCACAACTTTACTCGGTTTTAAGCTCACCTTCACAACATTTGGCATGCCAACAAAGAGCCATGGGCCTTCACTACAAACAGATCCAACTTCGCCACCAAGGTTAATCACATTAGCACATTGACCAGTATGGCAGTCCCAAAGCCGAATTGTTCCATCACTACTACCTGAACAAAGCTTGTTGCATCTTAGAGGAAGTGCAATTCCATTGACTGCCTGTTATCAAAAACTCATAAATATGGTTTTTCAAAAACAACTTGCTCTATCTAGGATATAATTTCTATAAACCAACAATATCTTTTGGTCTTCTATCAATTGTCATTTATGAATCCCATTGTAAAAATAGCAGGGAAGCATATAATGCTCCATGTTCTTATTCAGGAACAAATCAAATTTCTATAATCTAGATATCATGAATGGGCTATATTAGTATTCAAATGATGAAACAATTAATTAGGCTAGACTAGGCCAAGTTTAACTTTGGCATAAAATGAGTTCAGGTCTCATTATTAAATCAGATTCCAAATTAAAAAAATTTACACCAAAATCCTAATGGAAATGGAAGAATAAAGTTCATCAAACACATTTAGGTACCTTGTTGTGCCCTTGAAGCTCTGCCAACCTTTTGAACTTATCCCCACGAAACCATGAGTGTAGGTAAGGGCACTGATCACCATAGACACACGTCCCTTGCACCCAGAACTCACAAACCCTTTCTGCAGTTTTCTTAGGAACATGCTCCAGAGGCTTTTCTTCAACCACATTCTCCAGATTAGAATCATTTTCAACAACAGAACATTCTGAAGAACTCTCAGAAACGCTTTCTGGCGACTTCTTTTTAATATCTTCAAAGTCTGATTCAGACTTCCCAGGAACATTTTTGGAAGACTTGTGGTTAACAACCTTCTCCTGAACATTTTGTGAAATCCTAGGAGCCCTTCGCCAAGTATTCGAAACTTAAGCGTTGCTGGAGTGAGGGTAGTAAGGAGTCTGCCTGGGACGGTGAATGGTGGCCACATCAGGTGTTTCTGAATGGGCAAACCTACATGGGTTTTTAAGGCATCTACCACTGAGCCAAAATTTGCATATCTTGTTGCTGCTGTTGTTTAAATGCCCTCCTCGTCCTGCTCCTAATCGATCAAAAACAGAACTTTCTTTTCCCTGTGGCCCTCTTCTTGCAGTTTTAATCTCCATAATATAAACACCCACAAATAATAGGAATAGGAAACCAATGAATAAAGCCTTCCACAAAGTGAAGCAGCCAAATACAAAAACCAATCTCTTTCTTCCATGGAAGAAAATCTTCCAAATCAAAAACCAATCAAGGATTTTAAATTCTCAGTTCTCCCAAAACAGAAACCCTACTAAAGTATCCAGAAAATTCCCAGTTCCACCATTTTTAGGATTCTTGCTATAACAGTAACCCTAGAGAAGCCGAAGAATCTTGAAATTCTGATTTGGCAATAACAGCTTATAGAAAATTCCAAAATCCCTTATCAAATACATAACAAAATACAAACTTCCAAAACCTAATCGCCGATCCATCGGCAAACCCTAGAGAAAGTAAATTACTTTGGTAACATTGCCTAAGGCGGAGAATAGATTCGATCATTACAAAAGTCGGTGCGATCATAGCTAAAGAAATTCTAAATCTAAATCTAATTGCAATAGCAAACCTGAGAGACTTTGAAAATCGAGCCGCCGAGATCTTCGTTCAATCAGAAACAATCTCAAATCGCCGATGGAAAACAGAGGAAATTAGGGTTTGAATTTTGAAAAGTGAGAGAGAGAGAGAGAATACGAAGAGTACTGAAAAGTAAGAGTGGCGGTGTCTATTTATAATGGAAATAAGGTTCCCCTTCCGACCGTTGGTATTAATTCGAAAATCTTAATTTTTTTTTTTTTTTTTGAGGGGGACGAAAATCCTAATTGGCCATTAAAAAATGCTATAGCCTGTAAGAGTATCTCCATCTTGTTTTTATATCTTATCTTATTTTAACATTCCAAAAAGTTATTTTATTAATTATAACATATCATTTTACAATACCTTCAACATCCTAAACTTTTATTTTCCTATTACTCATTAAAATAATATATCTACACAATAAAATAATATATCCTCCAATTACAGTGATTTATTCTTTCTTTCTCATTTTTTCTGTTCAACAACCACAAATTTTACAAAAAAACACCATCACCACATGCCCACCACCGCCCACTGTCGCTGCAATACACACACCTGACACCACCACCACCTCCAACAACCCATAATCTATCATCAACACAAAAAAAAAAAAAAAAAAAAAAAACCCTAGACCATCAAACACCAATCACCCAAACACCAAGCCCAAGAACATTATTTATTCTTTCTCTCTCATGCTTTCTGTTCAAGAACCACAATCACCACCACCGTTGCACACCACCACCACCACCACCGACAACCCATAATCTATCGTCAACATAAAAAAAATAAAAAAAAAAACCTAGAGAAAAGACCAGAACCACGCCACTACACCTACTGCCCTCCGACCATCAACACCACCACCACCACCCTCTCGCCCATCAACACCACCAAAAAAAAAAAAAAAAAAAAAAACAGCAACCCACGGTCAAAAACCAGACCCACCACTGCTGCAGCTCGAAGGAAGCAGATTTGCCGTTGGGAAGCTTGAAGGAAGTTGATTTTGTTGACCCACACGAAGAAGGAAAAATGAAAGAGAGAGAGAGTTGCCGGAGAAGGAAAAAAGCAGAGACCCACCCACCACCGATCTAGAAACCCACTGCCGATCTAGAGACCCACCACCAATCTAGAAACCCAACGCCGATCTAGAGGGTTGCCGGAGAGAGTGAAGATATTGAGAAGAATCAGAGAGCAAGAAGAAGAGAGAGCAGAAAGAAAGAGAGAGAAGGAAGAGAGAGAAAAGAAAGAGAAAAAAATGAGAGAGGAAAGAGAAATTGCCGAGTTAAAATGAGAGAGGAAAGAGAAATGAGAGTATTAAAAAAAAAAAATTTATGCAATTCAGCTATAGTACCATCTTACATTTGAGATGGTACTGTAGCTATATCTCAAAATAAATTTGGCCTTTTTAGCATTTGGCCTTCCCATTGTTGAGCAATTTTGGGACTTAAATGCCAAATGTTCCTAACATTTGGCATATACAAGCCCCACTATTGATGCTCTAAGCCACTTTTTTTTTTTGGGTTCCTTAATAAATGAGGCAAGCATTTTCTTAACATTACTTTATTTATTAAAAAAAAAAGCTCAATTTTTATTTATTTATCATATATTTTATTTTTATAGTTGGCCTGTTGTCCAAAACTTTTGGCCTTCTCTTTCTCCTCAGCCTAATTAGTAACTATCTAACCTAAAAACTTAACAAAAATAATAAAAACATTTATAATGTAGTTGTATTTTAGCGGGGAAAAAAAAAAAAAAACTATTTTATTGCTAAAGAACCAAAAAACCATGTGTTGTTTGAGAAGATAAAACTAAATTTTTTGAAACTACAGTTAACTATTAAGATTATTTTAATACAATATTTTATTAAAATTATCTTTCTTCCTTCAATTAAAAAACTCAAATTTTCTCTTTTCCCTTATTATTTTAATGATTATTTATTTTATTTTAAATGAAGTGGTAAACAAATAGAATATTTGATGTTGGGTGTACTGTAAAGTGAGATAATAAAATAGATAACATAGTATTTTGAGATGCTAAAAGTAAAAATTTTTTAGTACCATTACTATGAATGATCTAACCTTAATAAATTAAAAAAAAAAAAAAAAAAAAAAAAAACCTAGCCAGCCGTGTATTAAAAAGACATTATTATTATTATTTTTTTAGTCTTTATTGGTAGATGATTGCATCTTACTGTATTAAGAAGCAACAAATTTGTATATTTATAATTTGCTAATATTATATAGATGCCTATTTCGAATATTTTTTTTCTTATACTTTGGCCCCTCCTAACTTGAAATCCTAAGTTTGTCCCTTGCTCTAGCTATAGTACATTTGGTTTATTCAACCTTTACTTTTGAGACCAGCCAAAAGGGTGAGTTTAGTGAGAAAGAAAAATTTTTTACCTTAAAAAAATATTATACCCACAACATTTTTACAATAAATTTTAAGTAACAAGTTATTATTTACTATTATTGGTAGGAAAAATAATTTTAGTAGTGGATTCAAATTTAAATCATTAATAACATATAATTGAAGATTTGTTGTAAAAATATTGTTGATGTAACACATAGTATTTAATACTATTACCACAATTAAAATAAAGGTATTGTGGAAAAAAAATTAATACTATTACCACAATTAAAATAAAGGTATTGTGGGGAAAAAAAAAAAAAAAACTATATCCACAACATTTTTTACAACATTTTAATAACAAATTTTAGGTGGTAAATTGTTATTCTAATTTAAACTTACCAATGAAATTACTTTGTTGCCCACCAATAACAACCCATAACAATCTACCATTTATGATTTGTAATGAAAATAGTGTGGACATAACATTTCTCTTGTGATAAATTTTAAGACATTTTGTTGTTGCTACAATATTTTCACAACTGCTAAGGTGTCAATTCTTTATAAGTTAAAGTAAAATATAACAAAGTTATAAAGGTCTTATGAAACTGTTGTGTCATTCTTTATATTTCTAGAAAAAATAAAATTTATTAGTCAATTTTTGTTGAGCCAAAATTCACTGTTTCGCATACAATTTTCTTAGGTTGATTGTTTGTATTTTTTTTTCTTTCTACACCAAGTAAAAACACATAGTTTTACACACACACACGTAAAAAAAAAAAAAAAAAAAAAAAAAAAAAAAAAAAAAAAAAAAAACAAAAAACAAAAAAACAAAAAAAAAAAACAAAAAAAAAACAAAAACAAAAACTTAGGATTAAAATACTTTTCATCCTTTATGTTTGGGACAATTCATAATTCCTCCTTAAACTTTAAAATCAAGTAATTTCCCCCTTAATATTTTGGAAAAAAACAAATATGTCATATTGTTATTATCTCAATTAAACCCTAATGAAAGCTTATGCTTCTTAAAATATTCCATTGTGTAATGTTTAAAATACTACCACTAAATTTTAACATCTCAAAAATTTCCTTCACGTATTTTGAGTTTTAGATGATAGTAATGCTTAGATAGTTGGAACAGTAATATAAGGTATTTTATTTCCTTGTCTTTTGTTATCTTTTTTTTTTCCCCTTTTTTTTTTGCCTAAAATTGGTGTTCATTAAAAACTAATTAAGTTAAAGATTGCACCTAGACGATTTTAGAATGATAAAGAAGAAAGTATGAATGAGAAAATTTTCATTGTGTATGGTTGAAGGTATTTGATAAAGAGTTTCAATTATAGCATATGACATTGTGGGGATCATTCGGTTGATAGGCCCATAGGATTCAGAATTGGTTGAGGATTGTTGGGCCAGTGGCCCATCCGGGGCCGTATACCCGTCCGAGGACGTCATGCTCCTCGGCAGTATGCGTCCGAGGACGATCGCGTCCGAGGACGATCAGGACGTGGTCTCACCGCGATCAGATCTCAGAATTAGGTCATCTCAAAGGGTAGAGTAGCCGACTAAAGATGAAAGAGATAAGGCAAACAAATATCTGAAACTATAGCTGCCTCCGCATTAATGACCTCTCAACCAACTCTCTGACCGCATTAATGTGGAGGTGATACCTGAGCAGTAGGGAAGCAGCCTTACAGCTGCCCATAGGAAGTTTCAGGAGGTGCCAGATGGGACAGAAAGAAATCCCCCGGACACAATCTACACGTGTTCGACGAGGATGGATCGCGAAGGGGAGTATATAAACTAAACGAAGAACATGAAGAAGGGGATCGAGAAAAAAGAAGAACACACATAAAACTGAAGAGAAAGAAGTAAGAAGGAGGAGAGAGAGAGTAACACTAGGGACTTAAGAAAAAACGTTGATTATACCAACGAAAAAGAAGGAAAACCTTGTATGGGCTTGAGAGAAAATCTTGGAGGTAGATACCACAGTTAACCTAGCTCTTTATACTCACGCTCTACAAATCATATTGTCTGGGCCTTTTACGTACGAACCCAATACTGTTTAGGTTCGTCACCAAATCGTGTCCTTACAGACATCATTTATTGCGAAAATTTAAATATGGCGATAGTGTTTTAGCAAAACTCAGTTGCTTATTACTGAAAGATGATGATATTTGTTATCATTCTTAGAAGTTTTTAATGAGTGGATATTGCTTTTAACAAATAGGTATCAAAATTATTATACAAATGAGATTGATTTTGTATAACATACATTTTTTATGTATATAGTTTCATACTTCTTCAAATAAAATTTTTAGGCAAAACTACATTATTAATCCTTGAAATTTACCTACTGAACACTTTTAGTCTTTGAAATTTCAACTGAGCGCTATTGGTCCCTAAAATCTCAAAACGAAGCACAATTGGTCACTCCACTAACTTCCTTTAGTTTTTTTGCTTGTGTGTCTAACGAAAATATGAGTTGACATATTTTTAATGATGTGGCAACATTATTTAGGAGTGCAGGCTATATGCAATTGCTTAACATGCAATTCCTGCAATATGTAAGAGATGGCACAATAAAAATAAGACATGTCAAAATTGCCTTATAAACAAGTACAAAGCCAGCTTAGCAATTACTATTGAACCAAAACACATTTCATGTTATTCTGTAATTCTCCCACACTGATCAGATCCAGTCGCCGTTGCCAACATCCATACTTCAACTTCACACTATTCGGTTATGGCACTCTCCATGAACTTGGCCTGAAGCTTCAAGCTCAAAGACCCAGAAAAGACAAAGCAAAGAAACTTTCATTTTGTTTGCAAATTCAATAAACCACGAAGTACAAGACATATAGGGACTAGATCTATAGATGCACGAGGTGGAGACAAAGTTTTTGGTGATAACGAAAGGCAATGATGAACACCAATTAAGGGAATAATCGGGACCTCACCTCATCTGATGTCCATATTAAAGGTCCCCAATAATATGTACAAGGTATGAATTGGATCAAATCCAGTTCCCCTATAACTCAATGCCCATTCAGCCACATGAGAACAAGTTTGCTCTAGAAATTTAATTTTAAATGGAGAGGAGAGACGTTTAAGATTTTTTACTTAAAAAATGTTGCCACGACATTACTCGCATGGGAGTGATGCAGTTTGTGAACTCTTAAAAATCTCATATTGGATAATTACCACGAGAGTAAGTGGATGATAAAATATAATTGGGTCACATTGGAACCAAGGATACAATAACAATGGAAGTTACAAGGAGTAAAGCTACAAGTAATAAAAAGTTGAAGAAGATTAGTCCAGTGTAAAAGCATATATCTTGGATATTTTTTAGTTGGATTTTCCTCCTAATGCAGCAGCATCTAGCACATTTTTTTATTTTTCATAAATTTCAAGATCCTATTACTATCAAAGAAATATTGCTTCTCTAGCTGGAAGATTTTTGGATTTTTCATTGTGTCATCGTCTCCCAATTAAAGCAAGCTAATTTTCCATTGCATGGGTCCCTTTGCATAGACTGTCTCCAGTCAATACGGTCATCAGTGATTCTGTCTAGTTACTATACAGTTTGGATTCATGCTAGCCTCCGTTCTTGCATTTTTGTGCGTTATTAGCAATTACTTGTGGAATAGGTTGGTTTTTTTTTTTCTATTGAAATTGAACAGTGGTTTGAAATAAGTGGAAAAGAAGACTTTAATTTTTGCTTGAAGTTTATAATAGCTAACCCAAGTTTGGGGTAAGGTGTGATTAATTGGTCAAAAGCAAAGAAAATTGAATTGATTAAGAATGTCAAAAATTATAAAATCAAGATTGTTGGATATACTATTCAAGATTTAATTGAAGTTAAATGTGATGGTGACTCGATAAACTACAATTTCAAGATTTAATTGATTTATTCAAAACCAGATTTGTTCTAAGATAATGTGACATAATGGTGTCCTCATTCATGAATAGGGGCACGGAAGGGTCTTTTTGCAAACATTATGAAATGGTAGGGGTGTAAATCCAAAATTTTGAAACTTTAAAAGATAAAATTTAAATTTATCAAATTTAAAAGTGTAAATTGCAATTTAGTCTAGCCAAATTGACAAATCAACTTAAGAATGTAACTTTTTATTTAGTCTGACAAAATTGACAAATCACATAATCTAAGAAGTCCTTCAAAACTAAAATAAACAAAGTTATATTTAAAAAAAAAGAAAAAAAAAGCTAAAGTTAATGTTTGACGATAAATCAAAGGGGCAACGTGTGTAAGTATTGAACTCATTACCACCACCCTCCATCTTATTTTTACAAGGACTTTGTAATAAAGTCTCTTGATTGCTTATACGTTCATTCAAGAATAGAATTCACTTAGTTATTGTTTAACCATTTCAGCAATGTCATAGAGACTTGAGTATCCCAAAGTGGTCAGAGTTTATTAATCTTGTCGATCCATGAAGAGCAAAGGACACATATTAAGTCCAAATGCATATATATGGATGATACTTGATTATTAAATATAAAAACTTTGATGCATTTTGACAAATTCTTCCACTTAAATTAAACGCACTGAAATCATCAATTCATATTCCTCGACTAAACCATATTAGGCATCACAACCCACGAAATTCTTTTATTCCTATTCTTAAGTTGCAAAACGCCTATGGAACTTTATAAGGTGTCAAATTGCCAATAAAGCTACATTTTGCATGGAATTGAGAGTCTGGCTCTCAGTGCCAAACTCTCCGGCCACACAATATTTGCATGGAATTGAGCCTGCTTTCAATGGAGATTATTTTATTTTATTTTTTTGTTTAATTATATTTACAACTCAAAACTTAAAAGAGTTATTTTAAATTTTTATTGAAGGAGCTTGGAACTTCGCATGATTGGATTTCTTAGAAACTCAATAAGTAGAATCCAAGGATTTCGTTCTTTTTTATTTTTTGTTTTGTTTTGGGTCGACGTCCGAACCACAATGATGAAAGGCTTTACACAACAAACAACGACGGTGTGTCACAAAATCTCACCAAGTATGACTTCGCTGGATCCGGTGCTCTTTGCAATGGGTCTTGCCTACGTGGGTCGGGTCAAGCACAGTAAGATGGGTCTTGTGGGTTAAGAGAGTTGGGAAATCGAGATGAGTTACAGAAGACAATGGATATGTATTTTAGTTTATGAGGAAAATTTATAAGGTTATATTCAGGTTTTTAATTTCATTGTTTATTTATTTATTTTACAATTCTATAATTGGAGGTGTGGGAATTTAAATCGTAGATGTTATTTGAGTTATAAGTCTCTTGGAAAAGTTATTAGTCTTTCAAATCGCTCTAGGGAGTACATTAGTAAATTAATTAGTTTCTATGTCTCATGCATCATGCAACTTGTTAACCATCAATTGGATGTATGATTTAATTTGCAAAATTTTTTATGAATAGAATATCAATTCTCAGAAAGAAATCTGTAATCACCAAGAGGACGTGGTTCATATGATCTCTTCCTTTCCCCAAAATTAGTGGTTTTTTGGAATACAATTCCAATATGAAACCACGGAACTCTCAAGCAAAGTACAATATGATTTAATCTTTGATTGGGTAAACATTCTTCCCACCAGCCAGGTCTCCAAGTCAATTAGATAGTTCCGGAAATTATGAAGAAATATTTCCGATTGATCCTTCCATATCAACATGCTCTAGACGCACACTCCGAGCACTAGAAAGTATAATGACCGAAAAGTATTGAAATTACAGTCATGCATGCTTTTATTTCATAATAATTGACACTCGAACTTTTTTTCAGCAAAACATAGTGATCCATCCAGGTCAGAATAAATAATGGCACAATGCTCGGTCCAGGGCCATGCAAATTGTATTCGGTGTACAAGGTAATCATATTTTTTTTTGAATTATTAAAATTGAACCAAATTTACCTTTTCTTTACATACTTGTTTACTCTCTAAATTACTTCAATTATGCTCAACAAGTTTCATTTAGGAATTAAAAATTAATGATCATACTTTTTTTCTTTTTGGTTCTTAAGGTGTTGAATCAGCATGTTTAAAAGGTATAGCAGTCAGATTGTTGTTGTGGGGATTGACATTGATTCAGTCCACTTGACATCTTTGCTGAGGAAGAAAATTGGACATGCTGAGTTAATAAGTCACCATTCATTATATAATGAGGGGCAAACACAACAAGAGCCCAAACACAGTTGATTCAGTAAACTGCTAAAACTTAAAATCTCAGGTAGAGCACCTAAAAATCTCAAGTGGAGCACTTAATGTGTAGGAAGTGTGGAATGACTTTCTATGGTCCATCTCTTCAATAGAAAAGGAGACATTTTGTAAAAGGAGTAATTGAATAAGAAATTATATTCATGTAATCTAATAAGAAATAAGGATCTGGTTCAGGGCACATGATTTGTTGTTGAAATACATTCAATATTATTCGTGAGAGTTCTCTAAATCAAGCAATTGCTGGAAAATGGACTTCTGAACCTCCAAGTAGACCTCAAAAAAATCTAATAAAGGGAAGAGGTGATTTGAATATCATCCAATCCCACTTTATTTTGTAACTTTGTTCACCCGTAAGGGGGGCAGTAGACAAAAACAGTAAACCAAAGTCCTTTCCTTAGGTTATGTAGTTATTTATTTTCATTACGTAGTTTACATTGTTTTATCCACAATATTCATAATAACATGAATTTCTAAACTCAAAATATTGTACATTGGAAAATGTACTCAAAATACTGTACATTGGAAAATGTACTCAAAATACTGTACATTGTTTGCCATAACTAATAAAAAGCATGCTGTACTTAGTCTTGGGCACGTCTCAGCCATTAGTCTGCTACCCATGTATACACTGTCAGCAAACCAGTCTGATCCCCAGTAAAAAAGAGGCCCCCAGGACCTATTTGAAGAGTCTGGACTTCTTGTTTTGAAAATAATCTGCCCCTGTCAGTGAATCTGAAACAAAAATCACTAATATTAGTCGAATCCAAGAGGGAAGAGATGAAAGATTTTTCATGAAGGGAAAATTGTACTCACATTGGCAGTTCATAGAGGTGGACAGATTTATCACTACAAGAGCAATACAAGATTGGTTTAACATCGGGATCAGTCATCCCAGCAAGTGCAATGATGCCCTGTACAATGAACAATCATGCCATCCAATTAGTTTACACTTTTTAAAAACTAAGGCTACAGTATCAACAACATGACATTGCAACAAAATAATACACCTATTGAGTTTCTGACATAACAATACAATTTTGCCATTACCAGACCAATTGATACTGCTCAACGACTGTAGCACACCTCAATTACTTAAGGGGGGAGTAAAATGAAACTAATTGTGGTTCAATAACTTACCTGTTCTTCACTGTGAGTATAGATTACTTCCAGGCTGCCATCATCAGTAGAAGCCCAAACTTTTATCGTGCAATCCAATGAACCAGACAGCAAATACTTATCCCAGCACATGAGAGACTTCACAACATCATCATGCCCATTCAGTGTCATAATACACTGCCAATTTTCATGATCCCAAACCTGAAACAAAATATAAGAACAAAAATTAATTTTTTTTTTCCCTGACAAATCAAAACAAAATATATGATCCTTGTGCACATATAAAGAAAATGACAACTAAGACAAAAATTTCGAAAATATAAGATATATATTGCTAAGTTTTACAGAATAGAACTTAATCAATTTATCGTAAATAATTTAGTCACTAAAACAAGGATATGTTATTGTTTCCTGCAAAATACGTGAGGGAGAGTACATCATATTGGTTCAATGCAAGATTTGAAAAGGGGAAATTTTGAACTAAAACAATACAGAATCACTAAAGCAAAAGGTCAGCACCAGGTCTAAATGAGATACTATCCAACCACAGTCCTTTCAGTATAGAAGAAGCAAGTAAAGCAGAAGAAAGCACCAATGATGTTAAATAATTAATCTCTCTTCAAATACTAACTACTAACAACAAAAAGATAGAACAACAGGAAAAAAAAATTCTTAAAGAGAAAAAACTAACCCTTATTGTGTGGTCCTTGGAACCCGAGTACAACCTGTTGCCTCCTCCAACAACTAAAGATGTTATACCATGTGTGTGGCCTTTAAGGGTTGCAGCAAGTTGAAATGTAAGGTTAGTTTCATAAGTGCCTTTCCATGCCAAAATAACACCATCCTGCAATCAAAAGTAATACTAAATTAATTTCGGACCAACTTTAATTAGAAAGAAGTGATGTATACACATGAAACACTCAACACCAAAATCTAGTGAGACCTCGAGCATTAACATTGGTCATTAATCCACACACCCCCCGCCTCTTTAATAAGTAAAAGGCTTTGACAGTAGTGTCTTAGCCCCCAGTTCAAACTGGGAAACTATATTGTGTGAGTCAAGCATGATAACCAACTGCACCAACCCCAAGCATCTGCTATGGATATGACTCACATATCAAAGTACATTAAATCAGATAAGTTCTTGCTCAAACAACTAAAAGAAATTCTGAAAAGAGAAACACCCTGAACTCAACATTGCCCAAATTTAATCAAATAGAAAGAATAAAAGCTAGATAGAGAATGCAAGAATTCTAAACTGTCAGCAAAGTAGCCTACCTCTACCCCAGCAAAAAGCAAATTGTAAACAGATTCCAATGCATTGACTTGCCCAACAGGTCCATTGAGACTGTATTCAGCACCTGATTCGGTATTCCACACCTGCAGCATCACCAACATGCTAAATCAAGGTCACATCTTGCACTGACAAAATTCAGGAAAAAAAAAATCACAACATTACTCGGTTTCAAGCTCACCTTCACAACATTTGGCATGCCAACAAAGAGCCATGGGCCTTCACTACAAACAGATCCAACTTCCCCACCAAGGTTAATCACATTAGCACATTGACCAGTATGGCAGTCCCAAAGCCGAATTGTTCCATCACTACTACCTGAACAAAGCTTGTTGCATCTTAGAGGAAGTGCAATTCCATTGACTGCCTGTTATCAAAAACTCATAAATATGGTTTTTCAAAAACAACTTGCTCTATCTAGGATATAATTTCTATAAACCAACGATATCTTTTGGTCTTCTATCAATTGTCATTTATGAATCCCATTGTAAAAATAGGAGGGAAGCATATAATGCTCCATGTTCTTATTCAGGAACAAATCAAATTTCTATAATCTAGATATCATGAATGGGCTATATTAGTATTCAAATGATGAAACAATTAATTAGGCTGGCCTAGGCCAGGTTTAACTTTGGCATAAACTGAGTTCAGGTCTCATTATGAAATCAGATTCCAAATTAAAAAAATTTACACCAAAATCCTAATGGAAATGGAAGAATAAAGTTCATCAAACACATATAGGTACCTTGTTGTGCCCTTGAAGCTCTGCCAACCTTTTGAACTTATCCCCACGAAACCATGAGTGTAGGTAAGGGCACTGATCACCATAGACACACGTCCCTTGCACCCAGAACTCACAAACCCTTTCTGCAGTTTTCTTAGGAACATGCTCCAGAGGCTTTTCTTCGACCACATTCTCCAGATTAGAATCATTTTCAACAACAGAACATTCTGAAGAACCTTCTGGCGACTTCTTTTTAATATCTTCCAAGTCTGATTCAGACTTCCCAGGAACATTTTCGCAAGACTTGTGGTTAACAACCTTCTCCTGAACATTTTGTGAAATCCTAGGAGCCCTTCGCCAAGTATTCGAAACTAAAGCGTTGCTGGAGTGAGGGTAGTAAGGAGTCTGCCTGGGACGGTGAATGGTGGCCACATCAGGTGTTTCTGAATGGGCAAACCTACATGGGTTTTTAAGGCATCTACCACTGAGCCAAAATTTGCATATCTTGTTGCTGCTGTTGTTTAAATGCCCTCCTCGTCCTGCTCCTAATCGATCAAAAACAGAACTTTCTTTTCCCTGTGGCCCTCTTCTTGCAGTTTTAATCTCCATACTATAAACACCCACAAATAACAGGAATAGGAAACCAATGAATAAAGCCTTCCACAAAGTGAAGCAGCCAAAAACAAAAACCAATCTCTTTCTTCCATGGAAGAAAATCTTCCAAATCAAAAACCAATCAAGGATTTTAAATTCTCAGTTCTCCCAAAACAGAAACCCTACTAAAGTATCCAGAAAATTCCCAGTTCCACCATTTTTAGGATTCTTGCTATAACAGTAACCCTAAAGAAGCCGAAGAATCTTGAAATTCTGATTTGGCAATAACAGCTTATAGAAAATTCCAAAATCCCTTATCAAATACATAACAAAATACAAACTTCCAAAACCTAATCGCCGATCCATCGGCAAACCCTAGAGAAAGTAAATTACTTTGGTAACATTGTCCAAGGCTGAGAATAGATTCGATCATTACAAAAGTCGGTGCGATCATAGCTAAAGAAATTCTAAATCTAAAACTAAATCTAATTGCAATAGCAAACCTGAGAGACTTTGAAAATCGAGCCGCCGAGATCTTCGTTCAATCAGAAACAATCTCAAATCGCCGATGGAAATTAGGGTTTGAATTTTGAAAAGTGTGTGAGAGAGAGAGAGAGAGAGAGAGAGAGAGAATACGAAGAGTACTGAAAAGTAAGAGTGGCGGTGTCTATTTATAATGGAAATAAGGTTGCCCTTCCGACCGTTGGTATTAATTCGAAAATCTTTTTTTTTTTTTTTAATTTGAGAAGGTCGAAAATCCTAATTGGGCAGTATAAAAAGCTATAAGCCTCTTCTTTTTTTTTTTTTTTTTTTTTTTTTTTTTTTTTTGGCTCCTTAATGAATAAGGCAAGCTTTTTCTTAACATTACTTTATTTAAAATTAAGAAAAAGCTCACAGTTTTATTTGAGGCAACTAATTAAAGTGTAAGTCCAATGTAAAAGTAGGCTATCTAATTAAATTTAAATATGTGTGTAGAATTTAATAATTAAAAAAATAAAAATGTTTCTATTGTACTGTTTAATGAGAGGTTTCTTAATTAAATTTATGATTATGTTGAATTTAATTATTTTTTAAGACGACAACATTTGTTATGTCATACTGTTTGATTCAATCATGTATTTAAATTTTTTTTTTTAATGATGTAATACACATACATATTGTAAATGTGTAGTTTAGTGTTACTCATAATTAAAATGCAATTGATAGAAGTTGGATCAGGAAGCTATTTGTATCATATAGATGTTATGAAATGCAATGTAGTTTACTATGAAATCCAATGTAAGAATAAAAGAAAAAAAAGGGGGAAAAAAAAAAAGGGAATTATTGAATATGACAAAAGTACAGTTATAAGTGATGTTGACACTGCCAAATGTAATAATAGAACTGTCAAATTTGAGACAAAAAAAGGGTACCATTGAATGTGACAAAAGTGGAGTCAGATGTGATATTAGTGCTGCCTAATGTGACAATGGAACCATCAAATGTGATAACAAAAATAAATGAACCATCAAGTGTGACAAAAGTACTATCAAATGTGATGTTGGTACTGCCAAATGTGACAATGAAATTGTAAAATGTGAGGAAAAAAATAAGATGACAAAAGAATTGTTAAATTTGATGTTGGAACTACACAATGTGAGGATGAAACCGTCAAATGTGAGAAAATAAAATAAGGGAACCATTGAATGTGACAAATGAACTATCATATCTGATGTTGGAATTGTATAATATGAGAATGGAACTTAATAATGCTCGAAAATTAGTAGGCTGAATGCTTCGGGATTCAACGGTTGTTGGATGACCTAAAAAGGAAGAAAGAAACTATTGGAACTACACAATATGAGTATAGAATCGTTAAATGTGAAGTTTTGGTAACCTAGTATAACAAGTTACTTATTAGTGGATACCGTATCCCTTTTTTTTGTGGGGGGGGGGGGGGGGGGGGGGGGGGGGTACGATACAATTACCCTATATATATATATATATAGTGTGTGTGTGTGTGTGTGTTTTTCTCTAAATAGATAAGTATCTTTAGTAAAAACCTTCTTTATTTTGTAAATACAAAACTTTTATTTTGTTTTAGAGAATTAGAGATATGGATATTATATTTTTTATTTGGGAAAAATGCTCACACACCCCCCTGAACTTTAGAGTAATGGTCAAAACACCCCCTCAACTTTTATATTGGCCAATTTACTCCTTAAACATTCCACGACTGCCAAATCAATACATCAGTTAGTCTAACATTAAAACACTAACGGAAGTGGCACATGACACTCACGTGAACTCAAAAAAAAAATACACAGTCCCAATTTTTATTTATTTATTTATTTATTGAGATAAAAAATAGAATAGTCCCAAAAATTTGAATGTGATAGAAAGAAAAAAGATGAACAGATTGGTGGAGAGAGAAAGAGAGAGAAAGAGAGAGGCGGTAGAACTAGAGCCACTGCGCCACGGCGTGTTAGCGCCTAATTCTTTATCCTTCCATCATCTCGCCATTTGATATGGAACTTCACAAATCTTCTTCTAGATTATAAAGAAGCTTCTAATTATTTCCTTTATGGGCCAACAACATGTGAGTTAAGCTATAAAAGACCCTTAGCTAGGGTTTATAAAATAAATGTTGATAAGGTAACATTGAAAGATGGGAGGAAATCAAGTCTGGGTGTGATCATAAGAGATTCCAAGAGTGAAGTTGCAACTGGGCTATGCAAGTCACTCCCTGCAACTATATGGTTTTGGAGATTGAAGTTATGGTTAGGGAAACTAAAATCCTGCTAGCGAAGGAAATGGAACTTCAGCAAGTTATCATCAAGTTAGATTCACTCTCAATTGTTCAAAACATTTTATCAAAGGAAGTTAGTAGGGAAATCGGCCATCTTGTCCAAGGAAATCTTAGTCTTCTAGATTTCTTCAATAGCTGGAAGATCATACACCTAAAAAGAGACTATAACAAGGTTACTCATGAACTTGCTCTTTTTGCTAGATGCAATGAGACTTGCAAGGTTTGGAAAGGAGTTTCTCCTCCAATGGTGAGACACCTCATCCACCTGAATTGCCTATAAAGCAGTAGCCTTTTCATATCTTTGTTGTAATTCAATTTCAGTTATATATACCAAGTTTCTCATAAATAAAAAAATTGTGTCATACATGTTGTGGTTGTGCCCTCTCTCTCTCTCTCTCTCTCTCTCTCTCATGTCATATAATGATTTATAGCTATTGTTAAAGTTCCGAACATTGCTCTAAGTAAAATTCTTATACCAAGAGTTTTAGAAATTTAAAGATGTTTCATCATTTATTTTAATAATCTACCATAATTTTAGTGATTATGCTAAGTGGATGCCTTCTCATTTTTATCTTTTATAATTTTTTTTTTTACCCTTTGTTTCTCTTTATTTCATATGGATCATAATGAATTCATTAAAAGTATCAACTTAGTTTGCTCAAAATGAAGTGTAGGGACACGATTTTTAACGGCCCAAGGATAACGTTGGGCTCGTGTGTAAAGGGCCTGAACAATGTGATTTGTTAAGAGTGGGTTTGGAAAGGCAGGACCTTGGTCGTCAAACGGCGGTTTATTCATGATTTACATGGAAGCCCCTACGAAGGTGGATTTGGCCTGTATAGCTAAGCCTTACACGGATATGGTTTGAAAGGTTTATCTCCTCGGACTTAGTCTGAGGAGCGTCTCATCCTCGCCATTCTTCTTTTTTTATGGGGTCTCCCCCCCCTTTTTTCTCAGCTCTCTTTCCCTTTTATACTAGTATTTCCTTCCCGTTCTTCACCTACGTGTCCGTTTTTCCTTGTTCGGGGTAGTTACTCGTCTTATCAATCCATACGTCAGAATGGTTGGGAAAAACTGGATAGTATGGTATGAGTATGGGCTTGTCAGGTGCTGGGTTCCACATTATGGTGTTGACAGCTTTCTCCCGCGTACTGCTCTTGTACTAAGTTTGTCATTTTCTTCATGCGTTTTTATGAGGTGTTGAGCGTGAGATTGTCCTCAGCCACATCCTTGGGCCTTCAAGGAGCTTTCATCGCGCGTCCTCGGCAGTAGGGCTCCTCGGCCTGGGCTTTGAGCCCTTAACACAAAGTGGGCTAGGACCTCAGATTTCGGGCCCCACAATAGCCCCTCAAAATCCTGCTGCCCGACTTTTTAGTTAGGGAGGAGGGTTTTGGTGACGTTAGGCCCACATTATGGCTCGCTCAAATCCTGTACTCTACTAGTACTTGTGTTTTTCCATTTACATGGGAGACGTGCCAAAATAAGAGGCACTCCTTTATTTTTCACTCACGTGGAGTCCTTTGACATTTCGATACTTGAGGCGCGCCTTCACGAGGATCTTCAGATCCTACGGCTGCGGATGAGGTTGGAAATTGAGCCAAGTCTGCCTTGTCCGTAGCATTCCTTGGAAACTTGCATGAATTAAATGCCACCGGTTTGCTCTCTGTATAAATAGGATAGGGGGTCACTCCCCTTACATATGAACTCTCTTGTTTCCTTCAGAATCATACTCCTTCCGCCATACCTACGATCTCCATTTCTATTGCCATTCTGCCTTAAAGCAAGATGTTTGAGGCGTGGGTGGGGATGAAAGGTCTTCACACGCTTCAGAGGCACCGAATCCTCATGATACTCAAGGTGATGTGGTACAGACAAGGAAGGCACAGATTCAAGTCAGTCCCCCGTTTTGACAAGGGGGAGATGGTATTTCTCCCTCTTTCAGTCAAAATCTAAAGCAGGTACTGGTTGCACCAAATTCTTGGTGCGTCAGAAGCAAGGTTTTCCGCCATCAGCGCCGTCTACTTTATCGCAGGCATGATTTTGTGGAGGTTCATCAACTTCTGGCTCCCGACACCTTTTCTTCAACTGTGCTGGCCGCAGGTTGGGTTCCCTGCACCTTTTCTTCAGCGGCGCTAGCCCGGAGTCGGGCTCTCTGCACCTTTTCTTCAACAGTGCAAGTCTCAAGTTGGGCTCTTTTACTGCCTGAGTTGAAGGCATGTAAAAGTATTGCGGAATGGCTCCCCTAGACGAAATTTTGAAGTGGCAGCACGTCTCTCCCCTGCACCTATTCTTCGGCTTTTTCTTAATTCCCTTGTATTTTCTCTTTTTGTTTTGTGTAGTTAGTTTCAGTATGAGCTTATTTGAGCTCTTTTAATGTACGTTGTACTGTTTCTTTGTCTTAATAAAAGATGAATTTATTTCTTTTTAAATATTTTTCCTTTCTGTAACAATTATTTTGTGCATGGGTGTGCTACATGTGTGCTTTCCTTTGATGATACTTAGAGCAGGAAACCTTGAAACAGAAACCTACTAATTCTAGTTTACCGACATTAACAAGCATAATAATGATAATTTCCAGTGAATTAAAACTCATAAAACTAACCGGGATAATGGCTGAGTGCTTCGTAATGCATGCAAGGCGATCGTCCGAGAACGATAAACTCTAAATAATTTGTCTGAAAGGGTAGCCGAACAGTGAGGGACTTCGACTGTGTGTTTTTGGCAACATATTACCCTATATTGCATCAATCCTCTGGGTATTGAGGATCCGAGGATAGATCGGGTAATCTATGTAGTTTAGGGATTAGCCCGATTATCAACGGGGAATTTTCCTTGGATAGATTCTAAGGTCCATGTAACGTCCAGGTCGTGCCCAAACCCCATGTTGGCTCTTTTAGGTAGTTGGTTTCCCCACAGGCTTGAGTCCAAGGACCATACAAGGCCTTGGTTCTGTCCAAAACTTATAATTTTTCTTTTGAGTACTTAGTTTCCCCATAGGCTTGAGTCCGAGGACCATGCAAAGCCTTGGTTCTGTTCAAAACTTGTAATTTTTCTTTTGAGTACTTGGTTTCCCCATAGGCTTGAGTCCGGGGACCATGCAAGGCCTTGGTTCTGTCCAAAACTTGTAATTTTTCTTTTGAGTACTTGGTTTCCCCATAGGCTTGAGTCCGAGGACCATGCAAGGCCTTGATTCTGTCCAAAACTTGCATTTTTTTCTTTGAGTACTTGGTTTCCCCATAGGCTTGAGTCCGAGGACCATGCAAGGCCTTGGTTCTGTCCAAAACTTGCAGTTTTTTCTTTGAGTACTTGGTTTCCCCATAGGCTTGAGTCCGAGGACCATGAAAGGCCTTGGTTCTGTCCAAAACTTGCAGTTTTTTCTTTGAGTACTTAGTTTCCCCATGGGCTTGAGTCCGAGGACCATGCAAGGTCTTGGTTCGGTCCAAAACTTGTAGTTTTTTCTTTGAGTACTTGGTTTCCCCATAGGCTTGAGTCCGAGGACCATGCAAGGCCTTGGTTCTGTCCAAAACTTGTAATTTTTCTTTTGAGTACTTGGTTTCCCCATAGGCTTGAGTCCGAGGACCATGCAAGGCCTTGGTTCTGTCCAAAACTTGTAATTTTTCTTTTGAGTACTTGGTTTCCCCATAGGCTTGAGTCCGAGGACCATGCAAGGCCTTGGTTCTGTCCAAAACTTGTAGTTTTTTCTTTGAGTACTTGGTTTCCCCATAAGCTTGAGTCCGAGGACCATGCAAGGCCTTGTTTTTGTCCAAAACTTGCAATTTTTCTTTTGAGTACTTGGTTTCCCCATAGGCTTGAGTCCGAGGACCATGCAAGGCCTTGGTTCTGTCCAAAACTTGTAGTTTTTTCTTTGAGTACTTGGTTTCCCCATAGGCTTGAGTCCGAGGACCATGCAAGGCCTTGGTTCTGTCCAAAACTTGTAGTTTTTTCTTTGTATTTATTTATTTTTTGAAGGTTAGCCCCTAGACCAGGGCGGGGAGAGTTAGCTCGAGGCCGGAAGCCCCTAGCTGAAGTTTATGTCGGAGCAACTACTGCATGTCGCTAAAGATGGAGGAAACTTTGCGAACTTCTGCCTGATAGAGGCTTGACTCCACCGCCATCTGCGCCAACGCGCAAGCCTTCCCACAGACGGCGCCAATTGTAGGAACACGATTTTTAACGGCCCAAGGATAACGTTGGGCTCGTGTGTAAAGGGCCCGAACAATGCGATTTGTAGAGAATGGGTTTGGAAAGGTAGGACCTTGGTCGTCAGACGGCGGTTTATTCATGATTTACATGGAAGCCCCTACGAAGGTGGATTTGGCCTGTATAGCTAAGCCTTACACGGATATGGTTTGAAAGGTTTATCTCCTCGGACTTAGTCCGAGGAGTGTCTCATCCTCGCCATTCTTCTTTTTTTATGGGGTCTCCCCCTCTTTTTTCTCAGCTCTCTTTCCCTTTTATACTAGTATTTCCTTCCCGTTCTTCACCTACGTGTCCGTTTTTCCTTATTCGGGGTAGTTACTCGTCTTATCAATCCATACGTCAGAGTGGTTGGGAAAAACTGGATAGTATGGTATGAGTATGGGCTTGTCAGGTGCTGGGCTCCACATTATGGTGTTGGCAGCATTCTCCCGTGTACTGCTCTTGTACTAAGTTTGTCATTTTCTTCGTGCGTTTTTATGAGGTGTTGAGCGTGAGATTGTCCTCAGCCACATCCTTGGGCCTTCAAGGAGCTTTCATCGTGCGTCCTCGGCAGTAAGGCTCCTCGGCTTAGGCTTTGGGCCCTTTACACAAAGTGGGCTGGGACCTTAGATTTCGGGCCCCACATGAAGCTTAAGGAATTTATTGTATTTTAAATTATTTTAATAATTTATTATGGATTTTTTTTATAATAAAAACTTTACTCTACACAATATACTTCGATATATAACTTAAAATAAATATTTTTCTTTTGTGTTAGTATATATTTTAGTGTTCAATTTTAGTTATATTATTGAAATATTTGATTTTGTTTATATATAATTTTTTTGTGACCCATGTATGTCACAAGTATAATTTTTTTTTTCTTATAACAATTTAAGAGCAATCGCATCAAATGGTGCATAATTTCAGTCTATTTTGCAAGAAAAAACACACTTTTTCTATTTTATACACTCATTTTTACAAAACACCCACATTAGTTTATCTATTATACACTCTATTTTATATAAATAATATTTTTTTATTCTACTTTCCCCCAACCCTCAAACTCTCCGCCTCTCTCTTTTCCCCAACCCACAAATTCATTCCTCAAAGTCTCTGCATCTTTTTTTTTTTTTGGACAGTTCGTAAGCTACAAGGAAGAGAGAAGATGATGATGATGATGAAGATGAAGATGATTGAAACATAAGGAAATCATCAGCTCCACATGCATTCAGAGTGAAAAGAAGGGTTACGGATTTCAGAGAGATCTCCACCCCTCTTTTCTTCCTCTGAGAGCAGAACCTCATTAAAGTCTCTGCATCTCAAATCCCTCATCTCTCTCCTTATTTCTCAGATCCCACAAGTCTCTGCCACCATTGGGTTTGTATTTGATTTTGATTTTGAGTTTAGGTTATGGGTTTTTAGTGAATAGTTTAATTTTGAATTGATTTTTTGTGGATTTTGGTTTGATTTTGGGTTTCCATTTTTTTAACGAGTTTTGGTGGTGGTGGTTGTTTTAACAGTTGATGGTGGTAGTGGTTGGGTGGTGATGGTTGGACAGTGTGGGGTGGATGGTGCTCTTGTAGGTTTTATGAGACGGTGAGAGATGGTGGGTTCTGGGTTTTGTTTTAACAGATCTCTGCCACTAGCAAGCTTCGATCTCCCTTGCAGCACCAATCCACATGCATCAATCAGTCCATGTGTTTTTGTGCGTCTTTGTGTTGGTTTGTCTATATGGGTGTGTTTGTGTGTATTAGAGGAAGAAGAAGATGATGAGGGAGAGAAGAAGTCTGAGTTGGTTTTGCAGATGGAGAGAAGAGAGAAAAAAAGGAGCGAAATGGGAAATTAATAAAATAATATGTTACACAGCTATAGTAACCATGTATATATGCACGGTTACTGCAGCAAATGTGTAAATATGCACAATTTTAAAAGGACTGGTGTGGAAGATTTATTGGGTAAAATGTATAAAATTGGTTGTTTTTTGTATTTTGCAAATGTTTACGATGCTCTAACGAATGATTCAAACATTATGTGTAAAAAGAATTAGGCAGTGCCTTGTCTCATAAGACTTATATATATAAAAGATATAAGACTCATGACATCATATTAAGGTAAATTTAGTAATTGAAGTTTAACTAAATTGAAATTATATCCGTAATAAAAATACAAATGCATCCAATAAACAAACCTAGCCAAAAACATTGGAAATAAATAGATAACAAATTTTAACAAAACAAAACCCTCATTAAATCTTATATAATTGAATAATATATATTTTAAGGACAAAATTTAAATCTAACATGACTTAAAAGATCAATATGCCTTCTGAATATTTCATTTTTAGACTAAATTGCAAGTCTACACCCTTAAAATTTGGGATAATTTTGATTTTGATTCCTAAAATTTCAAAATTTGGATTCATACCATTAATGAAATGTATTGTTTGAAATTAAGTCATTTCATCAATGTGTTGTAGTGAGGTATTTGAACACTATTAAAACTATGATAAGTATTATTTTGACTAAATAGCATAATTATAAGAATAATTTAGGAAAAAAGTATCGGGCCAAAGTTATTTTTATGTAGCATCTTTTTGGAACTCGAGTTCCAAAAAGATGCTACATAATTAAATAACTCTGATCAGATACTATTTAGCAAAATTTTCCAACATAGCCATGTTTTAGTGTTTACTGTTTACACAATTGTGTTGTCACATCATTTTACTTATTTATTTGTAATAAAACACTAACTCTCTTATCTTATCGGTTGTTAAGAAAATTAGTTTTTGTTAATTGTTAATTGTTTATATAAATGGCTCATTCTATTTGGTTGGGTATTACTAATTATCAAATTCTATAATAAAAGATTGACGCTATTACAAGAAAAATGAAGTAGATTAGTTAAATTATCAATTGATCTTGGATATAAAAACTTAATCAATAGTTTTGCTTCTTAAAGACAAGAACAATATATTTTAAATAAAATATTACATATGATTTTTTATTTATTTATTTATCTTTTAGGATTGAAAATGGTTGTCTAAACTTGTTGCCTTAAGCCCCAAAATATCTTGAGCCAACCTGAGTACGACTTCTAGACTTTAGGCTTACCTTTTATGTGTTATGTTAACTGTAAATTTTTTAGTCTTAAAAAAGTGTAATAAAATCAAAATTGATTCACCAAAATACTGTAACACATAATCATAATTTAAAGAAAAAAGTTATAATTCTAAAATTAGATTTTATTTGTTTATTTTAAATTTATGAGTTATGAAGGTGTAGTACATAAGCCAAGGTCGCCCTCTAGCCATTTTTTTTTATGCATGAAAAAAAGAAAAAGAAAAACAAAACCTATCCAAAAAAAGATTAAAAAAATAAAGAGACTTTCTATGCCTATAATATTTTCACAACAAATATTAGGTGGTAAGTTGTTACTAATTTTTATTTGAATTTAGAATTGAAATTATTTTTTTACCCACTAATAGTAATCAATAACAACTTGCTACGTAGTATTTGTTAGGCAAAATGTTGTGAAAACATTTCTCTTAATAAAAGGGTTTTTTTTTTTTTTTTTAATAACAAAGCGGATTTTTTTTTTTTGAAAAGTTAAAAGTGGCTTTTTATTTTTATTTTTATTCCGACTTGACTACGGTTTCTAAACCCGTAATAAAATAAATAAATAAATATAAATAAAGGTAATTTCTTTACCGACCGTTGGAATTAGAAATCAAAACGAAACCTTGTTGAGTTCCAATTCCCTTCCACAATTTTACAAACCCTTGTTGAAAGATTGTGAAAAATGTATTCAGTATTGTGGGAGAGAGGCCCGTTGCTGGGCAAAGGAGCATTTGGGTCTGTGTTTCTGGCCAAACCCACATCCAAGTTTCGCTCTTTTCCTTCTTTGATGGCAGTGAAGTCAGCGGAGATTTCTGTTTCTGCTACACTTCAGAAGGAGAAAGAGGTTTTTGACAATGTTCAGGGCTACCCTTTTGTCATTCACTGCTTTGGTGAAGACTCCACGGTTGAAGATAACGGTGACATGGTTTATAACTTGTTGCTTGAGTACGCTTCTGGTGGAAGCTTGAGAGATTTGATTCATAATTCTAGTGGGTGTGGTTTGCCTGAAAGTGATGTCAAACGCTACACCAAGTGTATTCTAAAAGGGCTTAATCATATTCATGGATGTGGGTATGTACACTGTGATATCAAGCCTGAGAATGTTCTGCTTGTGAATGTGAGTGCTAGTGCTACTGATGGTGCTCATTTTGTGGCCAAGATTGCTGATCTTGGGTTGGCCAAGAGGTCATGGCAGAGGAAGAAGATGAGGATGGACTTGAGAGGCACTGCTTTGTATATGGCACCTGAGTGTTTGATTGAGTGTGTGCAAGAGCCTCCCTCTGATATTTGGGCTTTGGGTTGTGTTGTTTGTGAGATGTTGACTGGGAAATCTCCCTGGGATAGGGGAAAAGAGTTTAACAAACGGGATCTGTTCAATCTTATTGTTGACGAGCGCGAATTGCCTGAAATTCCAACTGGGGTTTCAAGTCAAGCCAAAGATTTTCTGAAAGCGTGCCTTGTAAAGAAATATATGTATAGGTTCACTGCTGAGATGTTGATGGATCACCCGTTTCTTGACGGACTTGGTGATGAAGAAATACCGGCTGTTACCTGTGTTTTTGGGACAGATGAGGCCGATTATGAGGTTTTTTGTTTCTCAGAAGATTATGAGTTAAGTTGTTCTTCTGGTGATTTGAGCTTGCTGCCTGATGATGGTATGGCGTTATGTTTTCCTCCTTCGCAATTTGATGATTTGGGAGAACATTTGGATGGGAGATCAGATGAAAATGTGCCTGTTTTAGGCCAGAAAAGGAAGAGGGTTACTTGTTATGATAACCATATATGTGAGAGAGCAGCGCGTCGAACTTTGAAGTGCCCTGCTTCTACCATACCTGCTGTTGGAGCTTGACTGTATGTTCCATCATACCTGCTGTTGGAGCTTAATTGTATATTCTTACAATATCTGATAGAGTATTCCTCATATACTATCTTAACTAGGCACTGAATTGTTCATTATAACAATATTAGATAGAGTATTCCTTATATGATTAGTGTACAAGGCTGTAGGCATGCACAAAATTGTACTTATTCTTGAAACATTTTCAACTATATAATATAACCCAATTTTGCTATAACAAGGTTGTGCTTTTTCCTTACAATTTATTTTCTCGTTTCCCTTTCATTTTGTGTTGTTGTTTGATGGCTAAGAGTTGTGGTATTTGACATATTTGCTAGTTAAACCTCTTTTTTCGGAAAGCAACAATTCCAACCACTGCACATTGCATGTTCTGGCTTGTAATTTCCTTGTATTAGTAGGGAGTTTATCTCACAATGGAATTTGAAAGATGTTTTGTAATTTGTAAAAATAATGGATATTTTTCTCTCTATTGCTTTAGTATTGGCAATTTGGATCTGGTGGATTTGTGTTTCAGGTATTATATCTATCTGAATTTGTTTTCAGCTATTTTTTGTCAAGTACTCCTATGAGCGTAGGATTTTTATGGAAATTTTCTTGAATGGCTTTTTTTTTGTATGGCAGCAAGTACTCTTATGGCAATTTTCTTGCGTGGCTTTTATAAAGAAAATTTCCATAGGAGTACTTGCTTTTTAATGGATTTCTGTCTTCTTTTCATCTATTTTTTGTTGTGTACTCCTATCCTATCATATTTCTACGATTTCTAGTAAAATGAGTTAAATGCTGAATTGGGTTTGGGTTTTGTTTGTATTTAATGTAAAAAAGTCTATTACTTGCTGCCAAAAACTTCATTTTTTAGCTCCCTGATAGTTGAGATGGTTTACAAACTTAGCTAGTTATACCTAATTCAGGAAAGCACTAATTCAACCAACACGCTTTGCATGAGCTGTTTTTTATGGATTTTCAAGTAAGATCTCTGTTGTGAGTTGCTATATTGGTTGATTAGGAGCTCCCACATATTAAAATAAAAAAGAAGGAAAGAAAGAAACCAGAGAGATAGAGAGAGTTAGGAGGAAATGTTTTCTCATTCTTAATTCAGAATCCTGTAAAATGGTTCTCTGTTTGTCGTTTGTACACTATTTGTTTGTTTTATAAATTTAGATTATTGGTTGCATATAAACTATATTTGAGGAGCATCTCATAGGCCTTCTGTGTCAATGCTGCAGTTGGCAATTTTCTTGTATCAGCAAAGGATTCATCTCATTATATAATTTGAAAGTTGTGTCATAACTTGCAAAAATAATGGGTACAGTACACACCAAGTAATCAGTTTCATCTATTTTTGTCATGTGCTCAGTACTCCTATCATATTTCAGCCATTTCTAGTTCCATGGATTCAATGTTGAACTGGGTTTGGATTTGTTTGTTTTTAATGTATTAAAGTTGACTACTTTTTGCAAAAAAATTCAGTAAATTATTGTTTAGTTTTTGGGGGTTTTTTTGAGAGGCACAACATTTTATATGGCACCTGAATGTTTGATTGGGAGTGTGAAAGAGCCTCCCTCTGATATTTGGGGTTTAGGTTATGTTGTTTGTGAGATGTTGACTAGGAAATCTCCTTGGGATAGGGTTAGAGTTGGACAGACTGGATCTGTTCAATCTTATTGCTGATGAGCACAAATTGCCTCAAGTTGGAGCTTAATTGTATATTCTTGATTCTACTACCATACCTGCTGTTGGAGCCTAATTGTATATTCTTAAAGTTTCTGATAGAACTAGTATCAATCTCAGATTAACAAGGTGTGTTGTTGTCAATGAGCCCACTGGATCCCTAGTTTCTACCTTTGACAAGTTAAACTATGCATTGGTGACATAAGATGAAACCAAGAATCTAGTTGTAAGTAGTAATTATGGTTTGTGCAATTTCTCTAATGTCCATAGTGGTGTTAGGTTCATAATTCTTTCTGAAATTTTCACCAAATAAATTTGATTGGCCATGGGTTTAATGAGCTTTTGTAATAATATACTTAATTTTGGCCAGAATGCCAAATGCTGGTGAGCTACTTTCAAATGCTACTCTCTTGGATAATTTTGGCAGTTTATCATGCTATCTTTTGGTCTGGAATTTCATATTTTGCAGATTTCTTATCATAGTACACTCACTCATAATGATTTATGATGGTTATGACCTGTTTCTTGTTCTTGAAATGCATGTTTAACCTGCTCTAATTGAGGTCTCAAGTGGGGTCCATTTTCAATGAAAGTGGGATGAAATATCTTCGCCTTCTTCAACATACTTTGCATCTTTAGATTAGACTGAACATTTATTCATGGCTCTTTGATTCTCTATATTTTTCAGCAGTAAAATATTGCTCATGTATTATTAGGTTTGCTCAGCTAATCACACTATACTGTTGTTCTTATATAATTTTATTTGTTGCTTCACCTAGAAGCTTGGGAGTGAAAATGTTACATGTAGGTGAGTAAAATTTTAGGGATGAGACAGAATTGCAATAAGGACTTCAATGAGGAAACAGTGATGAATTCTTGTGAACCTGACACACCGCCTGCTAAGAAAGAGAAAATGCAGTACCTCCTTGTAGGCTCTGATGGTTAAGTTAATGAACCAGTGGGAAAAGATGAGAAATCCCACAAAGACAAAGTAATAGCGGAAAAATCTCCTAGTACCGTGTTCTTCAGCCTTTTATTCGGTGCAAATCTTTTTGAGTTTTTGTGTCCCAGAGAAAGATGAAAGGAGCAAACAAAAAATAAAGAAGCCAAAGAGAAGTGGCTGGTCTGTTCTGTACTGAGAGAGAGTCAAAGCAAGAGCTGTAGTCCCTTTTGCCCAGGATCATGAGATACCACAAAGAAGTGTGAGGAAAGGGTGTGGAGTCCACCTTCATGTGAGAGGAAGGACTCACGCATCCAATGCATGGTATATTTTTCTATCTGGGAGAAGTTTTAGGTAAGTGAGAGACCAAAATCTGATTGATGTGACTTTCCCCCCACTACTTTGTAGAAAAACCTTGGCCTAATCTTGCTAATAAACAATGCTAGTGTTCTCCCTGCAACTTTAGTGTTGTTTAAGAAAAACATTTTATTTATCCTCGTGGTCACACTCTGCATAAAAGAGGCAAGGAAAAATCTTTCTTTTCTCTATTCTGTTTCCTTTTTTAGAAAGGGATACAGATTGTTTGTTTTTATTGTATTTTTTCTAAAACTATGATTTAAATAAGTTATGGATTAGTTGCCCTTATGCCAAATGAGGGGGCTGGGGTAATTCCTTGTGCTACTTTTGACTGTGTCTGATGTTGTGAATTATATTAAGGCAAGTTCAAAAATTAATGTGCACTACACCTGATTACCTAATTGCAGAGCAATGCACTAACAGTGGGCTTGTATTTAGAATAGAGCAACTTTGCTCTTTTCACATTTGTAGTTTTGTATGACTTACTAATCACATCCTTAGATATTGATAAAACATTGTCTTGAAAAAAAAAAAAAAAAACTACCAAAGGTAAACAGTTTTGAAGTGACTGTAACAAATTGCATATTGAGTAGGGCTGTAGCAGCTAAGATCCAAGTGGAATTCTTGAGGCATTTTCAAGCTAATTTTTCTCCACCTGACAGAAGGGTAGTGCACAACCTTGTTTCTAAGTCGCAGGGGCTCCCTATCTCTATGCTGACTAGTGAACAGGAGTTCTTGGATAGGCCATTGACAGGGGGAATTTGCTGAGGCAATGTGTCAAAAAAGTGAATGGATAGGCCTTAGATCTGATAGCATACCAGTCTTCTTTTATCAGAGCTTTTGGAGCTTAACGAGTAACTCTGTCACTAAAGCTGTTTTATCTTTATTTAATAATACCAGCCTTATTTTATCATTGTTAATTATACCAGCCTTGAAACAGTTAATGATTATAGGCCTATGAGTCTTTGGTAATGTGGCACATAAAAGATCATGTCAAAGATTTTAGATAGCAGACTTAGGCCAGTTTTTTAACTTTATGCTTATCATATTGCAAAAAAAATCCGCAATCCTCTTCCAAAATTGGATCTTGAGCAGTGTGGTTTGGCCTCATTCTAACTTGGGAGCTTTTGGAGTAAAGAAGGGATATCGTTTAAGTAGAGGTATTCCTTAGACAGGACAAACACAAGCTAATTTTATAGTAATCAAAAACACAAACAATAATACATTTGTATACATATACAACAAATAGAAATCTGTAAAACTAAATAGAAAAACTTACAGACTAGATGTGTTTGACACAATTTCCTTAAGACATATTTTACTCCTCACAATTGATGTTTTGAGACTCTTAGACATTTGTCACTCAAGATACAATGACGCACAACAATTAGAAGAAGCCCCACGATCTAAATAATATAGAGAATAAAATTGTGTCTCTTTCTCTCTATTTGACTCTACGCATAAAATATATTTTATGCGAAAGAACTTACATTTATTAACGAGGGACAACATAAAAATTAACACACTGGTCATGAATAAAATTTTGTACAAAGACTAATTGACACCAAAAAATAATAAAAATAAATTATTATATGGATTGGAGGACTCAGCCCCCACAAACCTAAGCCGAGCCCAATGTCTAACCCATGAGCATATAAAAAATAAAATCATAAAATAACTCTTCCTTTTCTATTTTGAACTACGTTCAAGTGGCCACATTATAAGTCAAATCTCAGTCACTCCTTAATGGTTTTTAACAAGTGACCCCATGATATTAATCACCTCACTTAAGAGAATGCGTTCCAATTTGGACCCATCTCAAAGGACATGTTGGTTTCACATATATTTTGGCTCGAAATTGGCCACTCAACTTGCAAACAACCATTCTTCTAACACTAAATCATGGAAGTTCTGAGTGATGATTGGCAGTTAGAGGCCCGGCCAGTTCAAGTTTCGAGCAAACACTTCGACCCAAACTACTCATAATTTCATTTTTTGTATAAAAAAAAAAAAAAAATGTCGATTCCAGCTTGCAATTGATGAATTTTTCTGCACATGTGCGTCAAAATTGAGCCATGAAGAATTTAAAACTCAACATAACAAATACATAATGTCATCTCAACAAATAGAGGAGATACTCTCATTTGCATAAAAAGACTAAAATCCTTTGAAAGTTGTTAGGAAAGAGCCACTAAGGTTATTGCTGATTCTTTTTGTCAATCTCATCATTCTACCCCCTTCAATAGCATAAAATTGACTCAAAGGTAGCCATCAAGTTAGTGTTACTACAAATTCAAAAGCTCACCCAGTTCAATTTCCTAGTCAACACAGCTATTAATGAGAAGGATAAGAGGAAGAAGAGATGGAAGAGAAAGGAGAAGGATAATGAGAATTAAGAAAGAAAAAGACTTTAATACCCTTGTTTTAATGGTGAAACTTAGGCTATGTTTGGTTCGATGTAAATCAAATTCCGAGTGTAAAATGAATGCAGAGGAAAATTAATTCCCGTAAGGAAATTAAAATCCAAGCGGTTGGGTGTGCAATGGAAAATAGTAAGGAAAACGATTTCTGATGTTTGGTAACATTCTGAAAATGCTATTTTCCTACAAATTTTCACATTTTCTCAACTTCTAAACAAATTTTATATCAGAAAATCCACCACCACCCACACACCAGCAGCCATAGAAAATCCACCAACACCCATAGAAAATCCACCACTATCCACACAAAACCCACCACCACACAACACAAAAACCACCAAAACACCACCACCCACACCACCACAACAACAACAAAAAAATCAGAGATCAAAGAGAGAGAGATTGAGAGATTGAGGGAAAGAGAGATAGATTGGGAAAGAGAGATCAGTCTTCAGTGGCGGCGATAAGATCGGTCTTGGGTGGTGACAACGGTGCATGGCCTGCAGTCGATTGTCAAGATCGGAGCTCAACCTGTACTCGTCGGTGTATGGTTGGCAATCGGAGAGGTGGGTCTTGGGTGTTTGTGGATTGGTGATGAGGGAGGGGTGGATCGGTGATGGCTGGTGATCGGTGATGAGGGAGAGGCACGGCCTAGACAGCGGTGCCATCGATCTCAAATTTAGGTGACCGGCCTCTCTCTCTCTAATTGTGGGCGGCTCACTCTCACTTTCTCTCTCTCTCTCTGAAGGTGATCGACCTCTCTCTCTCTCTCTCTCGGTTCAGTTTTTTTTTTTTTTTTTTCTTTGGAAATGGTTTGAAGGTAAAATAGATCATAGATCTATTTACACTTCAACTAGCCACATTTTACAGTCAACAGAAATGATTTTCCATTTGACCAGATTTTCCATTTGACCAAATTTTCCATGCGCAACCAAACACACGGTATGGTGTAAAATGATTTTCTGAAATGCTTTTCAGGCGAAACAAAAGCAGCTTTAGAGGTGGGAAATGAACAACTACATGATAGAGCCCACCTTGGGTAATAACTTGTTGGTAGGTAATGCTAAGGATTCGTTTGGTTAGAAGAGTGGAAAAGTCGGAAGATAGAAAATGGTGGGAGAATAGAAAAGTGGGAGGATATAAAATATTTTAATTTATCTCCTTTTTGTTTGGTTGAGAGTGAAAAAATGGAGGGATGGAAAAAGTGAGTTTGTATAAATTTACTTATACATCTTTGTTAAAAAATGATGACCAATTAAAACAAAAAAGTGACACCAAAAAAAAAAAAAAAATCATCCAATTTATTATAACATAAAAATCATGTCCCCAAAAAAAAGTCATGTCTAGTTAAACAAAAAAAATAAAAAACCATCACACCCATAGCTCATGAAATCAAAAAAAAAGAAAAAGAGAAAGAAAAATAAAAATAAAAAAGGAAGCGGCAACATGCCCATAGCCCAGGAAAGCAGAAAATATAGGAAAAAAAAAAAAAGGGAGGAAATGGGCAATTGTCCATATGCAAGTGCACATGGGTATTTTTTTCCATTAAGCAGTATCATTTTCTTTTTTCAGCTTTCTCTCCATTTTAGAGAGAAAACTTTTTGGTGGGCCCAAGGAGAAAACACCTAGGTCCCACCATTTACTTTCCTTCTTCTCCACCCAACCAAACACATTTTAAAAAAGTTTTCCTTCCCATTTTCACTCTAAAGTTTTCTATCCATTTTGTTTCACATCCAAACAAACACACCCTAAAGGACTTCAACCACAGGTGTATAAAATGTATTAGCTTTTAATAATGTTCTAATGTAAAAGAAATAAATGTATAAACATATGTTTGTTCATTTTCTTGAGAAAGAACATTTGTTTATTCATTTGTGAAGAAGGAAAAATATTATTCTTGTCATGCATGTTGTGAATATTAATTAAGAATTTACTTTTTTATTTGTTTAGTTTGTTTAGAAGCATAATGCTACATGATAAAAAATAATTATTCCAAAAAAATAAAAAATATCTATAAAGAGTAATAAAACATGAAGTATGAGACCTAGAGTTAGAAATTAATACTCACTAATAAGTTTCTCAAAAAAAAAAAAAATAATAATACTCACTAATAACATTTTTTTTTACCTTTAATAACTTTATTTTTATTTTTATTAATTACTTAATTAAATATGACATGTTCATCTTCTAATTAAACCCATATTGTTTAACAAAATTTAAATCCTCCCTTAATTCCTTTCTTCTTCTTCTTCTTGGTTGGACAGACAAATTTCAACTGATCTAAACCATGTAAGATTTTCTTCTTCATCATCAACACCATTTTAATTCCTTTCTTCTTCTTCTTCTTGGTTGGACAGACAAATTTCAACTGATCTAAACCATTTAAATTTTCTTCTTCATCATCAACACCATTTTTTTATAAGGCTAAATGAAGATTTATCCCATATTTTGAGATATTCAGTGTATAATATAGGTCCCAACAAAATAATTTATTGTGGTTAACAAATTCTACAATAACTGCAATGAGAGTCCCAAATTTTTGGGATCGGCTATAAATCCTAAACATATTAGTTAGAGTCAACCATATACATTTTTTTTCTCCATTTTATTTGTAGTAATACTCTTTGTTACTTTCTTAACCAATAAGAAAGATATAATTTTAGTTGTATAGTTTAATCTAGGTAAAACTCAATTATTTTAGTTTTAAGAAATTCAAATTTTCACTGAAACTAAAATTTTATAAATTCTATTAAAAAAAGAATATAATTTCATATTTATTTTAATTATTTAATCATATACCATAATTATATAATTTAATATAATAATACTTGCAAACTAGGAACTCTTTCTACTAAATATCTTCATTATATTATGATAGCTTATTTAGTTTCAAGTGAATCACTAATTATTATGATAATTTTGATTATATTTGTAGAATATATAATTTTTGTACATATTAAATTTTTAATTGATCCATGCATAATAATAATAATAATAATAAGAAAAAAGAAGTTATAATTCTAAAATTAGTAGCTTTTAACAAACTCAAATCTGCCATAGATTTTTAGTCACGATAGTCAATCCAAAGGTACGTTCCTTAATAACTGTTTTTCCAAATTTATCTAAAACTTACGGGAAAAAATCCTTTTAATTTTATGACACTAAAAAAGATTAATGAATGAAAAATAAAAGAGGACATAGAAGAAGAAAGAAGAGAAAACAAATTGCATCTGTTTAAATTTTAAAAAAATGATATAAGAGATGTGGTGGTGGCGACTTCATGAAGTTTTTTGAGGGTGTTCATTAAGAAATTTAAATTATACAAAATCTAATAAAAAGATAACTTCATATTTTGAAAAAACACATGTGCGCAAACACATAAAGTCTTACAATTTCCTTTTTTGAATTTTCTTATTTTGAAATCGTTACATGATAGTCTCATTATCAATGTTGCAATCTATATCTCTTCAAAAGTTTAGTTAAATAAAGTTTTCTTAGAATTTTTCTTTTTATTTGTAAGAACCTAATATATTGTTAAGGAGACCAAAGTTTAAGGTCAAATTTTGGTTATAAACTTAGTTGTAACTTAATACTACAATCTCACTAAACAAATTAACATTGCTATATATTTTGAAAATCTAACAGCTAAATTGCATGTTCTCTATGTTCTTAAAACACGTGTTAAATTTCATGCCAATCAGACGTTATTTACTATTCGATCCCTAAACTTATTTTTTATTTATAATTTTAAATTATAAAAATTCGAAATTTAAACATTTGATTGACGACATAGCTATTGATCTTTTCTCTTCTTGAAATTTTGCTAGTATGGAAGATATATAAAAAAATATAATTAAATGGTAGATTTGTTAAAATTCACATTCAATAAAAAAAAAAAAAAAAAAAAAATTGATTGAAGTTGTAGTCTTAGTTTACAATCAAGTTTGTTGTCAAATTTTATCTAAGGTTTATTTATGTTGGACCTAAAAAATATTTAGGGTAATCAAAAAGTTTTTTTAAGGATAAAAAAAACCATAATATTTTAAAATTTATACATAATAATAATAATTTTTTATAGTTCAGGTGGTCCTGTGACCGCCTTGGAATGAAGAGCCCGCCTGAGATGAAGAGGAAAATAGAGTGTCTATTTAAATAAGGATAAGAGATAAAGATGAAACTAGAGTTATATTATACATTTTCTATGTATAACAGTTGATATGTGATGTACTTTGCTAGTTAAACCTCTTTTTTGGAAAGCAACAATTCCAACCACTCCACATTGCATGACTTGTAATTTCCTTATATCAGTAGGGTATTTGTCTCACAATTGAAAGGTGTGTTGTAATTTGTAAGAATAATGGTTTCTCTCTCTCTCTCTCTCTCTCTCTCTGTGGCTTTAGAATTTGGCAATTTGGATCAAGTAGATTTGTGTTCCAGGTATGATATCTATTTGCATTAATTTTTCATCTATTATTTGTAGTGTACTCCTATGAGCAGAGGATTCGTACGGCAATTTTCTTGTATGGCTTTCTGTAGTATGGCAGCAAGTACTCCAATAGCAACTCGTATGGCAATTTTCTTGTATGAAGAAAATTTCCATATGAGTACTTGCTTTTTAACGGATTGCTGTCTTACTTTTCATCTATTTTTTGTTTTCTACTCCTAATCCTATCATATCTCAACTATTTCTAGTAACATCAGTTAAATGCTGAACTGGGCTCGGGTGTTGTTTGTATTTAATGTCGATTACTTGCTGCCAAAAACTTGATTTTTTTTTTTTTACTCCCTGATATTTGAAAAGGTTTACTAACTTAGCTAGTTCTACCTAATTTAGAAAAGCGTCAACCCAACAAATGCACTTTGCTAGCACTGTTTTTTAAGGATTTTCAGGTAAGATCTCTGTTGTGAGTTGCTAAATTGGTAAATTAGGAGCTCCCGCATATTAAAATAAAAAAGAAGCAAGGGAAGAAACCAGTGACCTAGAGAGTTAGGAGGAAATGTTCTCATTCTTAATTCAGAATCTTGTAAAATAGTTCCCTATTTGTAGTTTGTACACTATTATTTGTTTTTTAAATTTAGATTATTGGTAGCATATATACTATATTTGAGGAGCATCTCATAGACCTTCTTTGTCAATGCTGCTGTTAACAATTTTCTTGTATCAGCAGAGGATTCATCTCATTATATAATTTGAAAGTGGCGTTGTACCTTGTAAAAATAATGCTTTAAGTACACAGCAAGTAATTAACTTTCATCTATATTTGTAGTGTACTCCTATCCTATTTCACCCATTTCTAGTTCCATAGGTTCAATGCTGAACTGGGTTTGGCTTTTGTTTGAGTTAATGTATTAAACTTGGTTACTTTCTGCCAAAAATTTTAGTAAATAATTGTTTGGTTTCTGAGGTTTTTTTTTTTTTTTTTTGGGCCTTCATATGTGGGGATTAGACAAAAGCCTAAGGTTTTGTTGGCTACCAAGTGTTGCTTTCATATAAAATCATGATCCTGGACAGCAGTAGAGGCACTTAGGATGCAAAGTTTGATGAAGGGTCTAGAAGTTACAGGGTATTACTGAATCAATAGCAACAATACCGCCCATATTTCTGTTGCCACGAATGGCTGTCACCCACAATCTGCAGTGCAATCTATTCACTACTGAATGATCTTCTGTTTGAGCTAAGAAAAGAAGGTATAGAAGAATCTTCTTTTCCTTCCAAAGGCTATGGAAAACCATAGGTAGTATCAATCTAGGATTAGGTGAAAAAACTACTTTATGACTTCATCTATGTTAATAACTAGCACCCTAACCTTTTTACAAAGCTACTCAATCTCAGATTAACAAGGTGGGTCTCGCATTGTTCAAGATATAGCTTATCTCAACCCTTTTGATGAGCTTTGTTATCCACTGGATCCCTAGTTTCTACATTGGACAAACCTTATTTTATATGCCTTTGACAAGTTAAACTATGTATTTTGTAACATAAGATAATATCTACAATTTAGTTGTAATTAGTAGGTTTGCGTAATAGGTCTAATGTCCACAGTGGTGGTAGGTTCATAATTCATTTTGAAAATTTTACCAAATTAGTAGGGTTGGTCATGTGCTTAATGAGCTCTAGCATTACTTCTGTGGACCTTACTTTGAAGTTTTGGGCAGAATGCCAGATGATGGTGGGCTACTTTCCAATGCTACTCTCTTGGACAATTTTTGGTACTTCCATCATTTTTGCTGTCTCTTATTTTGTGATTGCACGTTCTGGAGATTGGTAGTACAATCACAGAATCACTCATATCGCTTTAATGCTTTAAGATGCTAACTGAACCAAAAATAGCATTACTCTACTTATGAGTTTTGGCATGTCTTCTTGTTGGGAAGACTTTTTTTCCAGAAAAGCACATTTAACTTGCTCTTATTGAGGTCCCCAGCGGGCCTCTTCCTATGAAGTTGGGATGAAAGATCTTGGCTTTCTTCAGGTTTGATTGAAAATTCATTCCTGAACCCTTTAATGCTCTCTGATTTTCAGCAGTAATATAGTTCTCATTTATTATCTTAGGTTTGCTCAGCTAATTTCACAGTACTCTTATTCTTATGCAACTTTATTTGATGCTTCACCTGGAAGCTTGGGAGTCAAATGACACTTTGTAGAACACCCTTGGCCTAATATTGCTTATAACAGCACTAGTGTCCTTAACTTCAACTTCAATGTAGTTTTGCAAAGCATTTTTTTTTTTTTTAAATCCTTGTGGTCATTCTCTCCTAAATGGGCTAGTTAGGTATTTTGAGACTGATTTTTGTGATTTTCAAACTCATTTTCTTTTAGATTAAGATCCATTATATCACATCTCAGTTTCATATCATTGCAGTTTAATGTACTGTTACCATCATATTGATAATTTTGGTACTTGTCCCTCCATTTGTATTTGTAGTATATAATGTCCTAAAATGGATGAGCATGTTGGGTCTGACTTCTGGTAACACATGTCATCCAAAAATCTTCATTGCCTCATGACTTCTTGATCCTATAGCTTGCTTATATGGGTGATTTTACTCTTTAATTTCACTGTAAGAAGGAAAAGAAAAAAGATACTGATACGTAATTATTGACAATGAAGAAATGTATTATGTTATTGATTCTGTTTCTACATTTAGTGCCACAAAGCACTTAAGCATCTCAAGAGAGGTGGATCAAGAAGGATCATCTGATGGTGGAACAATTTTGGACAATAATCCTATGTTAATTCAGACTAACTTAACTTCATTGTTAATCCCAGACTATTTGTAAAATCAAAATTAGGATTCCTTCACAACTTAGCTAGCTAGACATGCAAGATATTTTTGAGATTTATCGGTGTGAATAGAGGATATTCCACACATCTTAATGATGTAATCTTAGCCGATTTGGCGAATTTGTCTTAACGAGAGTTACAACCTTTTTCTCAAGAAGAATTCCTAACACAATTTAGTCTACGATAATACAAAGGATTGGGGTCTCAATTCTACCTCTTGACTAGGAAACAATTCTTGGGTTTTGAAGACCATTTGATCTATATCTCTAACAAAAAAAAAAAAAAAGATCTATATCTCTAACATAAACAATTTGCGAAGATAAGACACAACGTCGTTGTAATTTTAAAAGGAGAGATACTATGTTCACAATAATTTTACAATATTTTCACAACAAATCATAGGTGGTTAGTTGTTATTAGTTCAAATTTGAATCTAACATTAAGATTACTTTTTTGCTCCAACAATAACAACCTGCCACTTATGATTTATTGTAAAATGTTGTAAAAATATTGGAGACATATCATTTCTCTTTTAAAAAATAGGAACTATTTGAACATGTTATTGGAAGTTTAATAAGGACCGAAATCATAGTTTGTCTATTACATTGTTGTTGTACCAAACATCTCGCTGAACATTATTTGGAGTCTACAAAATATACATAATTTATCTTATGGTCATTTAAAAATATATGCATATTTCTACTTACACGTGACAACGTACATGTCCCTTTAGTTCATTGAATAAAAGCATTGGAGGATGTTATATATGCTAACAAATCAGACCAAAAAGTTTATACATAATGATGTAACATCATGGAAAATTCTTGGAACATTAGGCTGTGTATTAGACATATCATTGAGGAAATTGATAATGAATCAAAAATAATATGACTTTGAGACGTGTGGAACACACTCTGTTTTTTAGGGGATAAGTGTTCACACTTGAAAGAGCTTGTTGTCTAGTTAATTAAGAGTAATTTACCTCTAGAATACAACAAATCTATTCACTGCAAAATAACAAATATAAAATTTCATTTTAACAGAATTTCTTACTAAATTGTGAATGATATAGGCCTATAAAACAATTATCTTTTAAAAATCAATTATTTTGTACTAGATAAAAAATTTACAGATTATGATCTAATGCATCCCATCTTATGTTAATAAAATAAGAAATTACTATATGATCCTGATCATACGTGTATCCAAGAGTGTCACATGTCTTGCAAGCATATATATGCATATATATTTTAGAGTATGAATCTATAGATTCTCTAAATCATTTTATTTATTGGTATTTGTATTACACCGTATGCCGACAACACATTACAATAGTACACCGTAAGCCTTAAAACACACTCGATTATATCTATATTACAATAGTATATTAATATTAAAGGGTTTACATTATTTACTGTTAGATCTGTGATCAGATCCCTCTATATATACCACCACCTCTTTCTATCCTCTATCTATACTAGCTCTTATAAACCTTTAGATAAATCAAAACATTCATCAATGGGGATTCGAGTAGTCTTTCTCCTCACTTTGGCCTCGCTCTATTTTTCAGGCAAGCAAGCTATTTCAATATTTATCTCTTTTTTTTTCATCATACTTTACATCAATTTAAGTACATTTTCACATAAATTAACCAACTATGATATTCTGTTGACTATAAGATACAATTATTTTAATTAATGCATGCAATACGTGAACTCACCCCCTCCCCCTCTCCCCTCTTTGAATTTTACAAAAATTTCTGTTTATATGTTTTGTACATAGGGGCTCACTCAGCTACATTTGCAATCACAAACAACTGCCCATTCAAAGTCTGGCCAGGAACCTTAACTGGCTCCGGCGGTCCTCAGTTATCTCTATTAACTGGTTTGGAGTTAGCATCCGGTGCTTCATCCTCTCTTAATGTCCATCCCCCATGGTCTGGTCGGTTTTGGGCACGATATCAATGTTCTAAGGACCACTTTGGAAAGTTTAGTTGCAGCAGTGGAGACTGTGGATCAGGTCAAATAGCATGCAATGGTGCTGGTGCAATTCCACCAGCATCCCTAGTGGAATTCACAGTTGCAACAAATGGTGGACGAGATTTCTATGATGTTAGTCTTGTGGATGGCTTTAATTTGCCAATCTCAGTAACCCCCCATGGTGGAAAAGAAGGGTGTCATACCACAAGCTGCAGAGCTAATGTGAACACAGTTTGTCCTCTCGAGTTGGCTGTGAAAGCATCAGATGGTAGTGTAATTGCTTGCAAGAGTGCATGTTTGGCATTCAAACAGCCACAATACTGTTGTACAGGTGATTTTGGTTCGCCAGATACATGCTCGCCATCTAACTATTCAAGGATTTTCAAGGACCAATGTCCACAAGCATATAGCTATGCTTATGATGATAAATCTAGCACCTTTACTTGCACTGGTGGGGCAGACTATGCCATAACTTTCTGTCCTTAATACATATAATAAGTTAACAGCCGACCCCTTGGAAGAAAAAAAGTTGAAAAGCTTTATAAACAAGGATCCAATAAGTCAAAAAGAAATTCCGGCTGATTGATAAATGTATTGCTATAATTTCTTATCATGTTTTTCAGCTGTCAAAAACATTTCTTGCATATATGGCAACAAATAATTGTGTTATTTGAATATGTAATTAATTATTTATGGGGTTTGAGCTTTCATACTCACTAGAAAAAGTCATCTAGAAACCGGAGTATACTTCTTAAGTGGTAGAATTTAGGTTCTTTAGCTTTTGATTTAGAATCTTAAAGGACCAAAAGACTTATTACTAGCAAAAGGGAAAAAAGAAATTGTTCAAGAAGAGAGTAATGTCCATGCGTCTACCTTGTTAAAAGTTGATTGCCTATTGATAAGAATTAGAAAGGTAGGCTCTACCATGTATCAATATTATTTGTATCATTTGAAGATATTCTCATCCTTAACAGTTGTGGTAATATTAGGTTCTACAATCAAATTTAAACATGTAGGTACATTAAAATTAAATGATAACATTACTTGTATTTTATTAGTCAATGCAACTATACGTTTATTTTTAATTAAGATTACTAAAACCTAAGTTTGGGCTTTTTTTTTCTTAAAAAAAAAACCATGTATTTAATCTTAAAAACATCTTCTTATGAAAAAAAATCTTAAAAACATTGAGTAATGTTTACTCAACAAAGCAAAACAAACAAACAAAAAATTGATAAAATACAATGCAACTATGTGTTTATTTCTAATTAAGATAACTAAAACCTAAGTTTGGGCTTTTAAAAAAAAAAAAAAAAACAACCAACCATGTGTTTAATCTTAAAAACATTGTCTTATCAAAAAAAAAAAAAAAAATCTTAAAAACATTGAGTAATGTCTTCTCAATAAAGCAAAACAAACAAACAAAAATTTGATCAATTTTTTGTTTGTTTGTTTTGCTTTATTGAGAAGATATTACTCAATGTTTTTAAGATTTTTTATTTTATTTTATTTGATAAGACAATGTTTTTAAGATGTGATGCCCTGTCATCAAAATGTTGAAATGGGCTTTCTAATTAAATGAGACTAAGTGTGCTTTTAGATACCGTTTATTTTACTGAAAACTGAAAACAATAAAAAAATATTTTTCGGTTACTATTCGTTAATGAAAATACTGTGCATTTTCCTTGATGCACTGTTCATGTCCCATGAACAGTACACCAGACGCTAGAATTATTATAAAAAAAATAAAAAGTCAAAAACGCATCCGCGTGAAAACGCAGACGCAATCCAAATGAAGCTCTAGGTTTTCAAATTATCAAATTAATTATTCATTTTTGAAAAGGAATAATTAATTTATAAATTGAAACTCTCAATTATGTTCTATATTTTCATTCCATACATATATGCTCATCCTTTATTTTGATTGGAACAATGAGAATTTTAGGTGATTGATTATAGTTTTTATTTAAAAGACCGGCGAAATTACATTTTACCACCTTAAACTATACACCAGATTATACTTTACATCCTAAACTATTCAAATGCACATTTTGTACCATAAATTATCACACTTATCACACTTTGCACCCTGACATTACTTTTACTATTAAGTTAAGATAGAAATTAATAACACATAACTCACACATGATTTTTACTTAGATGGCACACTATTTAAAGACCAAAACACCCTTTTCACAAACAATTGAAAACAAAAGCTTTTTATTTTTATTTCTTTTTTTTTTTCAGGTTTCCCTTGCCCAACCACTCATCCCCTCTCTCTCACCCATCAGCTCTTCTCCTCTTTCTCATTGTTCAGTTGCTCCTCTTTCCCAAATCAAACATACAAATTATCTCTATGTCCAAAAAAAAATCATCAATGGTATCAAAACGAAATATGATGTACAAGAAACGCTCCATAACACATATCAATATGGTTCCGTTTTGGGTAAAAACTTTAGTTGTTGGGCCATGCTTGAAAGGTTGAATAGTTGCAAAATCAAGATCACATACAAACTGGGCCTCTACGAGTTCAACATGACGAATAGTAGGAACCAATTAACCGATGAACGAAGATTGAATCGCGCGCTACACTATTAAAAGATTACACAAGTCGTATTAATAATCCTAGTGGTTAAGTTGGTTCCCAAACTCATTAAGGCTTTGGTATCTACTTGGTTGACTGGTAATCTACTGAACATGGTTTTTCTATATCTATAATGCTTCAGCTACTATCTGGCCATTACGGAAATTAAGATGCAAGGCAGCCATGGAAGGTGATATAGTTTCATCAACTACTATGCTTAGAAAGGGTCCAATTTTGTTGGGCTTAGAGATAACTTGTATGTATGATTTGGGGAAAGGAGCAACTGGACAATGAGAACGAGGAGAAGAGCTGTTGAACGAGAAAGACAAAGACCTGAAAAATAAATAAATAATGTTTTTAATTGTGTGTGGAAATGGTGTTTTGGTCTTTAAACAATATGTCAACTAAACAAAATCATGTGCAAGTCATGTGCTATTAACTTCTATCTAATTTAATAGTAAAAGTAATATCATGGTGTAAAGTGTTAAAAGTATGATAGTTTAGAATGCAAAGTGTGCATTCAAATAGTTTAAGGTGGTAAAGTGTAATTTTTCCTGAAAGACCAATTACAATCAATTTCCTTTTTTTTCTCCAAAAAAGAAAAAAGAAAAATTACAATCGTCTGCCTAGTCCATTTCAAGGATATTTTTCAATTAATGATATTTTATTCTTCAGTATTTTCAATCTAGAGTTTTGATTTCCTTTGCAAAGTGATTGTTTTAATATCTTTGGAAATTCTAATTGTCCATTGGGTGAAATTCTCAAGCCTTGTGATTGCATGAAATGACATTTTTTTTTTCAATTTTTACCCTTGAAATTTGTGAAATGACAATATTACCCCCTAGACCAAGGTTTTTGAAAAATTTAAATTTTAGTCTGATTATAAAATGAGGTGTAAGGACTAAAATTGGATTGGACCCAATATAGGATTGGGTTTTAACCCAAGAAGCCCAAACAATAAATTTTTAGAGCGTGGATAAAAGAAATAGATCTACTTTAGAAGAAAAACGATAAAATTTACTAATATAAAGCTATTAAACACAAGTAAGATGAGAAAATCTATCCTCGAAGTGGCCTGAGGAGTTTATATTATATTGTCTTGTTGATCAACAAAGTTACAAGAGTTCACAGTCTTATCGTAAAAAATTGTTTGATTTCTTCCCTCCCTTTTTTAGTACATCTTTCCATGCTATATACCACAGTCTTGGTATCATCCCTACCATACACTTGTAGGTTAGATTCTGAGAACTCCTTCCTATCCTATCCAACGCCTCCCAGAACTATCAACTAATAGCTGTAAGGTTACTTGACCACTGTTCAGGCATCACCTCCACATTAATGCAGCCAGAGAATTGGTTGGGAGGCATTTAATGTGGAGGTAGTAGTTTTTTGAAGATATTTGTTTCCCTCCTCCTTTCTTACCCCTTGTCCAATGTCCAACTCTTAGTTGTGATGTAACTTCGAAAAAAGTCCATGATGATATGGCACTCTTACTGGCCTCGGACCCTTGTTGCCGAGATGGCTTTTCTCCTCGGACATTCGTAGGACTTATCTCATATTATCTCGACTTATCTCATATTATCTCTACTTTTCTCTTTACTCTGCTCCCTTTGTAATCTTATTTGGACATCTTCAGATTGACTAATGTCCTCAGATTAGGCTATAGACCCAGTTAGTACAGCCTTAACAGTACCTCCTGATTAACTGGCCCCCACATGAGGTATTTATAATGATTTTTTAAATTAACATTAGATGACTATATCACGATTATCCTATCTCACCATTGCCTTTCCCTGTTAATTATTTCACCATTTCCTTTTATTTCGAAAATTGTATATTAAATATTTAAAAAGAGTATTTATTAATACTCCTTAAATAAGAATAAGTTTACTATCACAACAATTTTTACAGATTTAGTCACAACTCGTTGATGTTACAAGTTGTAAGTAGTGGGAGAAAATAATAGGTCTATATGGGTTCATCATTCCATCACTCACAAGTTACCACACGAACAAGCCGTGGTAAAATTGTAAAAATAGTCATGGCATTGACTCACTCTCTAAATAATAAACATTCACCGTGGTCTGTGGCTAACATGCTTTTTTCTTGATAATTTGTACTATTTCTCTCAGTGCTTTGTTTTGTTTTGTACTACGAACTAACGATGGAGAGGTGCTTAAAGTTTGGGCTAAAAGGCATGAATGGTGCTCTCCAATGCAAGCTAAAGCTGCAGCTGTATATTGGGCAATCCAGCTAGCGCAAAAAGAAAAATGGCAGCATATCATCATCGAAGGAGATGCCAAGTCCTGTTTTGATCCCCTAACCACATCTGCATTGCAGCCTGATTGGTCCATTGCTACTATTATTAGTAATATACATGATACTCGTAAACTCTTTTTGAATTGTAATTTTAGTTGGGTTAGGAGATGTTGCAATACTGATGCCCATGTGGCTGCAAAGTATGCAATGAAATTTTGTAGAGCTTGTTATTTCAGTATGTATAGTCTCCCTGTAGTAATTGTTGATGCATGTAAGAATGACAGCCTTTGTTTTGTTTGTTGAATGATAAAGTTGTTGTTTAGCCAAAAAAAAAAAAGAAATGCTTGTTTTATTAGTTGAATATTTCCAAAAGGTTAATTTGTATTTTTACCCACAAAAGTAATTTAGTTAGGCTAACTAATAAGATCTCTTTTCATCTATGATTGAAATTGAAAATATCTATGTTGTGTCTTGATAAAACTGATTAATGACGCACATTTCAAAATTTTGACATTTATGATTACGGCTTATTATGCTTTTTAATAACTTCACTTTTCCTCTCTGTCCCATTCACTGAAGCCAAGCTCTTTCTCCCAATCTTGACATATGTTATTAGCTGATTGCACATCTTTTAAAATCTTAATAGTTCCATTTAATCCAGGACAGTGGAAAAGTTACCTGGTTCGAAAATATTTTTAAAAGTTTTTTATAAAAAAAAATAATAATTAATTTTAATATTAAAAATTTCCGGTTTATTAACCTCTATATGTTTACATTTATGGTTCAAGTGTATACATTTGCATGAACAATGCACAATATGCAATCTTGTATATTATTCATGCAAATGTGTACAATGGTGTACATGTTTAATTAATCGACAACATAAATTGTACATTATCATTTGTAAATGTAAAAAAACATAATTTTCCTTCCATTTAACAATAAATCATACAAATTTTGGTATCTTCTAGGTATTTTTATTGAAGGCATTTAAAGTTAAAATTCTCAGCTTCTAACTATCAAATTTATTTATAAAAAAAACAAAAAAAAACAAAATAAAATCACACAAATCTCAAATCAAACTTCCGGCTAATTCTCAAGGAAGTACAACAGGCATTAAGGCAAATAGTTTCTTCATTTTCTCAATGTCAATCCTTGTTAACCAGTTCCTTTGATGCTTTCTAGTGTTTTCCCATGTCTTTTTAAGATAATAAAACAAAATTATCAAATTGAAGCCAATTTGATTTGATATTTTTGTGTAAGTGGCACGCATGTAATAAGACCCCTCTCTCTCCTGTACAAAGGCCACACCTTCCCAGTGTAACTTCTTATATAAGTTCTCATTTCTCTCTCTCTTTGCAAGTAGACAAAGAAAACTTTAATATCTTGTTATTATCAAAATGAAGAGTGATGAATGAGTATTTGGCCCCTTTTTAACTCTCAATACAAATACAAATGTAATGAATTGAAGTATTGAACAAAAATTAGTTTCATGCAAAATTGAGTCCTGGGTAACAACTTACAAATAAATTATTTTCCTATCCTACTCAGTTCGCTCAAATATTCTCTATTGTTTTTTATGTTTGAAAGGCTGAAATATCATATATCGAACTAAGAATTCAAAACTGGTTTGGTCTAACAAGCCTAGAATGTATAATGTTTTCCCTTAACCAGTTTTTCCTAGCGTGGGGTTTTGTAAAAGTGACTATATAAAATAAAAAAAGTAGATTCTTATACTAAAATAAAAGAAAAAATTTAGACTGGCTGATATAAATGCTCTAAGGTTCCAAATTTGCATGCTATACGATCATAAATTGCACAGAAAGAGTGAGGTTAGGGCCAAATTTGTAGAGATGAAGACTTTTTTAAACTAATAACCTTTTTTTGCCTATTAATGTAACTTGACCCAAGAACAAGTAAAATGCATGTACTGTAGATCCTGTCAATAATCTGATCCAAAGACCTTTCCCTCTGAATTGTACAACGAAGGCCATGAGGCCCATACTAGACAGTCTAGACTCCCACCTAGATACCATGCCCCAAGATTGACATGGGGTCCTAAATGATGTCAGCCTCATCTTCTAACAACCCCAGATGCATGGTAGAATATAACAGAGTTTATGGCAAGCATAACAGCACCTACAGTAGATGTGGGATATGTGCCAAATGTTAAATATTTGGCACATATCCCACACCAAACCCAATTTGAGACCATTTAGCAAATGTGGGATATGGTTTTTTTTTTTTTTTTTTTTTTTTTTTTTTTTTTTTTTTTTTTTGCGACATTCAACAGTACCGTGACATATTATTTATTGTTTGTTTATTGTGTTGATGAATAGTAAATATTATTTTAATGTATAGAATTGAATTATAAAACATCTAATAAATGAGATGTTGTAAAATGATGTGGTAAAATAATAAAATAGGCATTTGATGTGATAAAATGACATAATTTTTGGAACATCTACTACGGATGCTCTAACCATTAACAAGCTATATTCTAAAGAAGAAACTTTGTTGAAACATTCAACTTTGAATTGCAAGGAAAATGCTCAAGACTAAACAATAAAATTAATGCTTATTTGATACTATAGCTAGGTTCATAAAAACAGATTACAAGTCTGTCTGAAATGAGCTTATTTTTTATGAAATTGAAAACTGAAACTGAAAACACTGTAACAAAATAATTTTTAAATGTGTGAATGGTACCATGGAACCTATTTTTAATGAAAAAATTGCTAAAAAGTAGAATTTGTGGATCCGTGAACAATGCACTGATGTATTGTTCACCGTGAAAAAGTTCTCCTTTGCGGCTACTATTTATAAACAGTGCATGAACAGTAGCCACATTACTCCCTGAAACACGTGAAAAAAAAAAAAAAAAAAAAAAAAAACACGCAAAACGCTCAATCCAAACGGCCTCTACTTCTAAAGTTTTGTCCCAAGTTCACAACTCATTGTCTCATAGACATTAACTCAGCCACTTACATTAGATAAATGTCGGAAACTAAACTTGTAAGTCAACCAATAGCACTAGCCTCACTTGAAATTTATCCTATGAAAATCATTGTAAACTAAACCATATAATTGGTCTATGAAGGAATAGATCCCCTGAAAAAAAAAATATATATACCACTACAAAAAAAGGGGTCTTAAGCTGCGTTTGAAAAACGCAGCTTAAGAACCCAAAAACGCGGCTATAGGCTTTTAGCCGCGTTTTCTATGGCCGCGTTTATAAACGCGGCCTAAAGTCCGCAGCTCAAAGCCTATAGCCGCGTTTTCAGAAAACGCGGCTAAAACCAGACCTATAGCCGCGTTTTCAAAAAACGCGGCTCCAGGACATCTTCTAGCCGCGTCTCAAACGCGGCTATATCCGTGGACCTATAGCCGCGTTTTAAAAAACGCGGCTATAGGTATCACAGACAAGCTGAAAACGCCACCTATAGCGGCGTTTTATAGCCATTTTCCAGCAATATTGACTAAGCTATAGCCACGTTTTCAAAAACGCGGCTATAGGTTTTTTTATTTTTTTTATTTTTTTTCCCTGCTTCCTGAAGTTCCTGTTATACACACAATTTCCTGCTATACACACAACTCCCTTCTTTCACAACTCATGAATAAAATAAAAGTTCCCACCATAGGGGTAAAAGGACAAGTAGGACAAAGTTATGAAGAAAAAGAGAAGATTTTACTATGAACAATTTATATTAGTCGAAAGCTAAATTATATTACAGGAGAATGAAAATAGATAGATGTTGGAATACAAAGGTAGAGGAGAATAAAAATAGATAAATATACTAATTCTTTTGCAACTACTTTGATGTCAAAAGCAATAGCTTTGGTCAAGGTGCACATAAATACTTCCACAATCATTATACAACTTCTAGAAAAGCAGATAAGAAAAGAACCCAAATACTCTCACTCTTTATAGAGTGAACCAAATGATAATAGTTTCATATAAGAAGCTTAGCTAAGTCCAAATTTAATAATCCTCCAACCTGGCGCCTTCTCTTTTAAGAAAAGAAAAAAGAAAAAGGTTGACCCCAAAAAAAGAAAATTGGATTGGGTTCCAAATTAATTAGGTTGAGTCGGGTCAAGGGTCTACTTGTTTTAATTTTGTGTTGAGTAAAAAAATTCAAGTTCAAGTCAGGTCCAATTTCGCCACATCTAGCCTAAGGCCCCCACTAGATAAAGCTCCCAAAACTGTAGTTTTTTTCACTATAAAATATAGATGACTTGTGTGCTCTCTCCACCACTAAAGAAGGTTCCCAAAATTGTGGCTCAGTAGAAATCCAATTAATTTGAAACTCTAAGTCGTAGCAATATATATTGTAAGCATGTCAAATGATCATTGATTATCAATTGCATCTAACATTTTTTAGGTTTCAATTTTTGTAAGCCAAACTCCCACAAGTTAGATTGTCAATATAAGACACAAAATCTCCCATGTTGTCACACACCAAACAATCACTCTATTTTTCAATACAAAAACCAAAGTTGGGAATTAGATTTCAGCTTTCCTTCATCATGCATTGCCTTACCTAAGGTAATGAATTTTTTTTTTTTTGAAATAAATAATAATAATAATTTTCGTCTCTTTTTGTTAAATTTTATACCTGAACTGTGTACTTTTAATTATTCTCTATCTAAAATTAATATATTGGCTTGATTGGTACTAATTCATTAAGTTATGTGTTGATTTGCCTTTACTTAGGCATCTTGAGGCCATTAGGTGATTCCATTTTTAGGTGAGGAAATAGTGCCTTTAATATATTAGAATATATTTTTCTATGCTTTAAATTTTATTTATCATTGTCATATTATAATTCTATATTGTAGATAGTGTTTCTTTTATTATATATTCTTTTTCTACTAGAAAAATAATCACAACAATGTTGAGACATGAAATGTCATCATTATTGGCTATATAAAAATATTAGATTTTTTTCCCCAAATGTATCTATTGCTTGTAGAATTTTACTTACAAAACTTGTTACAGTTGTTTTGTAAAGAATTTAAAAAAAAAAAAATTATACAATCGTACTTAAAATTACTATTTCACAACAAGATTAAGTAGATCAATTAGAAAGATTATCAACTAAAAATACAAAAACTGAATTATAAATTTTTGCATCTCAAAAGGCAAGAATTTATGGATTTTAAATTTATATATATAATATTAAAAGTTAATATTCAAATATAGAAAAATTCTAACTTAAAGTTGTTGCCTTGAGCGGGAAACTATATGGAGCCATCCCAACATACATAAAATGTAAAAGAAATAAAAGAAGAAAGACATAAAGAGTTGGTAATAATAATAATATCATGTAGGTGGAACATAAAGAAAGATAGTAAATAATACCATAAATAATTAAATTAAACAATTAAAAATAGACTGAATGGACCAAAATGACCGAAGTGAACTGAATGGACCGAAAGGACTGAAGTGGACTAAAAGGACCGAATTGGATCGAAAGGACCAAAATGGACTAAAAGGACCGAAAGGACCAAAATAGACTGAATGGACCGAAAGGACTGAAGTGGACTAAAAGGACCGAATTGGACCGAAAGGACCAAAATAGACTGAATGGATCGAAGTGGACCGAAAGGACTAAGGTGGACTGAATAGACCGACATGGACCAAATTGGACAAATTATCAATAACAATGAAATGTCATTATTAGTTTATTATCAATAATTCTGAAATCTATCGGACGCTATAGATTAAAAATCTCTAAAAAAAAAAAGGGTAAAAGACTATGAGGCTGAATATTAAAAAGTTTCTTTACATTTTAAGTGCAATAACTAATCGATTCAAATCCTGTGATAGATAAGTGGGTTTAATTTGATTAGTTGAAATGAAATTTCAATACTGGAGAAACTCTTAGATGTCTATCCATTTTGAATTCATGCCCTCATTTTTGCCACCCAAATACAGCAACCCAAAAAGAAAAGAACAGGAAAAAGAAAACTTATATTTTGAAAAATAAGCTAATTAGTGACAGATGCACTATTGTCATTGAAAAAAACACTAACAATTAAATTGCAGATGCAGCACAAGTGCACGACCATACAACTTGAAATTGGATGACCCCAAACAACTTTGTCGAAAGCCTTGTAAAACAACTTCCCAATAATTACATTATATTTCATCCTTTTTCATTACAGGTCGACTAATATTTAAAAGTTCTATTTATCAAAAAATATAAAACAAATTCCTCTAACCTTGTCATAATTAGTACAGTATTGTTACTATTTTATGTCCTGCTAGTATTCCTAATATTGCATCTATACATTGTTTAAATTGGAAGTTGGGCGATTCACTTAAAATCCCTCTTCCACACCCCCACCCCTCTTCCCTCTTCCTATAAAGATTTCTAGCTCCACCCATAGGAGCCTCATTTTAGGATTTCTCCTAGTCCTATATATAGCTAAATGAGTTTATTTTATAATCTATGAAGTAATTAGGATATCCATAGACTTGCTTGACCTATATACAACTCACACACACACACACAGAGCAGCAGCACACACACACACACACACAGAGAGCATCAGCAGCAGCAACACACACACACACACACAGCAGCAGTAGCAGCAACACACACACACACAGAGCAGCAGCACAAGCAACACACACACACACACACACACAGAGCAGCAGCACACACACACACACACACACAGCAGCAGCAGCAGCAACACACATACCCACACACAGAGCACAGCACACACACACACACACACACACACACACAGCAGCACCAGCAACACACACACACCAGCAGCACACACACAAACACAGAGCAGCACCAGTGGCAAGCCTAGGGTCTAGTTTTGGGCAAGTGGGTTGGGCCCGTGGGCCGTAATGTAAAGTTGGAGTTCAAGGCCCAAGGCCCAAATGGGTCTGGGGTCCCGTGCCGTACAATTCCATATTCCAATGTGTTGATTAAAATTGAAATTTGATCTTCATGATGGGATTTCACTAGCTATAATAGTGATACATTCTAGGAATAATGACTGTTAATAAGAAAGGAAACACACATATATGCATACCATTTAAACTTCACTTTCATATGGTATATAGGATTAATGTCAATACTGTGCTCATTATCAATGTGGTCTACCATCTTCACAGGCATATTTTCATGAGACCAGACAATGTTCAAGTAATAACCACAAAAAAGGTTAAATTCTCGAATGAAAAGGTAATTAACAGTTACAGTTAAACTAAAAACTAAGGAGTGATAAATTACACAAGCCTTTGTCACAGAAAAAATATATATTATTTGAGTCTTATCTAAGTAAGTTGAAAAAAAAATGTAAAAAGCATATGCCACTAAAAGTACAGTGCACAGAAGGTCTATTATCTTTAATTATTCCATAAACTCATCCTTTAGAGTGAAAATAGTGAACATATATAAAAGGGATACAAGGTGACACTTGTCTTATGGTCAGGTAGCAAAACCAATTGTAAATAACAATAAAAAGAAAATCAAACTACAAGCCTCTTTTACTATTAATTCACTGATATTTGACAAGCTATACAATGAATTATTAGAATTCTTATTCAATCTAAACAATTTTACTTCTTTTTTAAATATAAATTAGTATCTGCCTGAAAGAGCAATTATGAGGATGGATGAGATATGTAAGGCACTGTAAGAGATCAAGGTTGGTTCCTTTGTGCTGGCACATGCATGTCCACTATTCAATACCTTAGACAACACACACACAGACACACACAGAGCAGCAGCATATCCTATAACAGCAACATACACACACACACACACACACACACACAGCAGCACAAGCAACACACACACACACACACAGACAATAGGATCCGCAGCAACACAGACACAGACACACACACACAGCAGCACCAGCAACACACACACACCAGCAGCACACACACAAACACAGAGCAGCACCAGTAACAACACACACACAGAGCAGCAGCAGCAGCAACAGCAACATACACACACACACACACACACACACACACACACACACACAGCAGCACAAGCAACACACACACACACAGAGACAATAGGATCCGCAGCAACACACACACACACACACACACAGATATCAAAAACCCACCAAGCAAAAATGACAAACATGAATAAACCCAATATGAATTCATCGATCAAACATCTCCAAAACCAAATATTGAAATCTAAAACCAAATATTGAAATTGAACATTTATACCCAAAATCAAAACCCTAGATCGACGGCCCAAACCCTAAACCTAAAATCGAAACTGTAAAGCAAAAATAGGAACCCCAAAACAGGAATCAAAACAAAAAATTTTGAAAAACTTACTGCTAGTCGGCCTTACGAGAATGGGTGTCTGCCAGCGATCGGTGAGAAGGAAACGAAGAGGAGGAAGAGCGGAGGGAGGAAGGGGATTCACATAGGGTTGAAGTGAGGGGATTCACATAGGCTTGAGATCGGTGAGAGTGGGCTGAGATCGGTGAGGGGAGTGTGAGATCGGTGAGAGTTGTCTGAGATGGGTGAGAGTTGTCTGCGATCGGTGAGGGGATGTGCGAGCGTTGAGGGGACTGTGTTGGAGCGGTGAGGGGAATGGGTGATCGGTGAGGGGAGTGTGGGCGATCGGTGAGGGTCTTGTGCGATCGGAGAGCCAGTTTTCTGATTCGATGGTGAGGGATTCCACGTTTCGTTTTTTTTTTTGTTTATACTGAAACTTGAAGCTGCGTTTCAAACGCAGCTCCATCCTGGTACAGTACGTTTCAAGGGGTCTGAAGCTGCGTTTTTGAAACGCAGCTCAAGCTACAATTAAAAAAAAAAATTAGCCGCACGGCCTGAAGCCGCGTTATTGAGCCGCGTTTTTGGAAAACGCGGCTCTAGCCTTTCCTTTGAGCCGCGTTCTTGGAAAACGCGGCTCAAAGGAACGGCTGAAGCCGCGTTTTCCAAAAACGCGGCTCCAAAACGCGGCTTCAGGCTCCGTTTTTTGTAGTGTACATCCCGACTCCACTGTCATTATCAAACAAGATGCATGGATATGTCATCTGAATAATTTAAACCATTATGACTGAAACGATATACAAATTCATTAAAACATACTACGAATTAGAGAAAAAAAAAAAAAAAAAAAAATCCAAATCATGGTCTGGCTGACTGAAATATATGCATGTGCACATTCAATAGCAGTAGACATATTTGAAATTCATCCTATCAAAATCCTCCTTATTTAGCAGCCAGTCGAAGTATAAACAGAACCTGAGCGTCATTTTCTGCAGAAATGCCAATCTTCATCGTCATCATCTACAAATACGTGAGAACTTGAGTTAATATGATACTTTAACCAAAAAAAAAAAAAAAGAAACGAAAAGAAAGCAATTAATAATTCTATCATACTGTTGAGTGAGTAAATTGAGTTGCGTCTCGCCTGCTTAGGCATCACACCAATGACATGTAGAGAAGAAAATAAGTCTCTAGTTTTGGCAGTTCAAAAATTTTTCAGGAAAAAATGTCTAACATTTGCGAGCACAAGGTGAATATAAAAAATAGCATCATACTCCGAAACTTACAAATAGGATGCCAAAATACGACTGAACCATCTACCAAACAGCAAAATCATTAAAACATAAAAAACTGAGACAAAAAACAAAAAAATTGTAAGCAAAAGTTCTCGCACTCTGGGTGTAAAATTGGATGTGTCCTAGAATGTTAAAAAGAAAAAGGATTGGATTGTACAGATTGAAAGGAAAAAAAGATAGAATAGTTTTTTGTTTTTTGTTTTTTGTTTTTTATTATAGACTTGTAACAGGAAGGATGTTTTGAGAGTCATTACCCTTCATTGGAGAATCTTTCCTTTTCTTTTTCTTTATTTTTTTGGGACATTATTGAAGAATCTTATTGATTCTTCAGAAGCACGACTACATTGTGCTTCTTCTGCAATTTCTGAGTTAATCAATTCCACATCTTCTTCATATACCAAACGGACTCCACACATCCGCACCAGAGTGTGTGGGCTAGAGGTCTCAAATTTAACCTCAATCTGACTGCATTGATCACCATTCGGAACAGTAGCAAGCCAATCATCACGAGACAGATACAACAGCCAAATGTGGTCCACACTAAATGACACCTTAAAGAAAATTTCAGAGGCATAATGACCGCGAGACCCATCACCAAGGCTTATCACATTAGCTCTAAAACCAAATGTCTCACCGGAAACATCAAACTCATCAACAGAATTAGGAGAATAAGAAATTTGGTGGCAGAGAACAAATCCCATCCACCTACTATTACACCAATTTGGAGACAGCTTTATGTACACTGATTTGCCTAAGTTTTGATGCGTTAACAAATGCAGAATTTCATTTCTGGGAATAATTATCTGAAATTCAGTTCCAGATCTATCTGCTTTCCTTTTGGTAGGAGTTTCATTTCCAGCTTTTGGACGAATTCCCTGTACCATTAAAAAAAAAAATGTTAACTTCATTTAACATTGAGAGAGAGGAGGTGTTATATACTTTGCATCGGATGCAGGAGAGAGAAGACATTACCTGTAAGTAACGGTTCAATATTGTATATGCCACACTGCTTACACTCTCATTATCTGGACGCCACTTGGAGTTTGGAAAAATGCTGGGTTCAAACAGTACTAGTGGTTTAGTTAGTGATGGTTCTAGGGAATAACAATGTTGAGCATTTATATATCTCACGGTTGATGGAAGGTCTGACAATGATTGAAGCATACTGCAGTTGCTCAAATCAAGAGCTTCCAGTTTCGAAAGTTGACTAATGCTTGCAGGTAGGTTGGCAAAACTGTTTCCACTTAGTGTTAAATACTTTAATGAGGAGAAGCAGCCAATACCATTGAGCCCAATTTCTTCAATTTGAGACATCCTACTCAGTTTAAGTTGTTTTAGGGAAAACTCAGGCCTCACAACCTTTCCAAAGTTGAGACATCCAAAATCTTTCAAGACAAGAACAGAAGAGGGAATTTCTCTAATGGCAGTTCCACTCAAATCAAGTTCCTTCAAACACTTCATTTTCCAAAGGTTATCTGGCAGGTTGGCAAGTTGTGAGCATTCGGAAAGAATGAGTATTTCAAGTGACCTCAAACTAATTATGTTTCTTGGAAGATATTCGAGATTTCTGCAGTATTCTAGATTTAGTGAAGTAAGGGCAGTCAAGCACTCAATTGATGAGGGTAATTTCTCGATAGCAGTACAATCCAAATAAAGTTTTGATAGGCTTTTCATAATCCCCTCAAATTCTGGAATCTTCTTGATATTTGAACAGCCAGAAAGATTAAGAATTATAAGGGACTTCATTTTAGTAGTCATGCTCGGAAGATTGGTAAGAGATTTGCAACTTTTTAGATCTAAAACATTCAGCTAGGGGTGTGCAGAAAACCCACCGACCCGCCAAACCCGACCCAACCCAACCCGACCCGCCGGGTTGGGTTGGTTTTTAAGGCTTGGTGGGTTGGGTTGGGTTACAAAAATTTTTTTTATGGCGGGTCGGGTTGGGTTTGGGTCATAAAATTACAAACCCGCCAAACCCGACCCGAACCACCTACCCATATTTAATATATATTTAAAATATATTTTATATTTAATAATTTTTTTTAAATCAATTGTAGGGCACTTTTATATATATATATATATATATTAATATATATTATATTTAATAATTAAAAAAAATAGTTGTAGAGCAGCATTTCCTCAATTTCTCCTACTAATACTAATTTAATATATATAAAAAGTATATTATATAATTAATAAATTTTTTTCAAATAGCCAGTTCTTCCTATCTTATATAAAAGTCAATTAGTTCACACAAATCCTAATAAATTACTATTGTTGTTTTGTTATTAGCATTGTTTGCCTTTAAAGAGTTACATTGATACTAATCTTTAAGTTTTTTTAATATGTTAATATATATTTTTTTTTTCTACTCAATTTAATAATAATACTAAAAAAATTTGTCAAACCCATGGGTTCAACCCGACCCAACCCGACCCATGTGGGTTGGGTTGGGTTGGGTTGAACTTATATGATGGGTTGGGTCGGGTTGAATTTTTTTTGACCCACCATGGTGGGTTGGGTCAAAAAATCCCTTCAACCCGACCCAACCCGACCCATGCACACCCCTACTGATTCAGCTTACTAAGTAGTCCAATAGACGGGTGGATCTCAACCAAATTTCTACAGCGTGTGAGATTTAGTGTCTCAAGTGTCGGAACCCCTGAGAAGTCAGGTGTCTGAATAAGGTTATAGGAATCTTGAAGATTGATGCATTTTAGTTTGTCCAAATACTGTTAAAAAAAAAAAAAACTACCATTAAACATAGAATTTATTTTAATAAGATAAATAAATTTTAATATAAGGAAATTCAATAATTAAAAGGAGGAAACTCAAAGTCTCAAATAGGCGGGGAGTGCATTGAAGCTACTCCTAAAGAAAAGAAATAATAATAATAGTGATGATAATAAGAGGAAGATGAAGTAGTAGTAGTACTTTTTACCCAAAAAAAAGTAGTAGTAGTAGAAAGGCAGCTTAATGAACAAAATTACCTTGACTCCTTCCCAAAGATATTTAATTTTTCTAGACTGTAAATTAAGTTCAACAAGCTCTTTTGGTTGGAAACTGGATGGCAAACTTTCTGAAGAATACCCAATCCATTGGAGAAATCTTGGGCCATTAGAAACATGATTGAGGCCATTCGAGATGTGCACATTGTGAATTTTAAGCAATCTAAGATTATACATCTTTGAAAAAACTTCAGGAAAGTCTTCAAAATTCCAGTCTCTTTCACATTCATAACTGTTTAGGACTATGGCTTGAATTGTTTTTGTTGCCTGAGAATCAAAAGCAAACAATCAGTGAATTAATTGCACAACAAAAGATAAGAAAACTAGAATTACTCATGTTTATATTGTGTCAAAAGAGATGAAAATAGCTACACCCTGTGTTTTCCAAATTTATAACCTCCTCTTAACCATTGGTGGACCCTTGGGAAATTGCCGTTTATTTGAGCCTTTGAGAAAAACAATTTATTTTTTGCATCCCCTCCTCTTCAAGAGTAATTTTTAGGTACTCTCAGAAAATAGTGCTCCCTCCTCTCACATTCATGGTACACATTAAATTCATGTTAGGATCTAACACAAATGTGAGTGGAATGGGCACCATTTCTTTAGAGTACCTAAAGAATTTTCCCCTCTCCACCTCCACCAAAAGAAGCCCTCAAATGGTGGGACCAACTTCTAATCTAACAATAAAAAATAGAAAAGTGTACTACGAGCCCTATTAGCAGAAAAGTTATTAAGACAGATTTATTAAAAGTTTACATCAGAATGGTGTTTAAAATTCATATATTAAAATTGTTATATATTATTCTTATAGTTATACATTAAAACTAAAAGGTGCCTTTTAGAGCCAAAAAAAAATAAAAATAAAAATCTAAATAGGAAATTACAACATTTCTTTTAAAATGATAAGGAAAAAAACAAAAAGAAATGAAGGCCATAAACAATGTTTTGTAAAAAAAAAAGCCTTTCATTATAGATTGAAAGATTGGTTGATTGAATCACAAAATTGAATTCGAATCTTTAATCAATGACACAATCACATTATGTCTTCAGAGTAAAATATAAGAAATCTTCAAAGACAATTTGTTAATATTAGCATCTTAAATGAAAATTTGTATCTTATATTTCATTACCTAAGTACTTAGGTAACTGCTTATCTATTCGATCATTTAAAAAAAAAAAAAAAACTAATTTAATGAATGAATTTATGTTATTATAATCATGTAACTGAAATAAAATTCTAGTTTTGCTATTATTCTTACCGTGGCATTGGTCAATACATGAAACAAATCCTTACAAAGCCACAATCTGCTACGCTCTCCAGGTTCATCAGGTGATTCTCGACAAATAATTTCTCTACCCATTTCTTGTAGAAGATCATGCATCCACAATTTTTCATTTTCTATGCTTAGGAGAGATTTATCCACAAGTACTCTTATACCAATTTGTGCATCAAAACCACAATTCTCTAATATCTCTATAACGCGGTCTTTTCTCTCCCCTTTAAAGTAACACGCAATATCCAAAAATATATTTTGCCACATTCTTTCTAGTCCATCGTAACTTACCTTAAGTATGTCAAATATTTCTCTTTTAGGAATTTTTCTAAAATTTTCCAATGCACTTAGCCATTCATCTATTGTTCTTCCAACCAAAAAAGAACCCAAAGTTTCAAGAGCTAACGGAAGGCCTTTAGTATAGACTACAACAGCTTGGGAGAGCTGCTTGTAACCTTCTTGGGGTTGCTCTCTTTTGAAGGCTTTCAAACAAAAAAGTTTTAAGGCATCATCATGGTTTAGTCCATTAGGCTTATATATTTTATGCACCCCATGTTGGACCAACAAATGTTGATCTCTAGTTGTTATGATGATCCAACTCCCCAATCCAAACCAGCCATGCTCTCTAGCCAACATTTCTAATTGGTGCAATTGATTAACATCATCAAGGACAAGTAGAACTTTCTTATGATGTATCCTTCTCTTGATCATGTCAACTCCCTCGTATACATCCCATATATCTATATTTCTTTCCTCCAAAATTTGTGCAAGTAGCTGCTTTTGTAATGGAAGCAAACCACGCTTTTCTGACTCTTCCCTAATATTAGCAACAAAGCTAGAAGCTTCAAAATGACAACGAAATTTATCATAAACAACTCTAGCAAGAGTTGTCTTCCCCAGTCCCCCCATACCAGAAATCCCTATCATGTAAACATCGTTCATAAAACCTAAATATGAAGTCAACAATTCCTCCATTGAAGAATCTATTCCTATCAAGTTGGTGGGAATGCTCGAAACACCTGAACTCAATTTATGTAATATCACTTCCACAATGTGTTGGATAAATTCTGCTTCATGCCTGCAAGAAAGATAGAACAATAATTACGTGATGGTCCAAACCAATCATAAAAGCGTGTGGAAGGAAGAAAATGTTAAATGGACAGCTGGTAGGGAGCTATAGTTTATGTTATATTCAGTTTAAACAGATCCGTGTTGATAACTTACAGGCAATTGTTATTATTTCCCAAGAAACAATTAAGGGCCTTCCCAATTATCGAACCAAAAAGAAAATTGAAAAGGCAGCGAAAGATGGAGAGAAGCAGGACGTATTATTAGCAGCAAAAATATCAGTATGGGAAAGCAAGTTAATAGCATTACTTAGGTTAGCATTGATTGACCATAAATTAGAATAATACTCATGTAAACAATTGGTTTGTGAATAAAATGGTTAAAATATGCTTTTGAGGATTTTATTTAACACAAAAAATGTAATTGAACCATAGCTAAATCATTCTGAAAACAGCTGACATGTTCACCATGAACTTAATCCAGTCTATAACTTGGCTTAGGGTAATTTTGGATCGTTTCTTTTTTTGTTTTGTTTTGTTTTGTTTTGTTTTTTTTTTTTTTTGGAGAAGAAAGGTAATTTTCGATCGTTAAAACATCATATTTGAGTTACAAAAGTGTTATAAACGTCTTCAAAAGTGGTGTTCGTTTAACTTAAATTCTCGAAGGGACTAGTCTAGAGGAATCGTTGAATGGTTGTCCATGATTGCCCAATCATATAATTTTGGAGCTAGGCTCTTGTTAGGTCCTAAAAGTTTAGAACAATTGGCAAACTATGACAAAACTTGTCTAGATATAGATCTTAGAGTTTGTAGGATTTATTAGACAATGCTCAAGGTATTGCAAGTCAGAATACAAAAAAAATGGAAGCTACAGGCTCAAGAATTCAAAATATGTCAAGTTCGACCTATTGAAAATTGTATCTGCATAATTTTTTGTTTGGCCCATTAGCCCAAACTTGTCCGTTTGAAACCCAAATCGTGATCTGCTTGCTGTAGTATTTAAAAGACATTATAAGCTAACCCTAGCTGGGGTTTTTACAGAGAGGAGTGCATCTTGTCGCTCCTATTGTAGATCTAGGGTTTTTGTACCCAAATCCCTCTCAAGTCTTCTACCAGCAATATTCCTTGAAGAATCTCAAGATCCGATGTTGTAAAAGTTGCTGCCATCACTAGTTATCAAAGGTGCTAGAGATTTAAACCTTCAAGGGTGGTCTTAGAGTCACAAACTGGAGAGTTTGTATTGCTAAACCTTTGAGTGAGATTTTAAAGTCACAAACATGGGCGTTTGTGCAAAGCAAATCCAAGAGAGAAAGAGTCCATGTATTCGGAGCTTGCACGAGGTTGTGTCAATAACTTACTATTGGAGATAGTAATAGATTTAGGGTTAAATTTTATTATAAAAACTTCAATTCTCTTTTAGTGGATTTTTTTTACCTTGAGGATAATTAGGTCAAATCCTCCCTAGGTTTTTACCTTGAAAAGGTTATTTTATTGGTTTTCCTGAGTGATCATATCTGTGTGTTATTTACTTTTTCGTTGCTATGCATGATATGATTTATCATTGTTTAACCTAAATCTCATAATTAATCTAAGTAATCACTTAGCTAATTAATTAAGTTAAACAATCTGTTTTAAAGGGTCTAGACAAACAAACAGCTTTCTTTTCCTTTGCTAGTCTGGATGGAGTCTATTCCACCAAGATATTTTACATTTTGTTGTTGCTGATGTTCCAGTTTCATGAATAAAACCAGTACGTACTATTTCTATAAAAATAAAAAAATAAAAAACAAAAAAGAAAAAGAAAAAAGAAATTAGAGTTAGACTTTGACCAGAGAAGTTAGTGTGTAAACTTATCTTACCAAAGCAAGTCAAAATATATAGAGTAATTATAATTTACCCTTATAGTTTGGTCTTTTCACAATTTAGTACACAAAGTTTCTATTACTACATCTAAATCATTAAAGTTTCCACTAAAATGAATTCTTTTGGGCTTCGTCCTAGAGTTTTTTCACATATATATGTGACACATGTGAGTAATTTTATGAGACTGACTTAATGAAAATACCCCTCACAGATACAACATTCCACTCTCCAATTTTTTTCTCCAGAAAATGTTAGAAATCAATGACAAAGGTAAAGTTAAAAAAATTATAATAATTAAAAAATAGAGACATGTCCATCATGAAAATTTAATTTTAAGATAAAATGAAAATTTAAGCCTAACCTAAACCCCCCAACCCTAAAGGTGTTTCTCCTAGAAAACCAACACAATTCTCTCAATCAGCTATGGAAGTCTAAGCCCTATTGAAACTCTCAATCGTGGCTCTCTTCTTCATATTTTGCTGTTTGGTTGTTTGGGTACTTCATTTTGAGGGCCTTTATTTTACATTTTTTCATTGATGTTTGCTTTCTTACTTTAACAATATTTGATTTATTTTACTCACTTTGCTTTCTCTGAATTTCTAAATTATGCTATGTTTTAACTTAGTTTACATGCTATGTTTGCTTTCTTTGAACCTGGACTCACAAAGAAATATCAATTTAGTTATAAGGCTCTTAGCACCTTTGTAGTAAGTGTTTATGAGATAAACATTAGACCAATTAATTAATCTATTATGTATTGTGTAACTTGTGTTTGGTAGAATTTTACTGATACTAATTGTGAATTTTGCTGTTGTATGTGTAGATCAATTATGATACGGCTAGAGTTGTAGTTAGTGACTTAGTTACTACATTAGTGAGCCACCCCCTATGATGGCTATAAAATAAATTAAAAAAAAAAATTAATGTCTAAATATATTTAAGAAGATTTTTTTTTGTAAATACTCTTAGCTATTATTTTTATTTTACTTGTAGTTTAAATTTGTTGTTGTTGTTGTATAATGTTGGACAATTGTTATATCTTCTGGTTGCAGTGTTTATGAGATAAACATTAGACCAATTAATTAATCTATTATGTATTGTGTAACTTGTGTTTGGTAGAATTTTACTGATACTGATTGTGAATTTTGATGTTGTATGTGCAGATCAATTATGATACGGCTAGAGAGTTGTAGTTAGTGACTTAGTTACTACATTAGTGAGCCACCCCCAATGATGGCTATAAATAAATTAAAAAAAAAAATTAATGTCTAAAATATTTTTATTTTTGTAAATTCTCTTAGCTATTATTTTTATTTTACTTGTAGTTTAAATTTGTTGTTGTTGTTGTATAATGTTGGACAATTGTTATATCTTCTGGTTGCAATTGGAGTATTTTTTAACACATTCACAAAAAAAAAAAAAAAGAATAGATTGGAACATCAACGCCTTAACGATCTACTCTATGTCCATTTCAACCTAAGACTGCAGCAAAGGTACCAATCATTATTATTTACATGCAAAACTCTAATTGTTAAATTGCTTCCTTCCAATTTCCATTACTTTCAAATTCTAACTTTTAACACGTGCATAATAAATTTGTGAAGAAATTACTTCAAGCATCGAAACTATGATCCTATTAAATTTGAAGTGTTTCATGAGAATACCAATTGGGTATTAGAGGATGAGCCAACAAATTGGACAATGGAGGAATTGGAGACATTCCAAAATGAATTAGCAGCTTGTACAATCCAAGACAACCAAAATGATATTGGTTAGTTTGTTACATTAATTGCAAATTCACTTATGTTGGTGCATGTATTTTCATTTTATTTCATTTTTGACCTTATACAAGAGTTTAAATGTATGTAGATAAACTAAACTTGGAAGAGTTGGTTGAAGATGATGACAATGATGATGGAGATCCTAGTAACCAATATGAAGCTAGGAGCGAGAAGCCTAATGAAAATGAGGATCTAATAACAAGGTTGATGTTGGAGTTTTCAACGAAGTTAGAGCTTCAAGTTTAAGCCCGGATTGTAATCCATGCAAATGGAGTCATTGGACCAACTAGTGAGAGACTGGGAACAATATGCATTAGAGTTTGAGATTTGCCCTTTTTTTTAATATACAGAAGTTTAAGATATGTAACAAGATTTTATTTAGAAAAGACTTTGTTGCAATCTTATGACATTCATTTATTTGGCTTGTGAATTTTATAGAATTTCTAATGCTATTGCTTGTGAAACATTGATTTTGAATTATAATGGTGAGTTTAATTTAGGCAAATGTCCATTTTTTAAAATTTACATATTCATGTTATGATTTCCCAAACTTACATAAATTTGCACATATATATATATATATATATGTATGTATGTATGTATATGTATATGTATATGTATATGTATATATAATTTTGAAATTTTTTTATTTGATCTTGTGGCTCAACTAGTGACCTACTGGTTGAACAAATGACCCAACTTATACACCGGGTCAACATCCGCTCTAGGTTTAATAACTAAGGTTATATGTAATAAGATATTGTATTTTGATTTCTCTGATGACATTGGTGGTTGAAGAAAACTAATGGGGAAAGAAAAGGAGGTTTTACATATGAAATTTTTAAACGAGTGTATGCGCATAGATGTATGGTTTTTCCATATGCATTCATAATTTTCCATGCTTTAATTTGCACTGCATTCTGTTCCTTTTGATTTAAAATAATAAAAATAACAACAACAATAGGGAAGAATGAAAAATAACAGGAGCACAGACTTCCAAAATACAACAGAATTTTAACTACTATATGTAATATTTCAATCAAGCATTTTATGATACATTCCAATAGCTATTTATATACTTCATTGTATGTAAAAGAATTATTGTCGTTTATAACTTAATATATCAAAAGAAATAAGCTTGTCATGAAAATTACCTATTTTGTAAAGGCCAACCAGCAAGATTAGCCACTTCTCTCAAAGCAGCTCTCCATATTTCAACTTTCTCCATATTTCCCTTAAATTGATCTTCAAGATCATCAAAAGCATTTTGAAAAGGTCCTGTCTGATTTCGTATATTAGATGCATCCACATCATAAAAAACCGGCAGAATTGTCAATCCTGTCTCTTTCATGGATCTAACGATCTTTTCAAGCTCATTTAAGCACCATGTCGAAGATGCATAGTTTCTTGAGAAAATGATAATAGTAAATCTAGATTCTTCTATGGCATTCAAGAGCTCTTGTGAAATTGATTTTCCTCTCTCAAGTTTTTCATCGTCCCTAAAGGTCAAAACACCCTTCCTTTTCAAGGCATCATATAGATGGTCTGTAAAACTCCTACGCGTGTCCTCCCCTCTAAAACTGAGAAAGACATCGAATTTCCACCTAGATGTTGAAGAACAATATGGTGATGATGTTGACAATCCTTGATGGCTTACAGAATTCGTTGGAATCCGAAGGCTACTAAGCTTCCTCTTAACTACTGGGACAGCCCTGGATAGCTTTTTGCATTTTCTAGAGTTTAATAGTATAAAAAAATTAAAAATTAAAAATCCTATCAAATGAAAACTTTATTTGGTCAATAGAAGAAATATGGCTAATTATTTTCCATTGATTTTTTTTTTCCCAAAAACAAACAACAAGCTAAATAAGAAAATTTAAGAAATTGTTGTTCAGCTTATTTAAGGTTATTATGGAAAATAAAATAATTTAATTAATTTTTTTTTAAATAACTCAATTTTATAAAACATTTATGTTTGAAACAAAAAAATAAACGTTAAAAAAAAAGTATTTCCAAATTCAATTCAAACTGTACTGCACATAGCACGTCGTAGAGAAGGCGATAGAGAAAAAAATCTGTTTCATAGTGTCAGAAAAAATGAGTAAAAAAAAAACCTTATTTGGTCAACAAAAAAAAAAATATATGGCTTATTTTTCTTTAAAAAAACTCAATTTTTCGAATACAATTACGTCGAAGCCAAACCAAAAAAAAAAAAAAAAAAAAGTCTTAAAAGTAGTTAGTATATCAAATTCAATTCAAACTGGAGAAAATATTAGGAAGAAGAAAACGATTTCATATGTAGATCTTTTTATTTCAGGGAGGAAGTGAAAGGAAAGAAATTAAAGAGTGAGAAATGAGAACTAACTCAGGGGGGATAATCCTCTTGAAAACCCGGTCATCGTCGCCGTCGTCGATATTCATCTTGAAAAAAGGCCGGATTCAGTTCCTATTAGAAAGTAATTGGTTTTTAGTAAAATGAATAGAAATCAGAGCATCAAAATCCAAACCCATTCAAAGGAAAGAGAACCTAATTGAAAGAGAGAGAGAGAGATAGCTTACTTTTCTTCTCGTTTCTCTCTAATATCACGCAACAATTTCTCTAGAATTTTTCTTCTCCAAATGAAAATCACGGACCTTTATCTTCAGCTGGCTCATGGCTGACTTTTATTTTATTTTCTCTTACAGTCTCTATCCCACACCGCGTCTCCCATGCCATGCTCATGTCATGGCTGACCAAAAAGTTACAACAAAGATATAAGAATAAGATCACATAAGATAGGTTAAGTGATCTTGCTTTTTATTTTATTTTCTCTTACAGTCTCTATCCCACACCGCGTCTCCCATGCCATGCTCATGTCATGGCTGACCAAAAAGTTACAACAAAGATATAAGAATAAGATCACATAAGATAGGTTAAGTGATCTTGCTTTTTATTTTATTTTCTCTTACAGTCTCTATCCCACACCGCGTCTCCCATGCCATGCTCATGTCATGGCTGACCAAAAAGTTACAACAAAGATATAAGAATAAGATCACATAAGATAGGTTAAGTGATCTTGCTTTTTATTTTATTTTCTCTTACAGTCTCTATCCCACACCGCGTCTCCCATGCCATGCTCATGTCATGGCTGACCAAAAAGTTACAACAAAGATATAAGAATAAGATCACATAAGATAGGTTAAGTGATCTTGCTTTTTATTTTATTTTCTCTTACAGTCTCTATCCCACACCGCGTCTCCCATGCCATGCTCATGTCATGGTTGACCCAAAAAGTTAACAAAGATATAAGAATAAGATCACATAAGATAGGTTAGCGAAAAAAATAGATCACATAAGATAGAACCAAAAGTTCCATCCCAAAAAAAAAGATAGAGCCAAAAGTCCAAAAAGGCCCATGCTCTGTAACTGTTCAAATTAAAAAATTTTAAGGATAAAAGTGTAAACCCATCTGCACACAACAAACAAACCCAAGTTTCCTTTGTCTGTTTCATGGCCGTAAATTTTTTTTAGGGTAAATTTCACTTACTGTCCCTGAGGTTTGGGATAATGCCAAACAAGTCCACAACTTCTCAAAATTAACCAATTTAGTCCCAGGTATAACCAGGGCCGGCTCAAGGCCTAGGCCTAAGGCCCCACTAAAAAATAAATTTTTTCTTGAGAAAAAAGGCCCCATTTTTTATAGTTAAAGTCCCAAATTTTTATAAAATTATATATATTTTCTAAATGTTGTACATTTTTTTTATTAGTGATGTACAAATTTTACTATTAGCTTACAAATTGCCATGTTATTAATCACAAAAAATGTGATATAAACATTCATTAGTTAAATTGATGAAATTCATCAATGATAAACAATATCACATTATATTTGGAACATTTTATAGTACTTTTAATTAGCGCATTTTTCTTTTTCATTTCTATTAAAACTCTCAAAGTACGAGACAACCTTAACTCAATTGAAACCCTAAAATATTTCAAAAAGATGTTGCAAATGTGTTAAATCATCAATTATAGATTAATCTCCCCTAATAGTTTGAGACTTTGATTTTTGTAAACTAATATCCTACAAAACCATACACCAAATAATATCTCTCTCTCTCTCTCTCTCTCTCTCTCTCTCTCTCTCTTAAAATCAAAATATAAAATTAAAAATTAGATTACAACTTTATTTAACTATGTATCGTCTTATATCCAAAATAAAGTATCTTTTCCAATTGCAATATATTTTTATTTCTTTTTATTAATATTTATAATTCAACTATAATATTCAATTCTCTATATGAAATTAACATTAGTCTAGTTGGTATTATTTATGTATTTAATGTATCAAATTAACCTTAATTTGATTAGTATTAAATAATTTTGTTTAATTAATATTTATCTATTAAAGGCCCCGCATAAATTTTTCGCCTTAGGCCCCAAATTATGTTGGGCCGCCCCTGGGTATAACTTAATCTCTAAACAGACTTAACATACCTTATTTTTTAACTCTCCATTCTGGCATTCTCTCTCTTCTCACTCTATCTCAAACCACCACCGTGACCACCACCAAAACTCAGACGGCAAGACACCCAACCACCAAACCACGACACCACAGGTCCACAACCCACATGCGCCGCCGATTCACGACAAGTCCGAACTCAAATCACACCCAAAAGATAATAAAAAAAAAAAAAACCACCACAACCCACAAATCCACTCGTTGAGATACCAAAACCACCACCTCATCACCATTGTCACAAAGCCCACCACCACAAACCAAAACCATAAATAGGAGCCCAACCACCACAGATTTACAGTCACAGCCACCCAAATCAAACCAATTCAAAAACCCACGGCCAAACCAAACCAATTTCAGCCACTCAAACCACTAAACCCACACACCCCGGTTCACATACACAGAAAATACCCACAAACCCAAACTCAAGGTTCACAAACTGCACCCCAGAAACAGTAGAAAATTCAACAAAACCCACCACTTCTCAAACCCAAACCTATGAATGAGACCCACAAACAAAAAACCACCACCACCAATTCAAAACAAAAAAAAAAAATCCAACCCACCAAAAAATACCAGAAAGAAAAAGCCCATTCCGCAACCTTCTGCTATAGGTCTCACCAATTATGTCTCGGTGGTTATAGTGGTGATTTGAGAGAGAAGAGAGCTTTGAGTCAGAGAGGAGAACAGAGAAGAAATGTCTGAGATAGAGTGAGAAGAGAGAAGAGAAGTTTGGGTCAAAGAGGAGAAGAGAGAGAACGCCAGAATTGAGAGTTAAAAAATAACGTCTGTACTTGGGACCAAATTGGTTAGTTTTGAGAAGTTGTGGACCTGCTTGGCATTACTCCAAACCTTAGGGGTAGTTAGTGAAATTTACCCTTTTTTTTAACACCAAATAGAAAGACAGTAATTTCATGACGGTGGTGAACAGCTATAAATGAAGCAGCCTTTAAAAAAAAATTGAGAAATTTAGTTATAAAATTAGTTGTACTTAATATTATAATATTATTTAATTCTATATGTTCTTAATACATATGTTAAATTTTGTGTCAATAGGATATTATTTACTATATGATTTATAAACTTATATTTTATGCATAATTTTAAACTACAAAAACTTGCAATTTAAACAATTTATTAATAATATAGTTATTGATTTTCAATTTCTTAAAAATTTTGCATGCATAAAAGTCAAAAGATATAAGAAAAATATGTAATCCAATAGTGGATTTGTCAAAATTCACATCCAATAAAAGGAAATTGGGTAAGGTTATAGCATAAGGCTACAACCAATTTTGTAACTAAATTTTGTCTTCTTTTTTAGTTATTTATTTATTTTTTATTTATTCAGATGCCATTTTGCTTTATAGGTTGTACATAAACACTTTATACTCCTACTAAAAATATTAGGCGAAAACCCTGTATTTTGTGGTCACAATTAATTTGGTCCTTACATTTTGATAGCAGTCAATTTGGTTCCTGTTATTTTCAACCTATAATCAATTTAATCTCTACTGTTAACTCACTAACGAGAAAAGCCAATGTGGCAAACAGTGTGAACTGAGAAGCTTATATGACCTATAATATGACAAGTTTGGCCCAACCATGACCAACCACATCAATAAAAAATCCAAATTATGTCCGCGTTAGAAAAGTTAACAGATCTAGTTTTCTCTCTATTACACATCCAACCCAAATCCCTTCTCTCTCCAAACTCAATCCTAGCCATTCCTTTGTTACTCCTCATCTTCATCTCCCCCTCCCAACCCCTTCGCCCTCCACCATTTGAAATATCTTAATCCTTTCCCCCACACAAAAGGATGCAGTATTTTGCAATAGCCAAACTCTAATTTTTTTTTTTTTTTTTTTTTTTTTTTTACTTTCATTCTTTTCCTCTTGCCAATTACTATCAACAGTCACAAAGGTTTGCACATCTGTAACCCATAATCAAGTTCCACGGATTGAGTTTGGAGAAACAAGGAATATAGGGTTGGATGCATGGTTTTAAAAATAGGACCGGTCGATTCAACTAGGAACCAGACACCAACCCTGTCTAGTTATCATTAAAAACTATAAATTAAGAAAAAAGTATGAAAAACCTAAAACCCCTGATTCAACCAAAAATACCAGAAACTAGTGCGATTAAACCAGTTTTAGAATGTTTGATGATAAACCAAAACACTAATGTATTGAACCCAAAAAAAAAAAAAAAAAAAAAAGTGAAATATAGGTAAAAGAAATTTAGAACCATGATACGTGTTTTACAAAGAGAGAGACTGTGTAAACCATGATTATTTCTTGAGGTGGATAACCTTCAGCTTCTTCAACTCACTGATTTTTTGTCTTGAGCTTTGCTGCAATGAGAGAAACTGAGAGATAAACTTTAAGACTGGAGCATAGATGAAACAGTTTGGACTTTGGAGACTTAGGAATAAAAGGAGAAATATGAAGTTTAAATTACTGTGGTTAGGTGGGGTAGGTGTGATATTTAATGGGGGAGTGTCTAATTATTAATTACTACCTTTTTCTTTCTACTCGTACTTCCTAGACCTATATAACCACAACACTACAACACCAGATTTAGGGCAAATTACAGTAAACCCACCAGTGGTTTAGCCAGTTTTTACTGTACCTACTTATGGTTTACAACTTAACACTTTGTCCACCTGCGTTTAACTCTGTTTGGTCTTCGTTGTCCACCTCTGTTAAAAACATTGGCAAATAAGTTTTTTTTTTTTTCTTATATTTTACTATATCTCTCTCCTCCAAAATCATTAAAAAAAAAAATAACAAAAATATACAATGAAACAAGATCAAATGGGGGATTTTGTAAAGAAACTAAATAGATAGAGCTAGGTATCAATTTTCATATGCTTCATCCTCTCTCTTAAACTCTCATTGTCCCTCAAACTCCCATCTCTCTCTCTCTCTCTCTCTCTCTCTCTCTCTCATCGTCTCTCTTTCTCTCAAACTCAAAACTCAGATCTTTGATTTTACTCTCTCATCTCTTCTCTCTCCGTGGCATTGGGGAAACCAATTTGGCACCACAGCAAAAACCCAATTAACCCAGCCAATTTATTTGTGTCAACACTAGTTCCAAATTTGTATGCTATACGATCATAAATTGCACAGAAAGAGAGAGGTTGGTGTCAATTTTGTCGAAATGAAGACTTTTTTCAACTAATAACCTGTTTTTGCCTATTAGTGTAACTTGACCAAGAACAAGTAAAATGCATGTACTGTAGATCCTGTCAATAATCTGATCTTTCCCTCTGAATTGTACAACAAAGGCCACGAGGCACATACTAGACAGTCTAGACTCCCCCACCTAGATACCATGCCCCAGCATTGACATTGGGTCCTACATGATGCCAGCCTCTTCTTCTAACTAGCCCTGATGCATGGTAGAATATGAGTTTAATGGCAAGGCAAGCATAACTATTAACAGGTTATATTCTAAAGAAGAAACTTTTTTGAAACATTCAACTTTGAATTGCAAGGAAAATGCTCAAGACTAAACAATAAAATTTATGCTTATTTGATACTATAGCTAGATTAATAAAAACAGATAACTTCTAAAGTTTTGTCCCAAAATTCACAACTCATTGTCTCATAGACATTAACTCAAAGCCACTTACAATAGATAAATGTGGGAAACTTACTTGTAAATCATCCAATAGCACTAGCCTCACTTGAAATTTATCCAATGAAAACCATTGTAACTAAAACCATATATCCTGACTCCACTGTCATTATCAAACAAGATGCACGGATGTCATTTCAATAATTTAAACCATTATGACTGAAATGATATACAAATTTTTTAAAACATACAATGATTTAGAGAAAAAAATCCAAAACATGGTCTGGCTGACTGAAATATATGCATGTGCACATCCAATAGCAGTAGACTCATTTGAAATTCATCCTATCAAAATCCTCCTTATTTAGCAGCCAGTTGAAGTATAAACAGAACCTGAGCGCCAACTTCTGCAGAAATGCCAATCTTCATCATCATCATCTACAAATATGTGAGAACTTGAGTTTACATTATACTTTAACCAAAAAAAAAAAAAAAAAAAGAAACGAAAAGAAAGCAATTAATAATTCGCTCATACTGTTGAGTGAGTAATTGGAGTTGCTTCTTGACTGCTTAGGCAGTGGCATCACACCAATGACATGTAGAGAAGAAAATAAGTCTCTAGTTTTGGCAGTTCAAAAATTTTTCAGGAGAAAATGTCCAAGTCCAACATTAGCGAGCACAAGGAGAATATTTAAAATTGTATAATACTCTTAAACTTACAAATTGGATGCCAAAATAGGACTGAACCATCTACCTTACGGCAAAATCACTGAAGCAAAAAAACCTGAGACAAAAAACAAAAAATTTTGATGTTGTATGTGTAGATCAATTATGATACGGCTAGAAAGTTGTAGTTAGTGATTTAGTTACTACACTAGTGAGCCACCCCCTATGATGGCTATAAAATAAATTAAAAAAATTAATTAATTTTTAAATATATTTAAGAAGATTTTTTTTTTTTTTTTTGGTAAAAAATCCTCTTAGCTATTATTTTTATTTTAGATGTAGTTTAAATTTGTTGTTGTTGTATAATGTTGGACAATTGTTAAATCTTATGGTTGCAATTGGCTTGTTTTTGAACACATTCACTAAGATTGCAGCAAAGGTACTAATCATTATTATTTACATGCAACTCTCTAATTGTTAAATTGCTTCCTTCCAATTTCCATTGCTTTCAAATTCTAACTTTTAACACATGTATAATAAATTTGTGTAGAAATTACTTCAAGCGTCGAACTATGGTCCTATTAAATTTGAAGTTTTTTATGAGAATACCAATTGGGTATTACAGGATGAGCCAACAAATTGGACAATGGAGGAATTGGAGACATTCCAAAATGAATTAGCAGCTTGTACGATCCAAGACAACCAAAATGATATTGGTTAGTTTGTTACATTAATTGCAAATTCACTTATGATGGTGCTTGTATTTTGTTTTTATTTCATTTGTGGCCTTATACAAGAGTTTAAATGTATGTAGATAACTTAAACTTGGAAGAGTTGGTTGAAGATGATGATGGAGATCCTAGTAACCAATATGAAGCTAGGAGTGAGGAGCCTAATGAAAAAGAGGATCTAATAACGAGGTTGATGTTGGAGTTTTCAATGAAGATGGAGCATCGAGTTTAGGCCCAAATCATAATCCATACGAATGGACTCATTGGACCAACTAGTGAGAGACTGAGAGCAAGCGCATTAGAGTTTGAGATTTGCCTCCTTTTTTTTTTTTTTTTTAATATACAGAAGTTTAAGATATGTAACAAGATTTTATTTAGAAAAGACTTTGCTGCTATCTTATGACATTCATTTATTTGGATTGTGAATTTTATAGAATTTCTAATGCTATTGCTTGTGAAACATTGGTTTTGAATTATAATGGCGAGTTCAATTTAGGTAAATGTCTATTTTTTAAATTTACATATTCAACTTATGATTTCTCAAACTTACTCTTATAAGAGATATATATATATATATATATATATAATTTTGAAAAAACTTTATTTGACCTTGCAGTTTGACTAGTGACCCATTGGTTGAACCAATGACCCAACTCATACACCGGGTTAACATCTAGTCCAGGTTTAATAACTATGGTTATATGTAATAAGATATTGTATTTTGATTTCTCTGATGACATTGGTGGTTGAAGAAAACTAATGGGAAAGAAAAGGGGGTTTTACATATAAAATTGTAAAATTCAAACCATGTATGCGCATACACGTTTAGTTTTTGCATATCATCATCAATATATTACTAAAAGCTGAAGCGTGGCATTTATAGCTGCTGAGCTCCTGTTGCGCCACCTCATCACCACGTCATTCGCCACATAATTAATATTTATTCCTTTTTTTTTTACAAATATATATATATATATATATATAGATTATTGACTTTACATATTCATCTTTGTCGGTTTTAACATCTATATATAATTAATATTTATTCCTATTTTTTTTACATATATATATATATATAAATAGATTATTGACTTTACATATTCATCTTTGTCGATTTTAACATCTATATATATTTCTTTTTTATTTCCAATTTTCCTATAATTTTTTTTTTTTTACATTCACTTATTTTTTTAAATATTTACATTTTCTTCAACCTTTCTTCTTCCCTCACCTTTTCATCTCCCCACTACCCTCTACTTTAATATTGCTATTCATCCTTCTCTTCATCTTCCTTTATTTGTCTCTTCTTATCCCTTCCCTCTTACTATAAATTTGTCACTCTTTTCCATTCTTTGCATAGTTTTCTCTCACAAAAAGGCTCTCTCTCTCTCTCTCTCTCTCTCAATGTTTTGGTGGATTTTTATTTTTTATTGCATCTCCGCTTTAGGTTGATAAAATTTTGTATTTTTAAGAACTCTAATTTATGTTGATACGATTTAGTTTTGTGTTTTAAGTTATTATTATTATTATTATTTTGCTCTTTGATTGTTAAATTTTATCCGATTACATTATAAAAAATTAAAGATAGTAGATAAAAATAAAATAGTATTCCATTACATAGCATAATTTGGATAATTTAGTGTTTATTGTTATATCTTTTAATTTTTCTTATTTTTTTCTTCTCTTCCATTTTACTCAATATTGAAATTCAACCACATCCTCCTTATCATTAAATTATTTATATTTTCTCTCTCTTTTTGTTTTAAAAAATAAAAAATGTAATATTTTACTTAAATTCAAATAAAAGAAAATTGTGCTCATCAAATTGTACTCATTTTTTTTTTTTAACATTTACACTTTCTTCAACCTTTCTCATTCTCTTTACCTTTTCATCTCCCCAAAAATTCTACCTTGATATCACTCTTCCTCTTTCCTTTTATCTTCTTTTATTTTTTTTTTTATATTATCATCCTCTTAGTATAAATCATTCACTCTTCTATTCTTTACATAATTTTATCTCACAGAAAAGTGGTTATTTCCCACTCTTTCTACCTCAATTTTTTGGTAGATTTTTATTTTTATTTTTCTTGCATCTCTATTTTAGCCTGATAAAGTTTTGTATTCTTTAGAGCTCTATTTTGGTTTATGGGATTTAGCTTTGTGTTTTAAGTTTTTTTATTTATTTTTTATGTCTTTGATTGTTAAATATTATCATATTTCATTATAAATAATTAAAAAATAGTATATAAGAATGTACTATTATTATATTACATAGAATTATTTGGATAAGTTAGTGTTTATTGTTATATATTTTATTTTTATTTTTTTTCTCATATCATTTTATTTAACATTTAAATTCAACCACATCCCCCATATATATCATTAAATTATTTATATTTCCACTCCTTTTTTATTTTTAAAAATTTTAAATATAATATTTTGCCTAAATTAAATAAATAAAATTGTCCACATTAAGTGGAGTAATGATAGGGAAACACTCATTCTCACACCCAATGCATCAAAGGAAGAATGAAATACAAAACAAATCAAGTTAGAAACACTAAATAAAAAAAAAAATTAATAATGCATATTTAATGTCATAGAATCATCATCAAATTTTGGAAAACGATAGGTTGCCAGTGGAGAGAGAGAGAGAGAGAGAGAGAGAGAGATGGTATAGAAAAAACAAAACCAATACAAAGTAATAAAGAGTAGATAAAGAAAAAAAAAAAACCAAACGTCAATTAGTAATCGTTGATTGGAAAACAAAGAGGTTGTTAGGAGAAGTAAAAAATAAAATAGAGATTACCGTGTGGAGAACATTAAAAACTTTACAGTGTAGTAACATAAACCGTTTAATTCACTTAAAAAATTAAATCAACAATCAATAATTAAATACAATCATAGTACTAAATTTAAATTTAAAACTAATCAAATTCTAACTATGGAAACCATATTAATTATAACTAAAAAAGAGATGTTCTCTGATAGTAGTAGAAATTGAATAAGAAATAAAGTTAGAAAATTTAAAAATCCATTTTTTGACATTTCATTTAACCTTATTTATAATATATATATATATATATATATATAATTTTCATGCACTATTACTTTCGAAAATCTAATGAACAATCCTACCTCTCATTTATCGTCTTTGTTATGCAAATCATCAGTTAGTAAATATATGATAATGGTAAGAAGCGTTACAAATGAGATCACTAAAAAAAAAAAAAATTAATTAGCCACTATCATTATGGAGTAGTAGTCTATAATTTTACGCATCCAAAAAAGTGAAATATATAGAGTTTTTTTAAAGGTATGTGTAAAGATTCACTATGTGTGTGTGTGTGTGTGTGTAAAGGTAAAAAAATAAAAAAAATAAAATAAAAAAAAAGGTTTATTTAAGGTTTTTGTTAACTTAAAAACTAATGAAAATCAAATGGTTAATAACTAAAATTATAGTATTAATAAAATATTTAATTAGACCATCCTAAAAAAATTACCGCGTGCAACGCGCGGGTATGCGACTAGACTAGTATATTCATAATTTTCCATGCTTTAACTTGCACTGCATTCTGATCCTTTTGATTTAAAATAATAAAAATAACAACAAAAGGGAAGAATGAAAATAAAACAGAAGCACAAACTTCCAAAATACAACAGAATTTTAACTACTATATTTAATATTTCAATCAAGCATTTTATGATACATTCCAATAGCTATTTATATACTTCATTGAATGTAAAAGAATTATTGTCGTTTATAACTTTATATATCAAAAGAAATAAGTTTGTCATGAAAAACTGGCAGAATTGTCAATCCTATCTCTTTCATGGATCTAACAATCTTTTCAAGCTCATTTAAGCACCATGTCGAAGATGCATAGTTTCTTGAGAAAATGATAATAGCAAATCTGGATTCTTCTATGGCATTCAAGAGCTCTTGTGAAATTGATTTTCCTCTCTCAAGTTTTTCATCGTCCCTAAAGGTCAAAACACCCTTCCTTTTCAAATCATCATATAGATGGTTTGTAAAACTTCTCCGCGTGTCCTCCGTTCTAAAATTGAGAAAGACATCGTATTTCCACCAACGTGTTGAAGAAGAAGATTGTGATGATGTTGACAATCTTTGAGGGCTCATGGAATTCGTTGGAATTTCCAAGCATGCCATCTGCAACTCCTCGAAAGAGCTATTAACGCTACAACTTTTGTTATTACCAGGAAAGTAAATATTAATAAAAAAGTTAAATAATCAACATAAGAAGTATGATTTATTTTTCATTAATTTTTTTTTTTTGACAAAAAAAAGCTAAATAAGAAAATTTAGGAAATCGTTTTTCAACTTATTTAAGATTGCTACCAAATAAATTTATGTCAAAACCAAAAAAAAAAAAAATCGTTTAAAAAAAAAAGCATATTCAAATTCAATTCAAACTGGAGAAAAACATTAGGAGAAGAAAACGATTTGATATGTAGATCTTTTAATTTCAGGAAGGAAGTGAAAGGAAAGAAATTAAAGAGTGAGAAATGAGAACTTACTCAACAAGGTTGTCGTCGTAGTCGTCGATATTCATATTGAAACAAGGCAGGTCATAGTCGTCGATATTCATCTCGAAACAAGGCAGGTTGTCGTCATCGTCGATATTCATCTTGAAACAAGGCCGAATTCAGTTCCTATCAGATAGTAATTGGTTTTTAGTAAAATGAATGGAAATTAGAGCATCAAAACCCAAACCCAAACCCATTCAAAGGAAAGAGAGCCTAATTGAAAGAAAGAGAGAGAGAGAGAGAGAGAGAGAGAGAGAGAGAGATAGCTTACTTTTCTTCTCGTTTCTCTCTAATATCACGCAACAATTTCTCTAGAATTCTTCTCCACCTTTTTCTTTAGCAGGCTCATAGCCGTCCTTTTTTTTTTTTTTTTTTTCCTCTTAAAGTCTCTATCCCAATTCCCACACCGCGTGTCCCATGCTCATGTCATAGGCCTCATGGCTGACCCAAAAAGTTAACAAAAATATAAGATGGTTTTTTTGGATATCGTTTATTGTTGAAAATTGAAAATTGAAAACTGAAAATACTGTAGCAAATTTTAAATGTGTAAATAGGATCGTGGGTCTAGTTTTAAAGCTATTTTTATGAAAAAAAAAATACTTGCAAGTCCTGTGAACAATATACGAACCCACCAAAAATAGCTAGACACGCAACGTTGGACGCGCAAAACGCTATCCAAACGTACGCTAAGTGTGCGTTTGGATTGAAATGAAAAATTAAAATTATTTCACTATTCAGCTTATTTTTGCTATTATTCATGGGTTTCACTGTACTTTTTGGCACTATTCATGGCCCCACTGTACTATTTCAACCAATTTTTACCTTTATTTATCGTACTTTCAATAATAATTTTTTAATTTCAGCAAAATAAGCAGTATCGAAACACATCCTAAGATCACATAAGATAGGTTGGGAATTCTAGCATTTTTCCCTTATTTTTTTAAAAATTTAGCAATATGTCCCTCTTTTGAAACTATTTAGGTTTAAGCCCTTATTTTGAAACTTGATTTTAATAAGGCGTAAATGCACTTTTAGTCCCTATATTTTGCACATTTTTCTATTTTGGTCCCTACATTTTTTTTACCACTTTTAGTTCCAAAAACAATTAACGCCCCACATTTTAGTCCTTACCGTCAACCAACTAATGATGTGGCTGATGGAGAAAACTGTAAATCATTTAAAAATAATAAAAAGTACACCGTGGCCAGTCTGTTTTAGCATGTGGCCTTCCCGCCCAACTTACTCACACACGCGTCCCTCACGTGTCAACCACCCACTGTTCATGGCTACTTTATCAGTGAAAATCCCCAAATCAGCTTTGTCACTTGAAATCAGCTACTTTATCATCTTTGATCTTTAATCCCTAGATTACCTCAGAATTCCTCATCACGAGTCACAACCTCTACCAACTTGATCTTCTTAGACTTTTGCTTGGTTGGCTTATAGTTAGAGGCAATGGTGTCCTTAGCAAACTCTACACTACAGTCTCTTTTGCTTTGTTTTTGGCTGGTTCTGGTAGTAAGGCCACAATGTTTTTGTTTGCTTTTTGTATGCTTTTGTATTTTACTTTTGATTGTGGTCCATTTGTTCCCTATGTTCTCTGTGTTCCGTATGTGCCCCTGTTGAAAAGAGTTAAGTAAGACTAACAGTATTGTATGAGGGTTTTTTGTGTAATTTGATAACTATGCATGTCTATTTTAGTACGACAAAACCATTGAAGTCAGTGTTGTGTTGTGAAAAATTATTTGATTAGTGTTGTGTTGGTAAATACTTTATTGAGTGTTGTGTTGTGTGCATGCAAAATGAAATATTTTATTAGGTGTTGTGTTGGTAAATGAGTGTTGTATTGTTCTTGCATTGTTTAATTGAGGTTGTTTTGGCATGCAGAATGGATGACCTATTCAGTATATCCGTGCATCATGGTGGCTATTTTACTGAGAACCCTAAAATATATGTGGGAGGTAAAGTAGATATAGTTGATAATTGTGACCCTAATAAGTGGTCCAAGATTGAGATAAGGGTATATGTAGAGACTTTGGGTACACATCTGTTAGCAGGCTGTGGTATACAATGCTTGGTATGGACCAAGAAAGGGCAAACTTCCATTTAGTTGTTGATGATCATGATGCCATGTACATGACAGAATTAGTGAAGGGTCATGAAGAGATTCATGTGTATGTGGAGCACCCAATAGATGATCCTATACTAGTTGATGAAGGAAAGGATGTTAGTGAGGGTGTGCAGCCATTGGCAATGGAGCAAGGCCCTATAGGTTATTATAATGATGGCAGTGATGATGATGACCATGATGGGAGTGATTTTTTCAATTTTTATGATAGTGATGATCAAACTTTTAACAATGAGGATGAGCCAAGTGAGGTGAATGCAAATGATCAAACTTTTAATGCTGATGTTGCTGCTTCCCAGGTGGGTTCAAGGAGAGTAGGTAAAGAACCTATTATTGAGCACCCACCTCAAGTTTTTATTATAAGTGATGGCAGTGATAGTGGAGGTGGGGGAAGTGGGCTAGATGATGAGGTAGAGTTGAACCATGGTGTTAGGGACTTTGTTGAAGACAATAGTGACAGTTGGGATGGTAAGGATGATGATGATGATGATGTTGAACCAGGCCAAATGGGTGCTAGTGTAATGAACTCTGATTATAAGAGTGGGGAATTGCACAGTTTGGTGGAATCATCATCTGATGATGAGCTTGGGTATGACAGTGATGATGATGCTGAGGATGATAGAAGTACACATGTGGAAAATGGTAAGGGATAGAAAAATGAGGAAGTGAAGAAGTTCCCTGTGTTTAAGCCAGTGGCTAAGGCAGAGCATATTTCTTTTGAAAAAGATATGTTATTTACAACACCCAAGCAATTCAAGGAAGCTATAACAGAATATGCAATTCATGGTGGATAGGGGATCAAATTTGTAAAAAATGACTTGCAAAGGGTAAAAGCTGTCTGCCAGGAAAACTGCAAGTTTGTTGCCTATCTAGGAAAGGTGCCAAGGGAGAGGAGCTATCAACTAAGGACATTGAATTTGGAACATACATGCTCTAGAACTTTTAAGAACCGTTGGTGTACTTCATCATACATTAGGAAGAAGTTGATGAAGAAGGTGAAAAGACAGCCAAACATGAAGCTGAGAGACATCCATGAAGCTGTCCATGAGAAGTATACCATAAACATAAGTGTAGGAAAAGCAAGTAGGGCTAAGGATAAGGTTAGAGAATATGTGGATGGGGCTTATACACAACAATACAACCAGCTATGGGAGTACTATGAGGAATTAAGGAGGTTTAGTTCTGCCAGTACAATACTTATAAAGGTACATACCTTCAATGAGGGTGATTTAGCAGCTGAGTCTGACTTGCTGTGTGGAGTGCCTTATTTTGAGAAGCTATACATATGTTTGGAGGGATGTAAGAAGGGGTTTCTAGTTAGATGCAGGCCATTCATTGGTTTGGATGCCTGCCATTTGAAAAACAAGTCAGGGGGACAATTGATTACTACAGTATGCAGAGATCCTAATGAAAAGTATTTCCCACTTGCATCTACAATGGTAGAGGCTAAAACCAAGGACTCTTGGACCTAGTTCATCAATTTGTTACTTGCAGACATAGGCCAAAATAAGAGATGGGTATTTATGTCAAACTAGCAAAAGGTGTGTAGTTTATTCTCCATTGGTTGTTTTAATCTGTATTTAGTCATTGTAATTTTGGTCCACTAACTTCACATACTTGCCTGTGATACTGTTTGTGATAGGGGTTGGTGCAAACATTCATTGACAACTTGCCACAGTATGAACACAGGATTTACTGCAGGCACCTCTATAACAATTTTAGGAAGGATCATCCTAGTGTTTTGATCAGAGATATGTTTTGGAGGGCAACCAAGGCAACTTTCAAACAAGAGTTTGATAGGGTGATGGATGAGCTAAAGGAGATTGATACTGATGCACACAGGTGGTTGGATTCTCATTCAACAACAAAATGGGCCAGACACATGTTTAGTAAGGATGGCTTGACTGACTCTATACTCAACAATATGTGTGAGAATTTCAACAGCAGGATTCTTAAATTCATATCTAAGCCCATAATTAGCATGGTATGAATATTTATGATCACCTACAATTAATTATAGTGATTGTTTGGTACTGTTTATGGCAGTTGTTGCAATTAATATCTAATGTTTCATTGTACTTGTATGTGATTGTAGCTTGAGTGCATTAGGCTATATCTAATGACTAGGTTCCAAGAGAACAGAGAGAAGGGTGTGAGGCTAGAGTCAGATATTTATGCCAAGGTGATGAAGAGGTTGCACAAGGAAAAGCTGGCAGCCAATAGGTGGTTAGCTTGTTGGGCAGGGTAGACACAGTTTGAAGTGAAAAATGGTCTGCAAAGTTTCACTGTTGACTTAGCCACAGCACACTGCAGTTGTAGGAAGTGGAACATAACTAGCATACCATGTGCTCATGCAATCTCTTGCATATTTTTCAATAGACAAGATGTTGAGCAATATGTTCACCCCTGTTATCATGTATCTACATACAGAGCATGCTAAGAGCCAATCATAGCACCAATCAATAGGCAGAATATGTGGAGACCAAGTGATGTGACCCTAATTCAACCCCTATCAAAAGAAGACCACCTGGCAGGCCTAAAAAGAAGAAAGTAAGGGAACCTAATGAGCCAACAAGTGGTAAGAGAGCTGACATCTCTAAGCAATGTAAGACTTGTGGTAAGTTAGGACACAATAAGAGAAGTTGCAAGGGTGAGATTAGAGGGAACTCTTCACTGCCAGGCACCGCAAACAAAACCAAGACATATAATAAAGCAATAAAATGACATTAGGGTGAAATAGTTGCTATTCAATACTCACTACTAACCCTGTTTGTAGACCAGCAAAACTACAAGTGCTCCATCGCAGGCCAAGACAGCATCATCCACATCATTTGCACCACCCTAGGCTGCCATGCATAGCCCATCCACTCCAAGTGCACCATACCAGTTCAGACCAGCCACTTAGTTTGTACCATATCCCAGTACACAGCAGCATAGCGCCACCCCAAATGCACCACACCAGTCAGGTGCACATCACAGCTCCAACAGCAACAACCCAACCTCAAGGCAGAAAAAGAAAATGGTGCTCACATCAAAGACTCTGAAGGCTTCTAAGAATCCATCCAGATACATGGAAACAATCAAACATGCTGGAAGTCAATCATCTGTGCAGGGTCCAAGGAAATGAAGAGAGCAAGAAGTAGATTTTTCCTTTTGTTGATGAGGGTCACCTATTTTGTATGGTTATGTCAACTATTTTGTGTAGTTATGTCTACTGTTTTGAGAAGTTTATGATGATCTGCCTCACTATGGAACAATGCCCTATGTAATTATGTAATTATGGTGATTGTATCAACTAGTGTTAGTGTTGTAGTTAAACAATGCCAGTGTGTTTTGTGCAATTCTAGTGATGATAGTGTTGAACCATGTAATTATGGTGACTATGGTTGTTAGTGTTGTAGTTGAACTATGTAATTATGGTGACTGTAGTTGCTAGCAGTCAATGATAAGTTGAAGATGTATTTCTATTCAATTTGTGTTGTTTAGTTTAATATTGAATCTTATGTCCTTTACTTTTGGTACTCACATTAATGAGAGGCAGTTAATGTATTTGCATTGAGAATAGTACAACCAGCTGGTTAATACATTTACAGGTAGATACATTTTCTGCAAAACAAGTACATTTACAGGTACAAAACAGCAATAGTACACACTGGTGTATTCATTTTCTACAAAACAGCAAGTGTATTCATTTTCTGAAATAGCAATAGTATGGTAAATACATTTTCTGCAACTGGTGTATTCATTTCATTCACATTGTGGAATCCATAGGTTGATGCATTCAAATCAGAATTTACATTTATATCTTGAATAAAAAGTGTATTCATTTCATAGGGAAGTGGGTTACGTTGCTAACAATTGGTAGGAGCACAAAATTACCAGGAGGTAATACATGGCTAAACACATCTCATACAAAAATTGTACACATTGCCAGCCCAACATAAACTAAAACTGCCCTAATAATTCCCATAACAGTCACTACCCTACATACATCTAAACTGCCAACCCTATTAACAATATTGATAACAGCACACAGCATCAGCAGCAACAGCACATAGCATCAGCAGCAGCAGCACACACTAGCAGCAACAGTTGTTGCTTGCACATAGCAGGTGGTGCTCAGACACAGCAACAATTTACTCACCCCTTCACTACATACATTACCTAACCATACACTACATACATTACTTACATTACCTAACCAAACACAAAACTACACACATCACCACTAACAATACCACAGCCACAACTAAAAATTTCTCCCTCTTCTTGTAGCTTGCAACCTCAGCCTCAAGTGTGATGATCTTCTGCCTTTGCTGTGGGATAAGCAACTTACCATGAGCACATATCTCATCATCACGCCATTGGAAGAACCTACACTTACGCCCCACCTGAAATGCAAATAATGCTCAGAAAATGAAAACCCATAAACTATTGCAGCAACAAATTGAAACAAAATACTGAAATTAATTAAGTAGTAATCAATAATTCTCTACTAATTTTAGTAAATCAAGTGGCTGCAATGTAGATAAATGGGGTGCAAGGAGAATCTTCACATAGTAATAATATTACTAAGGATCTTGTAAAATTCCTAATTTGTCTCTGTAATCATGATGAATCTACTAAACAAAACTTTGTAATCATCAGCCTAATTGTATAGAGATTCTGTTTCAGAATTTATGAGCTGACTTTAAAACTTTTTTCTTTTTAATTTGCATTACATTATGAATAGTTCTTTCATAGTCATAAACAATTTATTAATGACGTAATTATTGATCTTCAATTTTCTAGAAATTTTGCATGCATGAAGGATATAAGAAAAAGATGTAATCCAATGGTAGATTTGCCAAAATTCACATCAATAAAAGGATATTAAGGTTGTGGCCTAAGGCTACAACCAATTTTGTGGCTAAATTTTGTATTTTTTTTTTATTATTCAAATGTGATTTTGCTTTATAGGTTGTACATAAACACTTTAAATGCCTACTAAAAATATTAGGCGAAAACCCTAAATTTGTGGTCACAATTAATTTGGTCCTTACATTTTGATAGCAGTCAATTTGGTCCCTGTTATTTTCAACCTACAATCAATTTAGTCTCTATTGTTATGACCTATAATATGACAAGTTTGGCCCAACTAAGACCAACCACATCAATAAAAAATCCAAATTATGTCTGCGTTAGAAAAATTAACAGATCTAGTTTTCTCTCCGTTATGCATCCAACCCAAATCCCTTCTCTTTCCAAATTCAATCCTAGCCATTCCTTTGTTACTCCTCATCTTCATCTCCCCCTCCCACCCCCTTCGCCCTCCACCATTTGAAATATCTTAATCCCTTTCCCCCACACAAAAGGATGCAGTATTTTGCAATAGCCAAACTCAAAATTTTTTTTTTTTGTACTTTCATTCTTTTCCTCTTGCCAATTACTATCAACAGTCACAAAGGTTTGCACATCTGCAACCCATAATCAAGTTCCACAAATTGAGTTTGGAGAGACAAGGAATATAGGGTTGGATGCATCGTTTTAAAAATAGGACCGGACCGGTCGGTTCAACCGAGAACCAGACACCAACCCTATCTAGTTATCATTAAAAACTAGAAATTAAGAAAAAGTATGAAAAACCTAAAACCCCCTATTCAACCAAAAATACCAAAAACCAGTGTGATTAAAATAGTTTAAGAATGTTTGATGATAAACCAAAATACTATTGTATTGAACAAAAAAAAAGTGAAATATAGGTAAAAGAAATTTAGAACCATGATACGTGTTTTACAAAGAGGGAGAGTGTGTAATCCATGATTATTTCTTGAGATGGATAACCTTTAGCTTCTTTAACTCACTAATTTTTTGTCTTGAGTTTTGCTGCAATGAGAGAAACTGAGAGATAAACTTAAGACTGGAGCATAGATGAAGTAGTTTAAACTTTGGAGACTTAGGAATAAAAGGAGAAATATGAAGTTTAAATTATTGGGGTTAGGTGGGGTAGGTGTGATATTTTATGGGGGAGTGTCTAATTATTAATTACTACTTTTTCTTCTACTTCCTAGACCTAGATAACCACAACACTACAACACCAGATTTAGTGTAAATTACAGTAAACCTACTTGTAGTTTGGCCGGTTTTTACCGTACCTACTTGTGGTTTACAACTTAACATTTTTCCCACCTGTGTTTAACTCTATTTGATCTCCGTTATCCACCTCTATTAAAAACATTGGTAAATAAGTTTTTTTGCTTATATTTTATTATATCTCTCTCCTCCAAAAACATTAAAAAAAAATGATAATAATAACAAAAATATCCAAAGAAACAAGATCAAATGGGGGATTTTGTAAAGAAACTAAATAGATAGAGCTGAGTATCAATTTTCATATGCTTCATCCTCTCTCTCAAGCTCTCATTGTCTCTCAAACTCCCATCCCATTGTTTCTCTCTCTCTCTCTCTCAAACTCCCATCGTCTCTCGCTCTCTCAAACTCAAAACTCAGATCTTTGATTTTTCTCTCTCTTATCTCTTCTCTCTCCATGGCATTAGGGAGACCAATCTGGCACCACAACGAAAACTTGGCCATAAGGAGGTTGATCAGATGAAAACCCAGCAACACCTATAGTTGAGGAGGCCAATCAGGCCATTTTGTGGGTTTTTGTTTTTTTTTGTTTTTTTGTTTTTTTTTTTTTTTTTGCTTTTGGGTTGTGGGTTTAATATGATTTTGGTTCGCTAGTGGTGGTTGATCTAATTTTGGTGGTATTGTGGCTTATGGCTAGCGGTGGTTGTGGATTGTGGGGCGTTCGTTGGTGTTGGTGGGTTTTGATGATGATTACATTGGTTGTAGGTGGACAAGAGAGAGAGAGAGAGAGAGAGAGAGAGAGAGAGAGAGGGACAATGGCAACAGGATGAGATTTGAGGGTTTTGAATGTGATAAGCAATTGAAGTTGAGATTATATTTTCTTGTTTGATTTTTGATTTCGTGTTTATGATATTTGGGAAAAGAACAATGGGTAGAAAATGTTGAAAGTTTCAAATTTGCACTCAAAGATTAACAAGATTAACTCTACTGGAAAAAGGAAAAATTGATGAACCAAAGAAAGGAGATGGATTTCGTTCAATACCAATAGCTATGTGGTTCACATCCTTTCCAATTATATTTTGAACTTTTGTGTCACTTGCTCCTGCAAATGAATTGTAGCTTCAAGTGTTTTTAAAGATATTCGTGTCTTTGTTTCTTTCAATTTTTTAAGCATTCCTTCCCACTTCTTTTTCTTCAGCAACATCTCCAAGTATGCCATTTTCTACTATGGCAAGGAGATCTTCCAAACAGTAAATTCAACTTCCTAGCCTAAGCTCTTCCAAACAATTTGACTTGTAAATGTTTGGAGTTTTGTATGTAACGTTCATTTCCATTTTTCGAAAAAATTCAAACCCTAGCCTTTTGATTCGTGTTATGGTATGTTTTGGTGGTAAAAGTTGTTTTTTAATGGAAAAGCCAAAGGTGGGTAACAGAGCTAAACATAGGTGGGCAAAGTGTTAAGTTTTGAACTATGGGTAGGTAAGGTAAAAATGAGCCAAATCATAGGTAGGTTTACTATAATTTGCACCCAATTTAAATAAATAAATAAACACACACACAATGGGAGTAACCAAATAATTATATATAAGTACTAAATATATAAATTAAATAAGGGTGAACTGTAAATTTGGTCCCTATCATTTACACTAAATTTTAATTTGATCCCTAACTTTTCAAGGGTGTCAATTAAGTCCCTAACATTTTAGTGTCATGTCAATTTAGTCTCAACTGTTATATCTTGGATGAAAATTGCTAACATGGAAAACGACCAAAATAAAATTTTAGTTTATTCTCACATCAATGGAAGCTAATTTTTTATTTTGGTCATTAGACACGTCATTAATTTTCATCCAAAAGATAACAACAAGGATTAAATTGACACGGTATTGAAAGGTTAAGGACCAAATTGACACAACTGAAAGGTTATGGATCAAATTGAAATATGGCGCATAAGATAGGGACCAAAAACATAGTTTACCAATAAAACAACCTTATTTCTTTGTTATTACTAATATAAGGAGATATGGTTCTAGAATCCACTAGAAAAAAAAAAAAAAAAAAAAGACAAAGTCTGTATATTAATAAATTTGAAAACTGAATTACCTTGGAGGCTACAATATGTTTAAATAGTAAAAGAAATCCTAGAGCGGCTAGGAAAACACCCAGAAACAATAATTCACACTAATCACGAAATTAGATGGCAAAATACCGAATTTTACCAAAAATAGTAAAATTGAGTTAAATGCAAAATCATAAACTATTGACCTTAAGGGTCATCCCAAAATAGACGAAAACTTATTTTGAATTTTAAACTAAAAGTTATTAAGGAAAAATAAATAATACTATAAATAGCAAAAACACTGTTTTTGGGGCCTTAACGAAGGAATATGCCTAAATTTAGGCGACACTTGATCCTCGAGTTTGGATCAGAATGCCATTTCCTTTCAACGTACCAAATTCATACAATTCCGACACTGTCGCCTCGGTTGCCTCTATTGGCACCCCCCTTGATCTTGCACCATGACTTCCGGTGCCCTTACTGCTCTAAGAAGGTATGTACTTTCTATTCTACATCAACGAAGGCTAAAATAGAACATTTTGGGGTGTTGTTATGTTCATATTCATATATATTAGTTTATTCAGTTGACATTTTGAGGTGTGTATCGGGGTGAGTAGTAAGTCATTTTTATTGCCCTCTCCAAAAATTTAATTATCCAATAGAAAAAATGCTACTAATTACTAAATCAATTTGAACTAGCTTCTGTAGAGCAAGTTCATACCTGACTAAAAATATAATATTGTGGCTGTGTGAATGAAAAAAACAGGGGATGGGCACTGGGTCTACACTTTCAGTTCATATTTTGGGAAGGTGAGGAATCTTGTGTCATTCTTTTCTCATCTTCTTTAGGGCCGGCCCTAGGCCTAGGCCATGGCCTAAGACCCCCTAACATGGAAAGGCCCCCAAATATGGGGGCAGTAAGGATTTTTTTTTTTTTTTTTAAATTAAAGAAAATATGTGAGTTAGGTGTACCTTTTTTCCCAAGGCCTAAAATATTAAGGTTGTGGTAGTATATTACAAGTTTTATTACATAAGTCCTATAAATTGATATGTCACTAATCAAATGAAGTAATTCAATACTCATTTATTTTTTTATTGAAGTGTCACCTCATTGCCACATCAATTTGTAAGCTTTTTGTAATAAAATTTATAGCAAGTTTAGCATTTTCTCAACAAAATATATATATATATATATATATGTATATATATATATATATATATATGAATTAATAGAAATGCAACCTAATCTCTATCAAGTGAATAAAAAATGCTAAAGCTAATACAAATTTTATGACAAAAAACTTATAAACTAATGTGACAGTAATATGATCGATGTCACTTAAACAGTATAATAAATGAATGTTTGAATCACTTTTTTTTTTTTATTGGTGATATGCTAGTTTATAAAAACTATATTATAAGTATCATTAGTCCACTTCGGGTGAATTAGTCAGATTAATAAGTATGAATTAATAATTGATTTGAAATAAAAAAAATATAATGAAAAATAAATAAATATTATTCAAGTGATATTTAGATGTAAAAGGCTCCTTTAAAATTTCTGCCTTAGGTCTCAAACTATCTTAGGTCGGCCCTGATCTTCTTGGCACCATTCCTTTAACAAAGGACAATAATCATCAACGCTCATTAAAAATTCAGCGCTAAATGCAAAGTCTATAATTGATTCCCTCGTCTTTCTTAGTGTCTGTTTGACTAGCTTATTTTTTACCAACTTATTTTACTATTCAGCTTATTTTTGCTACTATTCATAGGTCCCACTGCACTTTTTGGTATTATTCATGGGTCCTACTATACTATTTCAACTAATATTTACCTTTATTTATAGTACTTTTAGCAAAAAAATTTCAGTTTCAGCAAAATAAGCGGACCCAAACAGACCCTTAATGAGCTTATCTGTTTTAGGGTTTGTTTGGATACCACTTATTGCTAAAAACTGAAAACACTATAGCAAAATAATTTTTAAATGTGTAAATAGTGTCGTAGGACTCAATTTTGAAGAAAACGTTGCTTAATATGGTATTTCTGGATCCTATGAATAGTGCACAGGACCCACAAGAAAAAACACTTCTGTTGGGAAACGTGCTTCCCAAACGGAGGCTTAGTGTTTTTTAACAATAGAAAAGGACATGGTAACTTTCCGTAACCAGCTATGAGGTTATGTTCATATACATATATTTTAGTTTATACAATTGACATTTTGGGGTGTGTATTGGGCTAAATAGTAATGCGTGAAGTTTGTCAGTTTTTTTGGTTTTGTTTTTGTTGTTTTATTTTATTTCACTTTATTTTAATTCAGATATAAAAAGATGGTTGTCGGGGTGTTTGAAGGGAAAGCTGAATTGCTGAAGGAAGTTTTCCTTACTCTAGTTTGCTCCTTTGAGAATTGAGAGCATTTTGTTTTTTATTCCTGAAAATATATTTTTCCTGCCATTGAGTAAACCATATTGTAGAGAGGGAAAATTTTTGACCTATCACAAGTTGACACATCATACTACCAAGTCCACAAAGTATGGTCAATTACAAAGCGCCACGTACTGCTACTAGTTTCTAACATCACCATTTAGAAACCAATAGAAATTTGCTAAGTGTCATGAAATAAAAATACAAAAAGCATGCAAAATGCCAATCACAGGATTTTTTTTGCAAAATAACACCATTTTGTTAACAATTTCGTTAGTTAGCAACGTTTCCAAACTATTTAGGAAACTAGCATCTCGAGTTTGTTAGACGTGAATTCAACGTAGTAACTCAAGTCTTAAAGAATCGAGTTACATGTGAAACTTAAGTCTGTAAGACTCGAGTTCCTTCAAACCCAAAACCCAAACAAACCAATCCAGAAAACATTCTATTGGAGACAAACCAACCCAGAAAACAGACCACCATCAAAGACAAACCAACCTAGAAAACACAGAATACAAACCTTTGGTGTTGAGATCAATAAACCCAAGTCGCTCCGTTGCCAAGATCATGATTTTTGGGTTTGGGTTTTTGCTCCGTTGTCGAAATCGTGATAGTGGGTATCATTGTATTTGGGCTATGTGTGCAAGAATAGAACAAGGAAATGATCGAGTTGAAGTATAGGCTCTAGGATTATCTAGTGCAATGCAATTTGCATTAAAGTTGGGGCTTCAGGATTTAGTGGTGGAGTGTGAGATTAAAGGACCTATGTGCAAATGGTCCCCATTAATTTACGAATTGGCCACATTCTGAATGACATCAAACTTCTAGGTTCTTCTATAAGACATATAATTTACTCATGGCTCTACTTGTAGATCCCGACCAACATAAAGGCTTGTAATTGAAGCCAAAAAATAATTAAATAAATAAATAATAAAAGAAGAAGGAAATCAAGTCTTATATGCTCGAGTTCCATGAATTTTAATTGACCTCAAGTCTTTTAGGCTCAAGTTGCTACAGTAATATCGAGTCTAAAAGTCTCGAGATGTTAGTTTCCTAAATAGTTTGGAAACGTTGCTAACTAACAAAATTGTTTGAAACGTCCCTAATCACATATCGACGCGTGTAAGTAATGACATAAGCAGTCCAATTGGGTGCTGACATGTGTCATCTTGAAAATTAAGACATTTCGGCTAACCAAACAATGCCATGTGTATAGGAAGAAAAGTCTTAAAGCTCTTCCGATCAGGCTGTGACATGTGTCACCAATCAGACTCCGCAACATGTCACTCACCGACCCCAAACTTCTATAAATAGAAGCCTTCCTAAGGCATTTCGACACATCAAGACATCCAGAGCACAAGTTGCAGCAAAGAAGATTCAGAAGCTACCTTTAAGACCCAATTTGGGCAAGTGATAAGGTGCAAGACAAGCTACCTTGACTCAACCAGATGAGTAGCATAGGAGTAGAAACCCAACTACTCCTAAGTCCCACAAAACTCGACGAGTAAAACCTAATGAGTAGCATGAAGGTACTCTAAAAGCGAACGAGTAGAAACCAAACTACTCTTAAGTCCCAAAAAACTCGATGAGTAAAACCCGATGAGTAGTATAAAGGTACCCTAAATACGGATGAGTAGAAAACTCAAACTACTCCTAAGTCCCACGAAACCCAGCAAGTAAAACTTGACGGGTAGCACAAAGGTACCCTAAAAGTGGACAAGTAGAAACCAACCTACTCTTAAGTCCCACAAAACTCGACGAGTAAAACCTGACGAGTAGCATGAAGATACCCTGAAAGAGGATGACTAGAAAACTTAAACTACTCCTAAGTCCCACAAAACTCGATGAGTAAAACCCGACAAGTAGCACGAAAGTACCCTAAAAGCGGACGAGTAGAAAACTCAAACTACTACTAAGTCCCACAAAACTTGACGAGTAAAACTCGACAAGTAGTATGAAGGTACCCTAAATGTGGACAAGTAGAAAATCAAACTACTCCTAAGTCCCACGAAACCTGACAAGTAAAACTCGACAAATAGCACAAAGGTACCCTAAAAGCGGACGAGTAGAGAACTCGAAGTACTCCTAAGTCCCACAAAACTTGACAAGTTAAACTTGATGAGTAGTATGAAGATACCCTAAATGCGGACGAGTAAAAAACTCAAACTACTCCTAAGTCCCACGAAACCTGACGAGTAAAACTTGACGAGTAGCACAAAGGTACCCTAAAAGTGGACAAGTAGAAAACTCAAACTACTCCTAAGTCCCACAAAACTCAACAAGTAGCATGAGAGTACCCTAAAAGCGGATAAGTAGTAGCTCAACTACTCTTAAGTCCCACAAAACTTAATGAATAAAACCTGATGAATGGCATAAGGGTGCCTTAAAGCAGACGAATAAAGGTTAAACTACTCCTAGATCTTAACATGAGCAAGCCAAGCTATTCTACCTCAACTTGGACGACTACAAAGGGGCAAGTAAAGCCCTAAGTTCCAAAGACCTAATGAGAGGTGGAACTCGATGAGTGCAAAAGGAGACAAGTTAAAGAGTAATGACAAAAATCCATACATTCAATAAAACATCATACATGTCCAAAAACAAAGGACCTATTGTCTGAAATAAAAGTATTAAACATGAATGTATGTAAATGAAAATACAAAGAAAATAAACTAAGTTTGATGCCTAGTTTTGTCGTCTCCCTTGGTTTCCTTATCAACAACGTTATCCCCACCTTGCTCAGCACCGTCACCCACCATAGTTGCAGAAGAGCCCTCCTCAAGATTAATCTCAAAATTAGAGAAATCTAAGTCTTTGAAATCTGCCAAAGCTTAAGTACAAAAATGTTCAAACCCTTACACATAACGAAGGCCCAAGTCGTTATGATACTCCTGTGAAGTAGAGTATATGGCAACAACTCTCATCTCAGCATTACTCAACTCTTCTTGAAGCTTTCTTAGCTCCTTGGAGAGGTGTATTTTCTCCTCCTTTGCAAAGATGAAGAGGTCTACATGGGAAGCGCATTGCAACTCTAGCTCCTTCACCTTAGTCTCCAAGAAAGCTACCTTCTCTATTAGTGGGGACACAAATTCTAACAACCCCTTGATGACCTCAATGTTGTTCTCCAAATGCTTTTAGAGGTCAACCACTTGATCCTCATAGTCCTCACACCTTAACTCAAGGATTTTTATCCTCACCATTGCTTGAAAGGCAAGCAGAGAGTTGGTTAGGAAAAAGACAAATAGTAGACAAACGGGCGAATGGATAAGAGAAGGATAATACCTTGATGAGGTCATGCAGCTCAGACTCCTTAATAGAACCAGGAGCATACTCATCACAATTGTCTATGTTCTCCTTCTTAATGATAGGCAAGGCTTGCTCCACAACATAAGAAGCGTCTTGAACGAGTAGATGAGGTTTGGGAGGGGTAAAAGGACCCTTTCCCTTACCGTGAACCCTTAGACAATCAACAGAAGCTGGACGAGTAGGAGTTGAAGAAGGGCTGTTGGGAGTCTCTTTCAGACGAGTAATAGTCCCAAAGGTTTTAGGAGAAGTATCCACAACAAATTTCCTTTTCTCACCAGGCGTGGGAAGTTGCAACTTCCCCTATCTAATTGCGGATGTAGCAAAAGCAGCTACCTTCTGGACATGCTTGTTCTTTTTAGTAGCACCAGCCTCCATCTCTGCAAAGTACTTGTCAACTAAGGCAATTAAAAAAGAAACGAATAAGCAAAGTAAGAAATACTTACATATACAAGAGATTCTTTCATGGTGATGAGCAGCAGCAAAAGGGATAGGTCTGAAATAGTACTTGTGAATATTATCTAATGTGACTAAGACTCTTCAATTGCATTCAGAAGCAAAGAAGCTTGTAGCCTTTTCCACTCTAGCTAATTGATCTGCAGACAACTTCGGTAAAATTTGAGTTGAGAAGCAACAATAAAAAAGTTAGATAACATTCTAAAAAGAAAAGTGGATGAGAGAAGCTAGCCAGACGACTCACTAGATTTTGGCAATACTCCCTAAGTACAGTCCACTGGTTTTTACAGTACTAACTTCCTCAGGGCCACATACCTAGTTAGTACCACAGTACTAACCCTTACTTATGATCCTCCATAGCACTTGAGCCCTCACAAAGGCACGCCAAGAGTTAGGTGCTAGTTGAGAAATAGCTATTCCCAATCTCCTTAATAACCTCCTAGTGAGGTGATTCAATGGAAGCCTCAACCCACTTACAAAAGAAGCTTCATAAAACCCAACACCTTTGCCATCATGAGAGTAACATTTTTCTTAGACCTTAGCTAACCTAGTAGTCACAATATGAGGGATCTGAAACTTGGACTGTATCTTGTGTAGCCTTTTCTTAGGATGGGAGAACCAATGATTGTTCACCTCCTATTCATTAGGCAAGATAAAGGGACAGTCAGGGCCCTCAGATGGAGAAGAGTCACCATCTCCACTAACTGATGCAGCACCTGACAACCCAACTTCAAAACTAGACTCAGAAGACTCAACATCAGACGAGTCCTCCCCTGACTCATCTTTAGACGAGCTAATATGAGACGACTCTAACGATAGAACGTTGCCAAGCAAATCCGTGCTCACATTGGGAGGCAACCCTCTATCGTCCAATTTTCTACGTTTGGACAACGAGGGGCTATCGGTGGGCCCGAACTCACTCATTCTTACACCTACAATGACGAAATAAAGCTACAATGACGAAATAAAGCTAAGTCCACTCTACTTGTTTGATTTCATGGCCCTATCCAACAAAGACGATAGAGAAATGTTAAAGGGACTTACTAATGAGGTTCGAATGCATTCTGGATGAGTAGCAAAGCTGATGACCAAGAGCACTTGAGCTTGAAAATTTGGACGAGAAAAAAAGCTGACGACCATGAGCACTTAAACTTGAAGATTTGGATGCGTAAAAAAGTTGACGGGTATGAAACAGATGACTAAGAGAGCTCTGAAGATGGTTCATACAAAGATCTCGGAAATGAGTAAGGTCCGAAGGGGAAATTCGCCTATTTATAGGCAAAAACTTTGGGAATACCAAATGATGTGACTATTGGCCTATCAAGGGCCACCACATGTCACCATAAATAAATATTAAAAAAAAAGTAAAGAACAAAAACAAATAATTTCGTGGCTCACCCAAAAAAAGGGACAAACACAAAATGGAGGGCAACTAATGAGGAACTTTTTAACTAACTCCATAGCTAGTCTTCCCAAAAGAGCTACACTTCCCAAATGGGTTACTCTTGCCGAATGGATTACTCTTCCCAAAATTACCTACCAATCAAAAATGGAAGACTAGATGTAACTAATGCAAGTTATCACAACTACTCCAGCAAGATGCACGTCAAGCTCAAAAGTTGACGAGTAGGCATTCGTGAGCCTAACCTTCATATGCGACTGTCACCCACAGGTACAAACAAGAAAATAGGCACACACTAAGCCTACAATACAATGCTCGCATCACCTAAGACTCCTATATTCACACAACCGCCGGCAAATGGATAACTTGCATCTCCTACAAATCAACTAAAGGATAACTCTCATCTCCTACAAATTAGCTAAGGGATGACTCTTATCTCCTACTAGTTAGTTAAGGGATAATCTCATGTCCCTACAATTCAACTAAAGTGGTCATCCATAAGCCCCTATATCAACACCAAGACACTCCAATCTCAAGGTACACAAAAAATACTATTCAGAAACTCCTTTAAAATTCAGAGAGATCATTGTGAGTTTTTTACTTAACCTTTGGAGTGTTTTAGGCTGGCACCACACCAGTGCTTTCTAAAGGTATTTCCATTTTTGCAGGTTCACTGGTCTTCACCTTTCACTAAAGATTACAAGTTTGGGAGATAGACTTACTGACGATTTTAAGCAGCATCATTATGGTTCATTTGTTTAAACACAGTAATCTATTATGGATTTTAGATAATTATAATTGTTAAGCTGGTATACAAAAAATAGATGAAACTCAGCTTCTAGAGCCTCAAGCCTTCTAAATAACTTTTTCTATCCACATGTTTTTGTAGAAGCACAAAGGCAAATAAGACATATAAAGGCCAAGTATATAGGCCACCCTCCAAGGGAGTGCTTAACAACCATGAAATTAAATGAAATCAAAGAAATTATGCATAGCCTAGGTGAAATTATCAGCTCCCAATCTCTCCAAAGGAAATCGGACTACATTAAAATCTCTACCCACCACCCATGGTAGATTCCACCAACTAAAAATGTCCACCAATTCCTCCCACATCAGGTGCCACATCCTATCTAAGTTTGGACCATAAACATTGGTAAAAGCTCACTCATGCTAATCACCTACATTTCTAAATCTACAAGACACCAAATACTGACTGACTACTTCTTCCACTTTTTCTACCACCTACGACCCCACATAATCAACATTCCACTTGAGGCACCTTCTGAGCCCAAATATAACCAATCTACATAAGGACAACCCCAAATACCAATCCTCTTGTAATCCACTCCATTTTTGTCTTCTACAAAAAAAAAAAAAAAAAAAAAAAAAAAAAAAACAATATCCACCCTCTATGTGCGCAACAACTTTTTAATTTGAAGTATTTTATCTTTCTCATTCAAATCTCTTACATTCCATGATAAAATCTTCAAATTCATTGGGAAATAGTCAAAACCCTTACCGTTTTGCTGATGATTCACCATAATTATTGGAGCTGAATAAACCCCTCAACTCCCTTATCCCTTTATCCTATTTTTCTGTTTATTAGCTTCAATAGCCCTCTCCGGTATCACACCTTCAATAGCTGACAAAAACTTCTATGCTTGTACTTATAATCCTTTGAGAGAAGTCCCCAAAAAAACATCAAAACTGTTAAATCTTCTCTGGAACCATTCAGAAGTATGTCCATTAGTTCTATCAGCTTCTAGCTCTTCTGGCCTTTCAAAAGAACTTATTGTGTCCCCCAATGGCTTAGATAATGGCATAGGTTCTAAAGGTCCATCTGATTGGGTAGTCTCGATAGCTACATCACACCCTTCAGAAAAAGAATCTGAGGCCTAGTCTTCTACAATAACTCTGTCCCATATCTCCTACCCTTCAATCAACTCTGTATCAGTTACCGGCACCAGGGACAACTACAACTTCTCATCAGAAAGGTCAGTGGCAGAACCAGGTGGGAGGGAAATTTGGATTGGGACTACAACCCTTCTCCCATCTCGCAGTTCAAGGACCCACTTCTCTGAATTTCCCCATTTTTTTGATCGTGTCACCGCTGTCCTCAAATAAGATCCTTTGGAGTTCCTATTGAATGGCCTCATTATTTTCAGTGGGTTCCAACCCAACATGTGCCACCACGATCTCATTTGAAGCATCGGAAAGTGTCAGGTTTGATCGATGCGGTTGTGTTGGATCGTTGCTCCTCATACTTGAGTTGTTTTGCGTCATAACGTACTGTGATCCATGAATGAAGGTGGAACACCCTTTCCAAATAACAATAAATATCAAAAAATTTAGTTAGTTACGACGTTTCAAAACAATGCTGAAAACTAGTATCTCGAGTGTTTAAAACTCGAGTTTCAAGATAAAACTCGAGTTTTTAAGTCTCAATTTGTAAGCGGATGGGTCTGATGTGGAAAAAAATCTACGTGGAAATTGAGTTTTAAAGACTCGATTTCTATAAATTGCAGAAAAACACTGCTATAGGGCTTTAAAACATCACTATAAGGCTTAAAAACGCCACTATAGGGCTCCCTGAACCTGGTATGGGGTGATCACACTTATAAAAAAAAATTGCAAGAAAACGCCGCTATAGGGCTTTAAAACGTCACTATAGGACTTTAAAACGCCACTATAGGGGAAATTTTTTTCGCATGGAACTCGAGTCTTAAAGACTCAAGATCTATATGGCATTTGTAGTCCAAATTGTCCAGCCAAACACTCGCAAAGCAAGTCTTTGGAACTCGGGTTTTGATATGGATCTCGAGTTTCTAAAACTCGAGATGTTATTTTTCTTAAAATTTTGAAACGTTGCCTAACTTACTACATACTTGCCCATCACACTGCTACTCTGCCCGTTCCCTCAATGAAGGTGGTTAGGAAAGGCTGATGAGTTAGCTTTAGTGAATGAAGGTGTGGGTTGAGACTTAAGAGGAGTTGGGCTTAAAGGATGTGAGTTTTGTGTAAGATAAGGAGTTGGGTTTTGTGTGTGAGTTTCGTTTTGGGTGATGTTAGGTTTTGAAAATGATATGGGCTTGAGGTTAAGATATTAGAATGTTTGGGCTTCCAAACCAATTTTTTCTTTAAGTTTTCTTGGGCTTAAGACCAGAATCTTCACCTGTATTGGCCCATAAAACCTTCCAAATCCCATCTGAGCCTTGTTCAATATGCATATGAACATCCAAAATAGCCCCATTTTGAACAGATGGCTTAAATAGTTAAATCTCGCCCCAACACTCTCAGATCCCTTCCCAGTATCAGTTTCATTTTAACAGAATTTCTTACCAAAATTGTGTATGATATAGGCCCATAAAACAATTATCTTTTAAAAATCAATTATTTTGTATTGGATAAAATCTTTTACAGGTTATGATCTAATTCATCCCATCTTATGTTAATAAAATAAAAATCATTATCTGATCTTTTTTTTTTTTTTTTTTTATGGGAAATCATTATCTGATCTTGATCGCACGTGTACATGCCACACTGCCACTTATCCAAGAGTGTCACACACCTCACATGCACATGCATATTATAGAGCTACGTATTTATAGATTCTCTAAATCGTTTTTTTTTTTTTTTTTTTTTGGATTCGATTCTCTAAATCATTTTATTTGTTGGTATTTATATCAGACTGTATACCGATAACGTATTTTGTAAACTTGAGAAACCTTAAAACACAAACACACTTGATTTTTTAAATACAATGGTATATCAATATTAAAGGGTTTACATTATTTACTATTAGGAAAAAAAAGAAATTGTTTAAGAAAAACTAATGTCCATCCCTCTACCTTGTTAAAATTTGATTGCCTATTGATAAGAATTAGATAGGTAAGCTCTGCAATATCTTGAATGGATTCAAATCCTCTAGAATTCCTATGGTACTCTATTAATAGATTTCTTTAAATTTATTTGGTAGAGTATCCTAGGAACTTTAGAGGATCTTAATATTAGGTTCTAAAATAGAAATTAAACATGTAGGTTCATTAAAATTAAATGATAATATTGTTTGTATTTTATTAGTCAATGCAATTATGCATTTATTTTTAATTAAGATAACTAAAATCTAAGTTTGGCCTATTTTTTTTTTAAAAAAAAAAAACCAACCATGTATATAATCTTAAAAACATTGAGTTAATGTCTTCTCAAAAAAAAAAAAAAAAAAAAAGGTGACGAGACTACATGATAAATCAAGCAAAAAAGAACATGTGATGCCCTGTCATCAAAATGTTGAAATGGGCTTTCTAATTTTCTGCCAATCGGGATTAAATCAATAAAAAAATCATTCAACACTTTAACTTGTGGTCAAAATGCCAATCGACATTTTGATAGTTTGACATTTCATTTTTAACAATTTTATTTTAGTATTTATTAAATATTTTTAAGGTTTAATTTAATTATTTTTATCCTAATTAAATTAAGCCATCATATGAGTAGGGTGAAAAGGAATAATTAATTTATAAATTTAAATTCTCAATTATGTTCTAAATTCTCATTCCATGCATATATGTTCATCCTTTATTTGATTGGACCAATGATAATTTTAGGTGATTGATTATTTTTTCTATTTAAAAGACCAATTAAAATAAATTACCCTTTAATCGTCTGCGTTCTAGTCCTTTTCAGGGATATTTTTCAGTTAACAATGTTTTATTCTTTAGTATTTTCAATATAGAGTTTCGAATTCCTATATGAAAAGTGATTGTTTTTATATCTTTGGAAATTCTAATTGTCCATTGGGTGAAGTTCTCAAGCCTTGTGATTGCATGAAATGAAATTTTTTTCAATTTTTACACTTGAAATTTGTGAAATGACAATATTAATTACCCCTAGACCAAGGTTTTTGAGAAATTTAAATCATAGTCTGATCATAAAATGAGATATTTATAATTATTATTTTTAAATAATATTAAATGATTATATCACGGTCATCCTCTCTCACCATTGCCTTTTCCTGTTAATTATTTAATTTCACCATATTTTTTTTATTTTGAAAATTGTATATTAAATATTTAAATAATAAACATTCACTGGGTAACTGGGTAACTTGTTTTTTCCTTGATAATTTTATTCTCTTCTTTGTTGACTTATTTAAATAATAGGTCGTGGATGAGTAGGGGTAACTTGTATTATATATATTCATCAAAAAAACCTGTATTATATATATACTAATTTGTTTGACTTTTTTTTTTTTTTTTAATAATTCATAACAACTATTCTTACCCCTAAGGCTAGTAGACCTTCACCCTGCCCACAACTCTTGTATAAAACTAATGGGTCCCAATGTACGTTATTCTTGAGCTAGTGTTAGCAGTGTGCGTTGATATTCATCATTGGCAGACTTCCAAAAACCTTTTTCTTTTCTGTCAAAAAAAAAAAAACATTTTTCTTTTAGTGTGATTGAGGTGGAAAATCAAAATTATTTTACTATTCAGTTTATTTTTGATACTATTTATAGCCTTTAATGCATTTTTTGATACTATTTATGGCCCCACTATACTATTTCAATTAATTTTTATTTTTATTTATAGTATTTTCAGCAATAAATTTTTAATTTTAGTAAAATAAATGGTACTCAAACAAACTCTTAATGATCTTTAACATGGCATCATAGAAGTTGTAAATGGAAACTGACATGATTGGCCAATGTGGAAAGTTATTATAATATTCGGCAATTTGCTCTAACTTCGATCAAATTAGTGTAATCAATAAAAATAACAGAGCTTCTTAGGATTCGTTGACAATAATCTTTCTAGTAATTGATAAATTATCTTCCCAACAATTTATAAAACTTAAAAAACAAAGGAGAATATTAATGAATGTTCTTAAGACATTGGTTTCCATTTTTTTCATTTCCCATAAAAGTGATGTTAAAACTTTCTTAAAATAAATTTTTAACTCAGGCATTCGTTAGCATGGTCCATATTAAATTATGGTAGAATTTTTATCTTATATTAAAAAAAAAAAAAATATATATATATATATATATATGTGTGTGTGTGTGTGTGTGTGTGTGTGTGTGTGTGTGTGTTAAAGGATGCCTTCTTAAGTGTATTTATTAGTAAACCATTTTAAGAAAATTTAAATAGGAAAAAATGAAAAAGAAATTAATGTTTTAATAGTTTTTTCTATTTTTCATAAATGTTTTGTCAAATTTTTTTTTAAATTGTAAAATGATTAAAGGACACTCATTAGCATTTACCGTGTATAATAAATGCAACTTGCAAAAAGTGATTCTACTTTTTTTTTCATTCTCGAAAAATAATTCTACTTTGTTTGCGGCATTTTGGTTTCATTTGGCAACGATACATAACAAAACACCATAAAATCAAACAATAAATCTCAACTGCTTTTGCAATTCACGTAAGGGAAATGCTAACGAGTGCCTTTAGAGCACTAATTAAGAATTCAATTAAAAGAAAGTTTTTATGAGAAAAAAAAAATTAATATTTTGACAGTTTTTTTCATTTCCCATAAAAATAATGTCAAAACTTTCTTAAGATAGATTTGTAAAGAGAGCCCTAGGGCACTCGTTAGTATGACCCTTCACGTAAAGCCTAATTGAATTTTCTTCAAATTAAAAGACAAAATTATTTTAGCCATGAAACTCATTCCTAAGACTCTCTGCATTATAAAAACAGCAAAATCAGATATAACTCTAAATAATATAACAGTGTTGATAAAGTGTTTTTTTTTTTTTTTTTTTCGGAAAGGACAATTTTGTCAAAGGTAATAAACTAAAGTAACAAAATTTAAACTTAAAGGAAAAAAAAAATGACAATTCATTAAACTTGTTAATGTAAATTGTAATTTTTTTTCCCCTAAAAGAGTTTAAATCGTTTTTGGATCATGAGATTATGTTGTTGTTTGGAATTTGTTAATCTATATATATATAACTGAAGCTTTTGAAGTTCTCACAATTTTCCACGTCAGCACAATATTTAAATAGACAATATTTAAATAAAATTATTATTTAAATAAAAATAGAGAAAGACTCCTCTTAGGAGTCTCTCTTCCCTCATTAATAAAACCGAAACTTTTGAAACTCTCACAATTTTCCACCTCAGCACAATATTTAAATAAAAAATATTTAAATAGACAATATTTAAATAAAATTATTATTTAAATAAAAAGAGAGAAAGACTCCTGTTAGGAGTCTCTCTTCCCTCCTCAATAAATAAAACAAAAGAAAACCCTAAACATGCACCTCTACCCTTATCAAACCCTGCCTGAACCACAGTACGAGTGGCTCAAAGTAAACGCAATATTGATACAATTTGTCTCCAATGAAAGTTTGCCATGTGAAGAAGCAATGAATCACATGGCAAATTGTAGAATAATAAAAATACTGTGATGAAATTTGAGACCGTTCACAGTGCTTTATTGTAGCCATGTGATATATTGAGAACAACGACAATCCTTAAACAAAGTTTTAGTTTTAGATGAAAGTTTGTCTTGGCTAGCAATTTAGTACCATATGGCACAATACCGTGACAAGCTCACGGTAAATTTAGCATCTATATTATAATGTGGGTTTGAAGGTTTTGCAATGCTAATCCTTATCTATTTAGACAAATTGTATTTGTTTTTATTGTGTTTTGTTCTTTTCTTTCTTTTTTTTCCCTCATCAGAAGGCGGTGGCAGTGCAATTCTTAAGTCCCCAGGAATGTGTAGCCCGACTCCAACATCTCCATATCATTGGTACTATGTGTTAATAAGTCCTTTAAGTTCTTGCATTCAGTTATAGTTTTTTTATGTTCACAATTCAAGATGTGATTGTGTGAGCCTTTGTTTTGTTTCTTTGTAAGTTGGTTATGTTTTGTGTAAGCCTTTGTTTATTTCTTGGGAATGTTTAAATTAGTTTTTTTCCCCATAGTTTTCTCAACAATCAACCTGAACACAATTGAATCTCTTTTGCTATCTTTGATGTTAGGGTCTCAAATTTCATCACTATAACTTTCAGGTATAGAGTTAACAACCTTTAAATAATAAAATTTATTATTTAACTGCATTAGCTTTCCATCCTATAGAATAGATCGAGTATATTTATGTGCATAATGTGACACCAGCCAGTAACATAATTTAGAGGCATTAATTTTGACCATAAGAATGATACAAAGCTAAAGATTTAAAAGAGTTAATTTGGTTGATTGAGTTTGTTTGTTTGGTATTTTCAGGTACACAGTGGTTATTTAGGCTATTATAGAATCGGCCTCAACCTTGGATTCATGGTTTGAGATTTTCACAAAGATAGTGCTTAGTGAAAAAGCATTAACAATATTTTACTTTCCTTGGTGAGTGCAAAAGTTTGAGTTTGAGTTTTAAAATGTTTTAATTTTTTTCACACAGTTGTTATCCTTCTAATTATTTGTTATTATTTAAAATTTTTTTGATAAAATTATTTTAATGATTTAGTTTAAAAGAGATTACATTAAACAACCTCATTTTAAGAAGTTGGATATTTTTGGGGTTTTAGAAGGTGCAAAAGTGGTGTAGAAAGTAGAGCCTTAAGTTGCACATTGTTACGGTAGATATCTAACTATCATCCTAATTAGTTTATGTAGTTTGATGATACGTTCCTTATGCTCTGAAAAGTGAAAGGAAGTTGTGTATGGGCTTGCAAAAAATATGATGGGGATGTGCAAAGTGATTTCTTAGCCTAAGGTTTGTGTCAATATAGGAATTGTAAGGACACGATTTTGTAACGAACCGTAACAATTTGGGGTCGCACGTAAAAAGGCCCAAACAATATCATTTGTAGAGCGTGGGTTTGAAAGGCTAGGCCTTGGTCACCAGATGGTGGGTTTTTCATGGTGTTCATACAAGGTTAAGTTTTCTTCACCCCTAGAGTCCTTCTCCTGGAGGTGGGCTGGGAGGCTCTGGTTTTTGGGCATTTTTCCCAGCCTCTTCTCTAGGTCACTTATTTTCCCTTTTATACTGGCCTGTGTTCGCTGTCCTTCGTCCATGTGTAGGGTCAAACTTTCCAAGACTGATACTTGTCCCATCAGCCCATACCCAAAGTCGTTGGGGGTGGTTGTAAAAGCCAAAGAATGCGGCTCTGTCAGGTGCAGAGCGTTGAATGGCAGTAAGGGTAGCTTTCCCCGGATATTTTTAGATTTTCTTTCAAACTTAGTCCTATAGCGTTTTTGCTCCTCTCTTCAGTGGGACTTTGGGTTTGCCGAGGACTGAGCGGTCCTCGGCGGTATCTTAAGGCTATCCTATGCTTTACATTATTGGGATTGGGCCATAGCTCTCTTCGACTTGGGCCTTTGGACTCCCTACGAGTAAACGGGTCTGGCCCATAAACTATCGAGCCCCACAATAGCCCCTCAAAACCCTGTTGTCCGACCTTTGAGTCGGAAATGTGGGTTTTGGTAATACCGAGTCGTTATTATGGACCATTTAATTTAGCCCTTCATTGATGCTGGCGGTTCTCCACCTGCCCAAAAAATATATCAGTTTACAAGGTGTTCCCCTTAATTTACTCACGACATGCTCCTGCCGTTTGGCTGTCCAAAGCGTGTCTTTAATAGCCTCCCTTTACGAGACCTTTCAGATCTAACGGTTACTGATGAGGTGGGGAAGCGGAACAGGCATATTTTTGTTTGCCGATTTCCTTGGAGATCTGAACACATTAAATTCCTCCTGCTTCGCCCCTCATATAAAAAGAAAAGGCGAGGGTGATTTCTCCCATACATAAATCCCTTTAATCCCCCCAAAATCTGAAACCCTTAGACTCCTCGCATAGTTTACTTTTACCCTTTGGTTATACCTTAAACTGTGATACGTTTACCATTGTAATAAGCAATGAAAGAACCATACCCCTCCCAACAGCACCATGTTCTAATAAAACTCAAAATGGCTCGGTCAGGGCAAGGATGGTGGAGGCTCAAGATTGGTCTCACCTTTCTTTCAGCCAAAATCTGAAGCAGGAACTCGTCACGTCAAACTTTCGGCGTGACTGAGTCAAGAACACCCATTATCAGTACCAACCGCTCTCTTATGAACATACCTAACATGGCGCCGGTGCGTTAAGAGTCAGGACTGAGGCAGGGACTAAGTGCCCCTGCTTCTTCCTCTCTTCATTCACTGGCGCCTCCTTTTGCCTCTCTTTCTTTCTTTTCATCTCTTCCCTCTTCTTCTCCTCCTTCTTTTCATTCATCTCCTCCATCTTCTTCATTCATCTTCTCCATCTTCTTCTGAGGAAGGTCCTTCTCTCAATATGGGCGCTGCTGAGGCAGAGTTAGGAAAGACTTCGGAGACGAGTTTAAAAAGAGATCTGACTGTTTACCCAATGTATTGCTTTTTTTATGATTTTGGCAATCTATATTTTGTATAGGCTTGTTTAAGCCCCTCTTTGTACGTTGTAATACATCTTTACATTAATAAAAATTGTTATCGTTTTACTTTACATGTTCTATCTCTATATTTTCGAAATAATAACGCAATGCAAAGACATACACCCTTGTGAATTCTTTTTATTTTTAAACCATGACCGACATCTAGGACCAATATCCCAGTTAAATAAAAAGGTCTTGCTCTGCGTTTATAAAAACAGTCCGGTTTAATAATACTGAATTGAACGAATGATACTTAGGGTTGAAACTCCCATTAGACAAGAAAAGAAAGGGCATTATGATGAGCTTACTGAGTCGGCCCGGCACAATACCGCCGACCTTAGAATACAATACTTGGGGCCCTAATCTTTTATCAAAGAAAAGGACGTTATTATGAATCTACAAGTGCTGTTCGGCGCAATAATATAGCATTTAAATCAATGACACATAGGGCCAAAATACTTGCTAAAAAAAAAGATATCACCACAACTTTAATAGGATTGTTTGGCACAACAATGCCGACCTGAGAAAAAGGATACTTACCCCAAAACTAGCCGAGATGATAACTGATTGCTCGATGCGGTGTAGGAAGTAATCATCCGAGAAAATATCACCCACAAAATGAACAGCCCTCTTAGGCTACTGAAGGGTGGGGCGTTTCACCATCTCCTTAACTCCTACTAGCCTTAACCTTTTGCGGTTTCTTATGAAACTCAATCTTTTTCTCATCCAAGTAGTTGGTTTCCCCATAGGCTTGAGTCCGAGGACCATGCAATGCCTTGGTTCTGTCCAAAACCTAGTTTTCCTCATCCAAGTAGTTGGTTTCCCCATAGGCTTGAGTCCGAGGACCATGCAATGCCTTGGTTCTGTCCAAAACCTAGTTTTCCTCATCCAAGTAGTTGGTTTCCCCATAGGCTTGAGTCCGAGGACTATGCAATGCCTTGGTTCTGTCCAAAACCTAGTTTTCCTCATCCAAGTAGTTGGTTTCCCCATAGGCTTGAGTCCGAGGACTATGCAATGCCTTGGTTCTGTCCAAAACCTAGTTTTCCTCATCCAAGTAGTTGGTTTCCCCATAGCTTGAGTCCGAGGACTATGCAATGCCTGGTTCTGTCTAAAACCTAGTTTTCCTCATCCAAGTAGTTGGTTTCCCCATAGGCTTGAGTCCGAGGACTATGCAATGCCTTGGTTCTGTCCAAAACCTAGTTTTCCTCATCCAAGTAGTTGGTTTCCCCATAGGCTTGAGTCCGAGGACTATGCAATGCCTTGGTTCTGTCCAAAACCTAGTTTTCCTCTAGTTTTTGGCGTGGGACCTTGGGTTTAGGGGAGTCAGCTCCTCAACCAAGCCCCTAGAGTTATCTAAGCGGTTGACGCTAGCAAACGTAGCCCCTAGTCAAGAATCATAGCCCCTAGCGGATCTTTACACTAAAACTCTACAACCAGTTGTTAAAAATGACAAGGGAACTCTCTCAACCTACCGTCTATGCCAACACACAAGCCTTTCCCACAGACGACGCCAATTGTAAAGACACGATTTTGTAACGAACCGTAACAGTTTGGGGTCGCACGTAAAAAGGCCCAAACAATATCATTTGTAGAGCGTGGGTTTGAAAGGCTAGGCCTTGGTCGCCAGATGGTGGGTTTTTCATGGTGTTCATACAAGGTTAAGTTTTCTTCACCCCTAGAGTCCTTCTCTTGGAGGTGGGCTGGGAAGCTCTGGTTTTTGGCCATTTTTCCCAGCCTCTTCTCTAGGTCACTTATTTTCCCTTTTATACTGGCCTGTGTTCGCTGTCCTTCGTCCACGTGTAGGGTCAAACTTTCCAAGACTGATACTTGTCCCATCAGCCCATACCCAAAGTCGTTGGGGGTGGTTGTAAAAGCCAAAGAATGCGGCTCTGTCAGGTGCAGAGCGTTGAATGGCAGTAAGGGCAGCTTTCCCCGGATATTTTTAGATTTTCTTTCAAACTTAGTCCTATACCGTTTTTGCCTCTCTCTTCGGTGGGACTTTGGGTTTGCCGAGGACTGAGCGGTCCTCGGCGGTATCTTAAGGCTATCCTATGCTTTACATTATTGGGCTTGGGCCATAACTCTCTTCGGCTTGGGCCTTTGGACTCCCTACGAGTAAACGGGCCTGGCCCATAAACTATCGGGCACCACAGGAATAATATGTGCTTGACATATCATTCTTTGTAACTTTTGCTACTTTTGTTGTAAGTGAATGCATAGGTGTCTAAGGTCGTATTTTAAAGTTTTATTATTATTTTTGCTACTTTTGGGATTTTAATGTTATTCAAAATTTAAGTTAATTATTTTTTAAATTTGCACTTAATTTAGCTAGATGGTCCATACTCCTAAATTTTAGGTGTTTTTTTTTCCTTTGGTTGGTTAGTATGGAAGTTCAAGAAGGTTAAGGAATTAACGAATAGGATTTTGGCAATATTCTTTTGCTCAGTTATTGGGATTTGACAAATAGATGTTAATGTTGAATTTTGCAAAATTAATTTTATTTTGGATTAGCATAAGGCACCATTTTTTATTGGAATAGTTTTCAACTTATAGTAACATCTTAAAGGACAATTGAAATTTCATTTAATTAACAAAAGAAGAAAAAGAAATCAAGTTAATTTTGCATATGTTATATATGTATCACATTTATATAAAACCTTCCTAGGTATAGCGCGGGTTAGCGACTAGTTATTAATATATGTATGTACATTGAACATAGTTGTTTGGTATTTGTTAATTATGTCTGATTTTGGTGTATTCTCTTTTTTATCGCCATCTATGGTGGCTTAATGGAGAAAATTAAATAGAAAACAAAAGATAAGTTTGGATTAATTAGAGGTAATCTAGGCATCCTTAAAAGATAAACTCTTTAGAAGATAATTCTGGTGCCTTTATTTAATTCTATAGTGGGGGATTTATACAAATCAAACCAACAATACAAATGAAATTTAAGCAACATTAACCACAAAATAAGGGATACTGTCCTCCTAGGACTCCAGAGTTAGCAAAATAACAAACTAACTTTAACCTTTAGGGTATGACTTGTGTCTAATGACCAGTAGATACTAGATACATTAGAATACAGACACATGTCTAAGCCTTTACTTAAAAAAAATATGAACACGTGTCCAAGCCTTCACTTAAAAAATATTGGTTGTCCCCTCTTCCTCGTAACAGGTTCCAATGCAAAACCACCAGAAAGACCACAGATACGGGGCAAGGAGGAGGCGTGATTCACAGCCAACTCGCCACGCATCACCTACCCCAGTACTTGAAAGAAGTCACCTACCCCAGTTCTTGTCCTTGGCTAGCTTTGCTGCTTTCCGTAATGAGTGAGAGGGAGAGCGTGAGAGAAGGTGATACACAGTGTTCTCATTATTGAGAGAGAGAGAGAGAGTTCTTTAAATTCACGTCATGATCACATTTATCATTCATGTCTCTCTCTCTCTCCCTCTCTGAACCTATAAGCAATTCTCCTTCGTCAGAAAAGGAGAGACAGTGAGCCATCTCTCTCTTCTTTGTTTTCTTTCTTTATTTTTATTTGGAAAATAAGGTTCGTGTTTATCAGAGTTGGGCCATCTTTGTTTCTTGATTTCTCACAAATTTTTAATCGATCTATGAGTTTTTATTTTGCTTTCTTTGCACTTCGTTTCTGTTTCTAAAATTTTATTTTGTGACACCATGACGAGGATCAGATTGTCTTTACAACTAATGGTTGCGTAAATAAGCACGTACGGCCTTTCACAGCACTTTATTTGTCGATTTCTCAGATCATAGATATATATATATATATATATATATATATATATATAGACGTAGCTCTTAAATACCTATGAGATTTTGAGTTTCCAATATCTATATGTATTACTTTGCGTTTGTGTTTGATTGTGATTTTTGATGGTGTTAAACTGTTGATCAGAGTAGTTAGGCCACCTTGTCTAAGCTTTCATAGTGTGGTGCAACTCTGTTCTTTATTTTTTGAGTGAATGAATGGGATTTGGGTTGCATATATGGTTGGAATTTGATTAATAGAGCAATAGCTTTGCATTTTGGTTCATATTTGCACATGTACAGCGCAGTGACATTTAGATGAGTCGCAGGTTGCACTACAATAAAAAATGTTTATTACAAAAAAAATCATTGCAATAACATCAAAGTCGTTGCAATAGTTTATACAAAGTGTTACAATAAAATTTGAGGTAATAAGTTTGTGCTACAAAAAAATTTTGTTGTAATAAATCTTAAATATTTTAATGAAAATTTTGATGTAATAATATATTAGCTATTGCAATAAACAATTTATTACTTCGAATATCTTGTAGCGATAGGCTATTATTTCATAAATTTTATTACAATAGATCGTAAAGAATTGACAAAAATAATTTGGGTTCAAATTATTGCAACATTATATTTATTGTAATAGTTAAATTTTTCATATTTATTCTTACAATAGATTGTAAAATAATTGGAATTAGATCATTGTAATAATATATTCATTGCAACTTCATATTTGTCATTGCAATAGATTGTAAAATAATTGATATTTTAGTTATTGCAATGTTAAATTTGTTGCAATAAGCCATCTCTTTGAAATTTCGATGTATTATAATATATTACAAAATATATAATTGGTATCAAGTTATTACAATGGTTTCTTCAATTTAAGTTATTAAAAAAAATTGATTTCTTCAATTTAAGCTATTACAAAAAAATTTCTAAATTCAATTTAGTATTAAAATCTCTATTGCAACTGAAGATTATAAATTATTACAACTAATTATTATTAATGTAATAACTTACTATTTTTAAGTTACTATTGCAACGACTTTTAATTTTTAGATATGATATTATATCTAATACCACTATACTAATTTTGTTACATTAACACTTGATGTAATAGACTTATTTTGGTGTAGTGTTGGCCATACACGGCTTTCTTTGCACTGGAAAAGTGGAGTCTTGATAAACAATCAATTTGAGAATATTTCACTACATCTAACATCTATGTATGATTTCAACGTTGTCTCAAATGGGGATGAAGAGTCCTTCTCTCTCAAGTATAAAAATCAAAGTTTGCCACAGATGTGGTGGGTTCTTAGTCCTACGGGGCAATTGGTGGAAAATTCCATAAATGGCACCTTATTGATAGTCGGAGCACATAATTGTTACGGATATAACACTGATGGAGGATGCCAATGGTGGAATCAGCCAGAGTGTAGGCATAATGATGGCACAGTTGATTTTAAAAGTGGTGTTTTCACTGGTATAGAAGACCACTATTATACTACTCCAGACACAAATCTTTCCACCAGTGACTGTAAAGTTAGTTGCTGGAACAACTCTAGCTGTGTGGCTTTTTATTCTCTATATGAAAATGCAACATGATGCAAATTTTGGACAAATATGTCGACCTTCATTCCTGACGATTCGTCACGTTCAGAATGTCTCTATATCATAACGCCAGAGACTTCAAATTCAACAAATCCCAATACACTTTTTGGTACTATTCATATGTCCCACTATGCTATTTTAACTAATATTTAGCTCTATTTACAGTACTTTTAGTAAAAAAAAAATTCAGCTTCATCAAAATAAGCGGACCCAAACAGTCCCTTAATGAGCTGATCTGTTTTAGTGTTTTTTAACAACAAAAAAGGACATAGTAACTTGCTGTAACCAGTTATGAAGTTATGTTCATATACATATATTTTAGTTTATATAGTTGACATTTCGGGGTGTGTATTGGAATAAATAGTAAGGCGTGAAGTTTGTCAGTTTTTTTTTGTTCTGTTTTTGTTGTTTTATTTTATTTCATTTTATTTAAATTCAAATATAAAAAGATGGTTGTCGGGGTGTTTGAGGGGAAAGCTGAACTGTTGAAGGAAGTTTTCCTTACTCTAGTTGCTCCTTTTGAGAATTGAAAGCTTTTTGTTTTTTATTCCTGAAAATATATTTTTCCTGCCATTGAGTAAACCATAATGTAGGAAGAGAAAATTTTCGACCTATCACAAGCTGACACAGAATACTACTAAGTCCACAAAGTATGGTCAATTACAAAGCGTCACGTACTGCTACTAGTTTCTACCATCACCATTTAGAAACCAACAGAAATTTGCCAAATGTCATGAAATAAAAACATAAAAAGCATGCAAAATGCCAATCACAGGATTGTTTTGTGCAAAATAACACCATTTTGTTAGTAATTTTGTTAGTTAGCAACGTTTCCAAACTATTTGGGAAACTAGCATCTTGAGTCTGTTAGACATGAGTTCAACATAGCAACTCGAGTCTTAAAGAACTGAGTTACATGTGAAACTCAAGTCTGTAAGACTCAAGTTCCCTCAAACCCAGAACCTAGATGAACCAATCCAGAAAACATTCCACTAGAGACAAACCAACCCAGAAAACAGACCACCATCGGAGACAAACCAACCCAGAAAACACTGAAAATAGACCTTTGGTGCTAAGATCAACAAACCCAAGCCGCTCCGTTGCCAAGATTGTGATTTTTGGGTTTGGGTTTTTGCTCCGTTGCCAAAATCATGATAATGGGTGTCATTGTACTTGGGCTATGTGTGCAAGAATAGAACCAAGAAATAATCAAGTTGATAGGATTATCCAGTGCAATGCAATTTGCATTAAAGCTGGGGCTTCAGGATTTAGTGGTGGAGTGTGAGATTAAAGGACCTATGTGCAAATGGTCCCATTAATTTACGAATTGGCCACATTCTGAATGACATCAGACTTCTAGGTTCTTCTATAAGACATATCATTTACTCATGGCTTTACTTGTACATCCCAACTAGCATAAAGGCTTGCAATTGAAGCCAAAGAAAAGAAAAAGAAAAAGAAAAGGAAACATCCTTATGGAGAACTGTCTTGGGTTTTGGGAGGCTTGGAAGAGGAAAGTGGGACGATAAAAAAATAAAATAAAAGAAGAAGGAACTCAAGTCTTATATGCTCAAGTTCCATGAATTTTAATTGAACTCGAGTCTTTTAGGCTCGAGTTGCTACAGTAATCTCGAGTCTAAAAGTCTCGAGATGTTAGTTTCCTAAATAGTTTGGAAACGTTGCTTACTAACAATATTATTTGAAAATTTGTGTTATTTTGCAAAAAAAATCCCCAATCACATATCGGCGCGTGTAAGCAATGACATAAGCAGTCCAATCCGGTGTTGACATGTGTCATCTTGAAAATTAAGACATTTCGGCCAACCAAACAATGTCACGTGTCTTGGAAGAAAAGTCTTCAAGCTCCTCCAATCTGGCTGTGACATGTGTCACCAATCAGACTTCGTAACATGTCACTCACCTACCCCCAAACTCCTATAAATAGAAGCCTTCCTAAGGCATTTCGACACATCAAGACATCCAGAGCACAAGTTGCATCAAAGAAGATTTAGAAGCTACCTTTAAGACCCAATTTAGGCAAGTGATAAGGTGCAAGACAAGCTACCTTGACTCAACCAAACGAGTAGCATAGGAGTACCCTAAGAGCGGACGAGTAGAAACCCAACTACTCCTAAGTCCCACAAAACTCGACATGTAAAACTCGATGAGTAGCATGAAGGTACTCTAAAAGTGGATGAGTAGAAACCAAACTACTCTTAAGTCCCAAAAAACTCGATGAGTAGTATGAAGGTACCCTAAATGTAGATGAGTAGAAAACACAAGCTACTCCTAAGTCCCATGAAACCTGGCAAGTAAAACTTGACAAGTAGCACAAAGGTACCCTAAAAGCGGACAAGTAGAAACCAAACTAGTCTTAAGTCCCACAAAACTCAATGAGTAAAACCTGATGAATAGCATGAAGGTACCCTAAAAGCAGATGACTAGAAAACTTAAACTACTCCTAAGTCCCACAAAACTTGATGAGTAAAACCCAACGAGTAGCACAAAAGTACCCTAAAAGCGGACGAGTAGAAAATTCAAACTACTCCTAAGCCCCACAAAACTTGACGAGTAGTATGAAGGTACCCTAAATGTGGACGAGTAGAAAACTCAAACTACTTCTAAGTCCCATGAAACCCGACAAGAAAAACTTGACGAGTAGCACAAAGGTACCCTAAAAGCGAACGAGTAGAAAACTCAAACTACTCCTAAGTCCCACAAAACTCAACGAGTAGCATGAGAGTACCCTAAAAGCGGATAAGTAGTAAATTACCTACTCTTAAGAACCAAAAAACTCAATGAATAAAATCTGATGAATGGCATGAAGGTGCCTTAAAGCAGATGAATAGAGGTTAACTACTCCTAGATCTTAACATGAGCAAGCCAAGCCATTCTACCTTGACTTGGACGACTACGAAAGGGCAAGTAAAGCCCAAAGCCCTAAGTTCCAAAGGCCTGATAAGAGGTGGAACTCGACGAGTGCAAAAGGAGACGAGTTAAAGAGTAATGACAAAAATCAATACATTCAATAAAAGATCGTACATGTCCAAAAACAAAGGACCTATTGTCTGAAATAAAAGTATTTAACATGAATGTGTGTAAATGAAAATACAAAGAAAATAAGCTAAGTCTGATGCCCAGTTTGGTTGTCTCCCTTGGTTTCCTCGTCAACAATGTTGTCCCCACCTTGCTCAACACCGCCACCCACCATAGTTGCAGAAGAGCCCTCCTCAAGATTAATCTCAAAATTTGAGAAATCTAAGTCTTTGAAAGCTGCCAAAGCTTGAGTACAAAAATGTTCAAACCCCCGCACATAACAAAGGCCCAAGTCGTTATGGTATTCCTGCGAAGTGGAGTACTTGGCAACAACTCTCATCTTAGCATTACTCATCTCTTCTTGAAGCTTTCCCAGGTCCTTGGAGAGGTGTATTTTCTCCTCCTCTACAAAGATGAAGAGGTTTGCATGGGAAACGCACTGCACCCCCAACCCTTTCACCTTAGTCTCCAAGATAGCTATCTTCTCTATTAATGGGGACACAAATTCCAACAACCCCTTGATGACCTCAATTCCAAACACTTTCAAATGTCAACCACTTGATCCTCATAGTCCTCACACCTTAACTCAAGGATTTTCATCCTCACCATTACCTGAAAGGCAACCAGAGAGTTGTTTAGGAAAAAGACAAATAGTAGACAAACAGGCAAATGGATAAGAGAAGGATAATACCTTGATGAGGTTATGCAGCTCAGACTCATTAATAGAACCAAGAGCATACTAATCACAATTGTCTATGTCCTTCTTAATGATAGACAAGGCTTGCTCCATAGCATAAGAAGCATCTTGAACGAGTAGAGGAGGCTTGGGAGGGGTAAAAGGACCCTTTCCCTTACTGTGAACCCTTAGACGATCAATAGAAGCCAGACAAGCAGGAGTCGAAGAAGGGTGGTTGGGAGTCTTTTTCGGACGAGTAATAGTCCCAAAGGTTTTAGGAGAAGTGTCCATAATGAATTTCCTTTTCTCACCAGGTGTGGGAAGTTGCAGCTTCCCCTCTCTAATTGCAGATGTAGCAAAAGCAGCTACCTTCTAGACATTCTTGTTCTCTTTAGTAGCACCAGCCTCCACCTCTGCAAAGTACTCGTCAAATAAGGCAGTTAAAAAAGAAACGGATGAGCAAAGTAAGAAATACTTACATATACAATAGATTCTTTCATGGTGAAAAGTAGCAGCAAAAGGGATAAGTTCAAAATAGTACTTGTGAATATCATCTATTGTGACTAAGACTCTCCAGTTGCATTCAGAAGCAAAGAAGCTTGTAGCCCTTTCCACTCTAGCTAATTGATCTACAGAAAACTTCAGTAAAATTAGAGCTGAGAAGCAACAATAAAAAAGTTAGATAACATTCTAAAAAGAAAAGCAGACAAGACAAGCTAGCCAGACGACTCACTAGACTTTGGCAATACTCCCTAAGTACAATCCACTGGTTTTTACAGTACTAACTTCCTCAGGGCCACATACTTAGTTAGTACCATTGACAAAGAAAAACTTTTCCTTCCAATCCCTATTGGAATATGGAATCTCAGTAATTTACTTATACTTTCCCTTCCTACACTTGAAGTAATACATACCCTTAACTGTTGGGAATTGTGTAGGTTTATAACAACACAGAGACTTATTCAAGGAAAAGGTCTCTTAACCCTTACTTATGATCCTCCATAGCACTTGAGCCCTCACAAAGGCACGCCAAGAGTTAGATGCTAATTGAGAAATAGCTATTCCCAATCTCCTTAATAACCTCCTAGTGAGGTGATTCAATGGAAGCCTCAACCCACTTACAAAAGAAGCTTCATAAAACCCAACACCTTTGCCATCATGAGAGTAACATTTTTCTTAGGCCTTAGCTAACGTAGTAGTCACATTATAAGGGATTTGAAACTTGGACCGTATCTTGAGTAGCCTTTTCTTAGAAAGGGAGGAACAATGATTGTTCACCTCCCACACATCAGGCAAGATAAAGGGATAGTCAGGGCCCTCAGATGGGGAAGAGTCACCGTCTCCACTAACTAATGTAGCGCCTGACAACCCAACTTCAGAACTAGACTCAGAAGACTTAGCATTACACAAGTCCTCCCCTAACTCATCTTTAGACGAGCCAATATGAGACGACACCTACAATGACGAAATAAAGCTAAGTCCACTCTACTTGTTTGATTTCACGGACCCTATCCAACAAAGATGATAGAGAAATGTTAAAGGGACTTACCGATGAAGTTCAAATGCAGTCTAGACGATTAGCAAAGCTGATGACCAAGAGCACTTGAGCTTGAAAATTCAGACGAGTAGCAAAGCTGAAAACCAAGAGAACTTGAGCTTGAAAATTTGGACGAGTAGAATAGTTGACGACCATGAGCACTTGAACTTGAAAATTTGGACGCGTAAAAAAGTTGACGAGTATGAAGCAAACGACAAAGAGAGCTCTAAAGATGGTTCATACGAAGATCTCAGAAATGAGTAAGGTTCGAAGGGGAAATTTGCCTGTTTATAGGCAAAAATTTTAGGAATACCAAACAATGTGACTATTGGCCTTTCATGGGCCACCACGTGTCACCATAAATAAATATATATAAAAAAAAAAAAAAAAAAAAAAAAAAAAGCAAAGAACAAAAAACAAATAATTTCATGGCTAGCCCAAAAAAAGGGACAAACACGAAATGGGGGGCAGCTAATGAGAACTTTTTAACTAACTCCATAGCTAGTCTTCTCAAAAGAGCTACACTTCCCAAATGGGTTACTCTTCCCGAATGGATTACTCTTCCCAACATTACCTACCAACCAAAAATGGAAGAAGGCCCCGTTTGGTACAGCCATAGAAACACACGTTTTTAGTTTTTAAAGAACATTACACGTATTTTCATATACTTTTTTACCCACACGTATTTCCACTCAAGTTTTCAAACACATATTTTCAGTTTTTAAGTGCATGTACCAAACACCCCAACAAGATGTAACTTATGCAAGTTATCACAACTACTTTAGCAAGATGCACGTTAAGCACAAAAGCTAACGAGTAAGCATTCGCGAGCCTAACCTTCATATGCAACCGTCACCCACAGGGACAGATGAGAAAAGAGGCGCACACTAAGCCTACATTACAATGCTCACATCACCTAAGACTCTCCTATATTCACACAACCGCCGGCAAAGGGATAACTCACATCTCCTACAAATCAGCTAAAGGATAACTCTCATCTCCTACAAATTAGCTAAGGGATAACTCTTATCTCCTACCAGTTAGTTAAGGGATAATCCCATGTCCCTACAATTCAGCTAAGGTGGTCATCCACAAGCCCCCATATCAACACCGAGACGCTCCAATCTCAAGGTACGCAAAAAAATACTGTTCATAAACTCCTTTAAAATTCAGAGAGAGATCATTGTGAGTTTCTGACTTAACCTTTGGAGGGTCTTAGGTCGACACCACACCAATGCTTTTTGAAGGTATTTCCATTTTTGCAGGTTCACTACTCTTCACCTTTCATTGAAGACTGCAGGTTTGGGTGATATACTTACTGACGATTTTGAGCATCATCATTATGGTTCATTTGTTTAAACACAATAATCTATTCTGGATTTTAGATAATTATAATTGTTAAGTTGGTATAAAAAAAAAAATAGATGAAACTCAGCTTCTAGAGCCTCATGCATTCTAAATAACTTTTTCTATCCACATGTTTTTGTAAAAGCACAAAGGCAAATAAGACATATGAAGGCCAAGTATAAAGGCCACCCTCCAAGGGGGTGCTTAACAATAATGAAATGAAATGAAATCAAAGAAATTATGCATAGCCTAGGTGAAATTATCAGCTCCCAATCTCTTCAAAGGAAATTGGACTACATTAAAATCTCCTCCCACCACCCATGGCAGATTCCACCAACTAAAAATGCCTGCCAATTCCTCCCACATCAGGTGCCGCATCCTATCTAAGTTTGGACCATAAACACTGGTAAAAGCTCACTCAAGCTAATCACCTACATTTCTAAATCTACAAGACAGCAAATATTGACTGGCTACTTCCACTTTTTCTACCACCTACAATCCCACATAATCAACATTCCACTTGAGGCACCTTTAAAGCCCAAATATAACCAATCTACATAAGGACAGCCCCAAATACCAATCCTCTTGTAATCCACTCCAATTTTGTCTCCTGCAAGAAAACAATATCCACCCTCTATGTGCGCAACAACTTTTTAATTTGAAGTCTTTTATCTTTCCCATTCAAATCTCTTACATTCCATGATAAAATCTTCAAATTCATTGGGAAATATTGAAAACCCTTACCGTTTTACTGATGATTCACCATAATTATTGGAGCTGAATAAACCCCTCAACTCCCTTATCCCTTTGCCTCCTGCCTTTATCCTATTTTTCTGTTTATTAGCTTCAATAGCCCTCTCCGGTATCACACCTTCAATAGCTGACAAAAACTTCTATGCTTGTACTTATAATCCTTTGAGAGAAGTCCCCAAAAAAACATCAAAACTGTTAAATCTTCTCTGGAACCATTCAGAAGTATGTCCATTAGTTCTATCAGCTTCTAGCTCTTCTGGCCTTTCAAAAGAACTTACTGTGTCCCCCAATGGCTTAGATAATGGCATAGGTTCTAAAGGTCCATCTGATTGGGTAGTCTCGATAGCTACATCATACCCTTCAGAAAAAGAATCTGAGGCCTAGTCTTCTACAATAACTCTGTCCCATATCTCCTACCCTTCAATCAACTCTGTATCAGTTACCGGCCCCAGGGACAACTGCAACTTCTCATTAGAAAGGTCAGTGGCAGAACTAGGTGGGAGGAAAATTTTGATCGGGACTACAACCCTTCTCCCATCTCGCAGTTCAAGGACCCACTTCTCTGAATTTCCCCATTTTTTTGATCGTGTCACCGCTGTGCTCAAATAAGATCCTTTGGAGTTCCTATTGAATGGCCTCATTATTTTCGGTGGGTTCCAACCCAACATGTGCCACCACGATCTCATTTGAAGCATCGGAAAGTGTCGGGTCTGATCGATGTGGTTGTGTTGGATCGTTGTTCCTCATACTTGAGTTGTTTTGCGTCATAAGGTACTGTGATCCGTGAATGAAGGTGGTTAGGAAAGGCTGATGAGTTAGCTTTAGTAAATGAAGGTGTGGGTTGAGACTTAAGAGGAGTTGGGCTTAAAGGATGTGAGTTTTGTGTAAGATAAGGAGTTGGGTTTTGTGTGTGGGTTTGGTTTTCGGTTATGTTGGGTTTTGAAAATTATATGGGCTTGAGGTTAAGAATATTAGAATGTTTGGGCTTCCAAACCAATTTTTTCTTTAAGTTTTCTTGAGCTGAAGACCAGAATCTTCACCTGTATTGGCCCATAAAACCACCAAACCCCATCTGAGCCTTGTCCAATATGCATATGAACATCCAAAATAGCCCCTTTTTGAAACAAATGGCTTAACTAGTTAAATCTCGCCCCAACACTCTCAGATTCCTTCCCAGTAACAGTTTCATTTTAACTGAATTTCTTACCAAAATTGTGTATGATATAGGCCCGTAAAACAATTATCTTTTAAAAATCAATTATTTTGTATTAGATAAAATCTTTTACGGGTTATGATCTAATTCATCCCATCTTATGTTAATAAAATAAAAATCATTATCTCATCCTTTTTTTTTTTTTTTTATGGGAAATCATTATCTGATCTTGATCACGCGTGTACGTGCCACACTGCCACTTATCCAAGAGTGTCACACACCTCACATGCATATTATAGAGCTACGTGTTTATAGATTCTCTAAATCTTTTTTTTTTTTTTTTTTGCGATACAATTCTCTACATCATTTTATTTGTTGGTATTTATATCAGACTATATACCGATAACGTATTTTGTAAACTTGACAAACCTTAAAACACAAACACACTTGATTTTTATATATTACAATGGTATATTAATATTAAAGGGTTTACATTATTTACTATTAGGGAAAAAAAGAAATTGTTTAAGAAAAACTAATGTCCATCCATCTACCTTGTTAAAATTTGATTGCCTATTGATAAGAATTAGAAAGGTAAGAATTAGAAAGGTAAGCTCTGCAATATCTCGAATGGATTCAGATCCTCTAGAATTCCTATGGTACTCTAGAGGATCTGAATCTGTAATGAAACTCTAGAGGATCTTAATATTAGGTTCTACAATCAAAATTAAACATGTAGGTTCATTAAAATTAAATGATAATATTGTTTGTATTTTATTAGTCAATGCAATTATGCATTTATTTTTAATTAACATAACTAAAACCTAAGTTTGGCCTATTTAAACCAAAAAAAAAAAAAAAAAGTGACGAGACTACATGATAAATCAAGCAAAAAAGAACATGAGATGCCCTGTCATCAAAATGTTGAAATGGGCTTTCTAATTTTCTGCCAATCGGGATTAAATAAATAAAAAATCATTCAACACTTTAACTTGTGGTCAAAATGCCAATCGACATTTTGATAGTTTGACATTTCATTTTTAACTATTTTATTTTAGTATTTATTAAATATTTTTAAGGTATAATTTTATTATTTTTATCCTAATTAAATTAACCCATCATATGAGTAGGGTGATGATCCCAATTAAAAGAGACTTGGCTTTCAAATTATCAAATTAATTATTCATTTGTGAAAAGCAATGATTAATTTATAAATTTAAACTCTCAATTATGTTCTAAATTCTCATTCCATGCATATATGTTCATCCTTTATTTGATTGGACCAATGAGAATTTTAGGTGATTGATTATTTTCTTTTTATTTAAAAGACCAATTAAAATCAATTACCCTTTAATCATCTGCATTCTAGTCCATTTCAAGGATATTTTTCAATTAATAATATTTTATTCTTCAGTATTTTCAGTATAGAGTTTCGATTTCCTATATGAAAAGTGATTGTTTTTATATCTTTGGAAATTCTGATTGTCCATGGGGTGAAGTTCTCAAGCCTTGTGATTGCATGAAGTGACATTCTTTTCAATTTTTACCCTTGAAATTTGTGAAATGACAATATTAATTACCCCCAGACCAAGGTTTTTGAGAAATTTAAATCTTAGTCTAATCATAAAATGAGATATTTATAATTATTATTTTTAAATAATATTAAATGATTATATCACGGTCATCCTCTCTCACCACTGCCTTTTCCTGTTAATTATTTCACCATTGCTTTTTATTTTGAAAATTGTATATTAAATATTTAATAATAAACATTCACTGTGGGTAACTGGGTAACTTGGTTTTTCCTTGATAATTTTATTCTCTTCTTTGTTGACTTATTTAAATAATAGGTTGTGGATGAGTAGGGGTAACTTGTATTATATATATTCATCAAAAAAACTTGTATTATATATATACTAATTTGTTTGACTTTTTTTTTTTTTTTAATTCATAACAACTATTCTTACCCCTAAGGCTAGTAGACCTTCACCCTGCCCACAACTCTTATATAAAACTAATGGGTCCCAATGTACGTTATTCTTGAGCTAGTGTTAGCAGTGTGCGTTGATATTCATTATTTGCAGACTTTCAAAAACCTTTTTCTTTTTTGTCAATAAAAAAAAAAAAAAAAAAAAAAAAAAAAAAAAAAACCTTTTTCTTTTAGTATGATTGAGATGAAAAATTAAAATTATTTTACTATTCAGTTTATTTTTGGTACTATTTATAGGCTTTACTGCACTTTTTAATACTATTTATGAGCCACACTATACTATTTCAACTAATTTTTACTTTTATTTATAATATTTTCAGTAATAAATTTTTAATTTTAGTAAAATAAACGGTATTGAAACAATCTTTAACATGGCATCATAGAAGTTGTAAATGGAAACTGACATGATTGGCCAATGTGGAAAGTTATTATAATATTTGGCTAACTACGATCAAATTAGTGTAATCAATAAGACTAATAGAGCTTCTTAGGATTCGTTCACAATAATCTTTCTAGGAATTGATAAATTATCTTCCCAACAATTTATAAAACTTAAAAAATAAAGGAGAATATTAATGAATGTCCTTAAGACATTGATTAATAATTCACTTAAAAAAAAATTATGAGAAAAGAAAAAAAACAATTAATATTTTTACAATTTTTTTCATTTCCCATAAAAATGATATCAAAACTTTCTTAAAATAAATTTTTAACTCGGGCATTCATTAGCATGACCCATATTAAATTATGGTAGAATTTCTATCTTGTATTAATATATATAATATATATATATGTTAAAGGATGCCTTAAGTGTATTTATTAGTAAACCATTTTAAGAAAATTTAAATAGGAAAAAATGAAAAAGAAATTAATGTTTTAATTTTTTTTTCTATTTTTCATAAATGTTTTGTCAATTTTTTTTTTAAATTGTAAAATGATTAAAGGACACTCGTTAGCATTTACCGTGTATAATCAATGCAACTTGCAAAATGTAATTCTACTTCTTTTTTTTTCATTCTCGAAAAATAATTCCACTTTGTTTGCGGCATTTTGGCTTTATTTGGGGACGATACATAACAAAATACCATAAAATCAAACAATAAATCTCAACTGCTTTTGCAATTCACATAAGGGAAATGCTAACGAGTGCTCTTAGGGTACTAGTTAAGAATTCGGTTAAAGAAAGTTTTTATGAGAAAAAAAAAAACAATTAATGTTTTGACAGTTTTTTTCATTTCTCATAAAAGTGATGTCAAAACTTTTTTAAGATAGATTGGTAACGAATGCCTTAGGGCACTCATTAGCATGACCCTTCACGTAAAGCCTAATTGAATTTTCTTCAAATTAAAAGACAAAATTATTTTAGCCAAGAAACTCATTCCTAAGACTCTCTGCATTATAAAAACAGCAAAATCAGATATAACTCTAAATAATATAACACCGTTGTTAAGGAGTGTTTTTTTTTTCTTTTTCTTTTTTCTTTCGGAAAGGACAATGTTGTCAAAGGTAATAAACTAAAATAACAAAATTTAAACTTAAAGGAAAAAAAAAATGACAATTCATTAAACTTGTTAATGTAAATTGTAATTTTTTTCCCTAAAAGAGTTTAAATCGTTTTTGGATCATGAGATTATGTTGTTGTTTGATATTTGTTAATTATTAATATATGTACATACATTGAACATAGTTGTTTGGTATTTGTTAATTATGTCTGATTTTGGTGTATTCTCTTTTTTATCGCCATCTATGGTGGCTTAATGGAGGAAATTAAATAGAGAACAAAAGATAAGTTTGGATTAATTAGAGGTAATCTAGGCCTCCTTAAAAGATAACTCTTTAGAAGATAATTCTGGTGCCTTTATTTAATTCTATAGTGGGGGATTTATACAAATCAAACCAACAATACAAATGAAATTTAAGCGACATTAACCACAAAATAAGGGATACTGTCCTCCTAGGACTCTGCTCCAGAGTCAGCAAAATAACAAACTAACTTTAACAGTTTAACCTTTAGGATATGGCTTGTGTCTAATGACCGATAGATACTGGATACATTAGAATACAGACACGTGTTCAAGTCTTCATTTAAAAAAATACGAACACGTGTCCAAGCCTTCACTTAAAAAAAAATTGGTTGTCCCATCTTCCTCGTAACAGGTTCCAATGCAAAACTACCAAAAAGACCAAAGATAAGGGGCAAGGAGGAGGCGTGATTCACAGCCAACTCGCCACGCATCACCTACCCCAGTTCTTGTCCTTGGCTAGCTTTGCTGCTTTCCGTAATGAGTGAGGGTGAGAGTGTCAGAGAAGGGTGATATACAGTGTTCTCATTATTGAGAGAGAGAGAGAGAGAGTTCTTTAAATTCACGTCATGATCACATTTATCATTCATGTCTCTCTCTCAAGGGTGATATACAGTGTTCTCATTATTGAGAGAGAGAGAGTTCTTTAAATTCACGTCATGATCACATTTATCATTCATCTCTCTCTCTCTCTCTCTCTTCTCTCTCTGTGAACCTATAAGCAGGGCCGGCTCAAGGCCTAGGCAAGTTAGGCCTAGGCCTAAGGCCGCACCAAAAACAAAAAAATTCCTTAAGAAAAAAAGGCCTCATTTTTTATAGTTAAAAACCCAAATTTTTATATAATCATATATATTTTCTAAATGTTGTATATTTTTTTAATTAGTGATATACAAATTTTACTATTGGCTTACAAATTGCTATATTATTAATCACAAAAAACGTAATATAAACATTCATTAGTTAAATTGATGAAGTTTATCAATGAGAGATAATATCACATTATATTTTGAACATTTTATAGTGCTTTTAATTAGCACATTTTTCTTTTTCATTTTTAGTAAGACTCTCAAAGTACGAGACCAATAGAACCTTAACTCAATTGAAACCCTAAAATATTTCAAAAAGATGTTGCAAATGTGTTAAATCATCAATTATAGATTAATCTCCCCTAAGAGTTTGAGACTTTGATTTTTGTAAATTAATATCCTATAAAACCATACACCAAATAATATCTATCTCTCTCTCTCTTAAAATCAAAATATAAAATTAAAATTTAGATTACAACTTTATTTAACTATGCATCGTCTTATATCAAAAAAAATATCTTTTTCAATCATAATATATTTTTATTTCTTTTTATTAATATTTATAATTCAACTATGATATTCAATACTCTATATGAAATTAACATTAGTGTAGTTGGTATTATTTATGTATTTAATGTATCAAATTAACCTTAATTTGATTAGTATTAAATAATTTTGTTTAATTAATATTTACATATTAAAGGCCCCGTATAAATTTTTCGCCTTAGGCTCTAAATTATGTTGGGCCGACCCTGTCTATAAGCGATTATCCGTCGTTGGAAAAGGAGAAACACTGAGCCATCTCTCTCTTCTTTGTTTTCTTTCTTTATTTTTATTTGGAAAATAAGATTCGTGTTTATCAGAGTTAGCCCATCTTTGTTTCTTGATATCTCACAAATTTTTAATCGATCTATGAGTTTTTATTTTGCTTTCTTTGCACTTCGTTTCTGTTTCTAAATTTTTGTTTTGTGACACCATGACGAGGATCAGATTGTCTTTACGACTAATGGTTGCGTAAATACGCATGTACGGCCTTTCACAGCACTTTATTTGTCGATTTCTCAGATCATATATATATATATATATATATATATATAGACGTAGCTCTTAAATACCTATGAGATTTGAGTTTCCAATATCTATATGTATTACTTTGCGTTTGTGTTTGATTGTGATTTTTGATGGTGTTAAACTGTTGATCAGAGTAGTTAGGCCATCTTATCTAAGCTTTCATAGTGTGGTGCAACTCTGTTCTTTATTTTTTGAGTGAATGAATGGGATTTGGGTTGCATATATAGATGGAATTTGATTAATAGAGCAGTAGCTTTGCATTTTGGTTCATATTTGCACATGTACAGCGCAGTGACATTTAGACGAGTCACAGGTTGGCCATACACGGCCTTACACAACACACAACATGCGAGAGATTAGAACAGTCGAAATCAACCGGTCTTGTCGGAGTTGGATTGGCTTAAATCTTGACTTAATTGATATTCTGCCCGATTTAGTCTCGGCGGATTGAGCAAGCTTCAGTGGCGGAGCCACCATAGTAGCAAGGGGCCATGCCTTCCAAACTTTAATTCACACACATATGCCCAAAAAACTTTTAAGTGAACTGATGATTGGATTCTGTCCTAAATTCTAATTAAAATTTTTGTATATTTATTAATAATATTTGATGATTTTAGTTCTAAACAATGATTCGGCCAAAAAATATTATAATGAAAAGAAAATTAGTTTGTACTAGTGCTACGATTTGGTAACACGAGTCGAACCAAAAAAATGTTAAATATTTGTTGAATATATATATATATATATATATATGTGTGTGTGTGTGTGTGTCTGTAATGTGCAGTGCAAAGTTGTGTTCGTGCTATTATTATTATTATTTTTTTTGGTCAACCATGGAAATATCATAAAACTAGGAATTAATCAGTCTGTTACCACGCAAGTTAGCTTTGTCAAAAGCTAAAAATTCTTTCCACCACAGGCGGTGGGTACAAAAAGACAACAAAAGATGCTAAGCTACTTGCACCTAGCTTGGCCATTGCATCAGCACATTGGTTGGCCTCCGTATAGATGTGGGTTATCTGCTTGTTGGGAATCTCTCTTACCAGGTTCCTGCAATCAATCAGAAGTGGCTCCATTAACAAATTAGTAGAATTATTGTTCATGAGCAAGACAACACTTAATGCATCCAATTCAATGATGAGGTTGTTCAGCCTCATTTCCTTTGCTAAAAGGAGACCATCTTTGAGTGCCCACAGCTCTGCCGCACAGCTATTGGTGCAACAAAGGGGCCTAGCATAGCCTTTTAACCATTGTCCATCATGGTCCCTGATCACACCGCCCCCCCCCCCCTGCAAGTCCAGGATTACCAAGGGCAGACCCATCAGAATTAAGTTTTGCCCAACCCACTGGAGGCTTCTCCTAACCCATGGCAACTATAGATTTGGCTTTAGGCAACTTGGCGTTCAACCCAATGGAGAAGAACTCAACACTATCCTTGAGCGTTCGTGCTATTATTGGAATTACATAATGTGCATTTGTTTGTATTTATAAATGCTTTGTTTGTCACATCACATGCAAGGATATATAAAGCTCATTTTATTTCGTCTCTTATAGTTGAATCGGTCACATTCAATAGGACCTTGAGGTACGCCGAAGGATACACTACAAAAAACTGGACCTATAGTGGCGTTTTCTATAAACGCTGCTATAGGCATATCTATAGCTATGTTCGAGGAATCTTATAGTGGCTTTTGAAAAAAAAAAAGGGTCTATAGCAGTGTTTCCAAGGGCCTATAGTAGCATTTGTCAAACACCACTATAAGCACTTTTTATTTTAATTTTTTTTTCCTTTTTATTTTATTTTATTTTATTTTTTTTAAGAGCCAGAGGAGAAAAAAGACCTATAGTGGCGTTTGACAAACGCCACTACAGGCACTTTTTATTTTAGTTTTATTTTAAAAAATAAGAGTTAGAGGAGAAAAAAGACCTATAGTGGTGTTTAACAAACACCACTACAGGCACTTTTTATTTTAGTTTTTTTAAAAAAATAAGAGCTAGAGGAGAAAAAAGACCTATAGTGGTGTGGGAGGCCCTTCGATCAATAGGTCTATTAAGGTCAGGATTGTTGGGCCTGTGGCCCATCCGAGGATGCATATCCGTCCGAGGAGGCCAAGTCCGATCATAAGGTAATTGCTGAAGGGGGTGGTAGTCAATATCACGAGGGTGAGGTGCTGTATTCATCCGAGGACGCCATACTCCTCGGCACTGTGCGTCCGAGGACGAGCAGGGTGCGGTCTTGTGGCAGCCGGGCTTCGGAATTATGTCACCAATACAGATAGGATCACAGACCAAGGGTAAAAGGGAAAAGATAAACAAATATCTGTAACCACAGCTACCTCCGCATTAATGACTTCTTAACCAACTCTCTGGCCGCATTAATGTGGAGGTGATACCTGAACAGTAAGGAGGCAGCCTTACAGCTGCCCATAGGAAGTTCCAGGAGGTGCTGGATGGGACAGAAAGAAATCCTCCTAACCCAACCTACACGTGTGTGGTGAGGATGAAAGGCAAAGGGTGGTATATAAACCGAAAGAAGAATATGCAAAAAGGATCGAACAAAAAAAAAAGAAGAAAAAGAAAAACAAAGACAAAGAAAAAGAGCAAAAAAGAGAGTAAACATAACGACACCGATGACCTAGGAAAAACGATCGTTGTGCCAACCTTAAGCTTTCAATATACGAGAGATTGTATTTTCTTTTTATTATATACAAAAGTTAACCCAGTTCTTTACACCCACGCTTTACAAATCATATTGTTTGGGCCTTTTTACATACGAACCCAACACTGTTACGGGTCGTTACGAATCGCGTCCTTACAAATCAAAGCATCATCCTTGGAGTGAATAGCCATCTTCTGGCTGTAATAGCTTACATGTTCCACCGGATCTGAATGGCCATCATACAGAGAGAACGTAGGTTGATGGAACCGCCAAGGATGGGTAGCATCGTCTATGCTTCTCGTAAAGGGTGACTTGGAAATTTGACTCAAGGCTTTGTTCATGGCATCGTTTCCCAAGCCCCTGCTAGTTGGACTTCTACGCCTACGCCGATGGCGATGCTCCTCTTCATAGGAGAAAGTCTCGCTTTGCGGAGTTCTCGACCTCCGCCTGTAACTAGTTCCATCCGACTCCCCAGATGATGGTTTAGAGCAAGGTGGGGAACGTTCCCGCCATGCATGGCGCAACTCCCTCTTCAAGTCTGCAATCTCGCGTTGCAGATTCCCATCATGCTTCGCGTGGGAGACATGACTCTTCCCCCGTGAGTGGCTCCTGGTGGTATGAGTTGTATGTACACTCCCCTCTCGGACTTCTCTCCGTTCGGGACTCCTTCGAGGACCACCATGCTGAGAGCCCCTCGACTCCGCCTGATGCAGGTTGACATCATCCTGATGTGGTCCCGCTGCGGGGTGAGGTGGTTCCATGGCTTAAGGGCCAATTCTGTTGGATCTTTCAAAACACTGACTCGGGCTTTTGGTGCTCGCTTTATTACATGCAGCCGGACTCCTCGGCCTTTGGGATCCTTATTGACTTTGTCTATGCGAAAGGGCGAGACTCTCAAGAGTTACTTGGATAGGTACTGGGAAATGTTTAACGAAATAGAGGGAAAGAATGATCCCGTGGCTATAACCACTTTCAAAGCTGGTCTCCCAGCTGATCACGATTTGAGGAAGTCCTTGACGGGTAAACTTGTCACTAGTGTGCGCCAGCTGATGGACAGAATAGATAAGTACAAAAGGGTAAAGGAAGATCAATTTCAGGGGAAAGGAAAGGCCAAGATGATCCTTCAAGAGAGGAGGGATTTCAGGTCGGATCGTTATAATAACAGCCGACCAAGAAGGGACTTTGTTGGGCAGTCAGGCTCGGCGGACGCCCAGGTTGTTAATGCAGTATTTCGGGAGCCTGTTCAGCATTTTTTGGAGAAGATAAAGAACGAGCCATTCTTCAAATGGCCGAACAAGATGGCGGGAGAGCCTAGAAAACGCAACCCGAGTTTGTATTGCCATTACCATCAGGATCATAGGCACACGACAGACAACTGCAGGAATTTATGGGACCACTTGGAACAGTTGGTCCGTGAAGGGAAATTAAAACAACTCTTGCATCACTCCAGCGGAAGGGCGAGCCAAGCAGGTTCCGAGGTGCGTGGGGACGCTTCATCAAGGCTCCCCCTGGGTATGATTAACGTTTCTTTGCGGCCCCGGGAATGACTGGATCTTGCCCCTCCAGAGTGTTGTCGGTGTCCCGATCCCTGGCCGAGGATCATTCTCAAGCATTGAAGAGAGCCAAGAGGCGTGTCCCCTTGATTTTGGGTTTTTCAGATGAGGATCTGGTTAGGACCATACAGCCCCATGAGGATGCTTTGGTGGTAACATTAAGGATTAGCGGGTACGATGTCCAAAGAGTGATGGTTGATCAGGGAAGTGCTGTGGATGTGATGTATCCAGATTTGTACAAGGGGCTAGGTTTGAAACCAGAGGACTTAACAACCTATAATTCCCCTCTAGTAAGTTTTGAGGGAAGGTTGGTCACCCCCATGGGGCTAATCAAATTGCCCGTGCAGTCAGGTACGGATGTGGTGGAGGTGGACTTTATTGTCGTAGATGTCTTTTCTCCATACATGGCTATTGTGGGCAGATCTTGGCTTCACACCCTTAAAGTGGTTTCGTCCACTCTACATTAGAATGTGAAGTACCCATCCGGAGACCAAGTGCTGGAAATAGTAGGGAGTCAGGCGGCTGCTCGGCAGTGCCTAGTAGCGGCTATACAGCATCGGCCAGAAGCAGAAACCTCGGCTATGGCCGACAATGAGTTATAGCAATTAAAGTCCCCAGTATCAGGTTTAGACGTGCCAGCCAATGGGGTAGAGTGTGAAGATTTGGAGAAGGTAGCTGTTACCGATGATCCAGAAAAGTTCTTCCAGATTGGGGCCAAGTTGCCTTTGCTAGAGAAAGTGAATTTGCTGGAATTCCTCCGGGCCAATGTGGACGCTTTTGCATGGGACCCGTATGAAGCCCCAGGGGTGGACCCGAATTTCATTTGTCACCGACTAAACATGAACCCTGCTGTTATGCCCAGAAGACAACCTCCTTGGCGACCATCGAAGGAGCATGCCAAGGCGGTTAGAAGTGAAGTTGCCAAGCTCAAGCAGGCAGGGGCTATCAAGGAAGTTTTTTACCCTCAATGGTTGGCCAATACGGTGGTAGTAAAAAAGAAGACTGAAAAATGGCGGGTGTGCGTGGACTTCACGGATCTTCATAAGGCCTGCCCCAAGGATCCATTTCCTATGCCGAAGATCGACCAGCTGGCGGATGCGACCGTGGGTCACCCCAGGATGAGTTTCTTGGATGCCTTTCAAGGGTATCACCAAATACCGCTTGCCGCCGACGATCAGGAAAAGACTACTTTTGTGACCCCGATTGGGAATTACCACTACAAGGTGATGCCCTTCGGCTTGAAAAACGCTGGATCCACCTACCAACGCATGATGACGAAAATGTTTGAACCACAACTGGGTAGAAATATTGAAGTTTATATCGATGATATGGTTGTGAAAAGTAAAGTAGTGTCCGAACACGTGCAAGACCTCACAAGTATCTTCGGGATACTGAGAGAATACAAGTTGCGCTTGAATGCTTCGAAGTGCTCCTTTGGTGTAGGTTCCGGGAAATTCTTGGGGTACATGGTGACCCATAGAGGAATTTATGTGAATCCGGACCAGATTAAGACCATTAACGATTTGCAAGCACCTCGGAATCCAAAAGAGGTGCAGAAACTGACTAGGATGACTGCCGCGTTGAATCGGTTCATCTCCAGGTCGGCTGAGAGGTGTCGTCCTTTTTTCCGCCTATTACATAAGTGGCAGGGATTTGAATGGACCATGGAGTGTGCTGAAACGTTCCAGCAGTTGAAAGATTACTTGTCCAGGCCGCCTATCATGTCTAGCCCTGAAGTGGATGAAGTGTTGTATGCTTATTTGGCGGTAGCCTCTCATGCAGTTAGTTTCGTCTTGATACGAGAAGACAATGGCGTCCAAAGGTCGGTTTATTATGTAAGTAAATCCCTCCATGAAGCCGAGGTGAGATATCTGTCATTAGAAAATGCCGTACTGGCGATAGTCCATGCAACACGCAAACTTCCGCATTATTTTCAAGCCCACACTGTGGTTATTTTGACCCAACTGCCTCTTAAGTCCATACTCAGAAGTGCTGACTACACTGGAAGAATTGCCAAGTGGGGCACGATTTTGGGTGCTTTTGACATCAAATATATGCCCCGCACCTCTGTAAAAGGTCAAGTCCTCGCCGATCTGGTGGCTGAATTCGCTGAGTGCCCCGAGGAAATTAGTAGGAATTAAGATCACATGGATGAAAAATTGGTTGGCCTAATATCTGCACAAAGGGAGTCTTTATGGAAAGTGTACGTGGATGGGGCCGCAAACCAACGGGGAGCAGGATTGGGATTGGTGTTGATATCCCCCGAAGAGGTCATCATCGAGAAGTCGTTAAGACTAGGGTTCTCGGCTACTAACAATGAATCAGAATATGAAGCTTTGATAATGGGAATGAGCATGGTCCATAAAATGGGTGGAAAGGCAGTGAAATTGTTCTCAGACTCGAGGTTGGTAGTCGGCCAGGTGACCGGAGAGTTGGAGGCCCGAGACCCAAGGATGCAAGGGTATCTGGACCGGGTTAGGCGTATGCGAATGGAGTTCGAGTCTTTCAACGTATTACATATTCCTCGAGGTGAAAATACCCACGCTGATTCCTTGGCAACCCTTGCCACCTCCTCAATACGAAATTTCCCTCGGGTGATTATCGTCAAAGACTTGTGTACTCCCACCTCACCAGAAAAGGAGGTTTGCCAAATCCATCAAGTTAATCTGTCGCCAAGCTGGATGGATCGCATATTAAAATTTCTTGAAAGTGACATATTGCCCGAGGATAAGGTGGAAGCTGAGAAAATACGAAGGAGAGCTCCTCGGTACTAGTTATCTGAGGATAAAAAGTTATACAGACGGTCCTTCTCTGGGCCATACTTGCTCTGTGTGCCTCCTGAGACAACAGAGTCAATCCTGGAAGAATTGCATAAGGGCATTTGTGGAAGCCATACAGGAGGAAGGTCTCTATCATGCCGAGCCCTCACACAAGGTTATTGGTGGCCAAACATGCGGAGGGAAGCGTAGGAGTACATTAAGAAATGCGATCAGTGTCAGAGATATGCTCTGAATATCCACCAACCGGGAGGAGTTCTTAACCCTCTCTCTAGCCCTTGGCCTTTTGCGCAATGGGGGCTGGACATTGTCGGCCCTTTTCCTAAAGCCATAGGAAACAAGAAGTACCTGCTAGTCGGCACAGACTACTTCACTAAATGGGTTGAAGCTGAGCCCTTGGCGAACATCAGGGACGTAGATGTGAAGAAGTTTGTCTGGAGGAACATTGTTACACGATTTGGAATTCCCCGAACTCTTGTCTCAGATAACGGACTCCAATTCGATAGCAACGCCTTTAGGGAATATTGTTCAGAACTGGGAATAAGAAACAAATATTCCACTCCAGCTTATCCACAAGGCAATGGGCAGGCTGAAGCTATTAACAAAGTAATAGTCAATGGGTTTAAGAAGAGACTGGATGACGCGAAAGGAAAATGGGTGGAAGAATTGCTACATGTGCTTTGGACGTATCGGACCACACCCCGACGTTCGACGGGGGAAACTCCCTTCTCCATGACCTATGGGGCCGAAGCCGTCATTCCCCTGGAAACTGGATTCCCAACGTTAAGGACCAGTACTTTCTCTTCGGGTAATAATGATGCGATGTTGGAGAAAAGTTTAGACCTGATTGAAGAACGAAGGGAGAGTGCGATGGTTCGACTAGCTTACTACCAGCATAAACTCAAGCAGGGCTACGATAGCAATGTGAGGATGAGGCCGTTAGCCATAGAAGATCTAGTGCTGAGGAAAGTCCTGGGGGCCACTAAGAATCCAAATTGGGGAAAACTGGGACCTAATTGGGAGGGGCCATATCGGATCACTTCTATAGCAGGAATAGGAGCCTACTATCTAGAGGACCTAGATGAAAAACCTGTACTCCATCCTTGGAATGTAAATAATCTCAAAAGGTATTATTATTAATAAAAGTGTTTCAATTCAAATATTTTCTTTTAACTTACGTCAATCATACATCCTGTACTCCTGCATCCTATGATTTATATTGAAATGCTAAATAGAAACTAAGCTGTGCCAGGTCCTCGGATCGCAAACTTAGTGGAAATTAACATCCTATAATTTATATTGAAATGTTAAACAGAAACTAAGCTGTGCCAGGTCCTCGGATCGCAAACTTAGTGGAAATTAACATCCTATGATTTATATTGAATTGTTAAACAGAAACTAAGTTATGCCAGGTCCTCGGATCGCAAACTTAGTGGAAATTAACATCCTATAATTTATATTGAAATGTTAAACAGAAACTAAGCTGTGCCAGGTCTTCGGATATCAAACTTAGTGGAAATTAACATCCTATGATTTATATTAAATTGTTAAACAGAAACTAAGTTATGCCAGGTCCTCGGATCGCAAACTTAGTGGAAATTAACATCCTATAATTTATATTGAAATGTTAAACAGAAACTAAGCTGTGCCAGGTCCTCGGATTGCAAATTTAGTGGAAATTAACATCCTATGATTTATATTGAATTGTTAAACAGAAACTAAGTTATGCCAGGTCCTTGGATCGCAAACTTAGTGGAAATTAACATCCTATAATTTATATTGAAATGTTAAACAGAAACTAAGCTGTGCCAGGTCCTCGGATCGCAAATTTAGTGGAAATTAACATCTTATAATTTATATTGAAATGTTAAACAGAAACTAAGCTGTGCCAGGTCCTCGGATCGCAAACTTAGCTGTGCCAGGTCCTCGGATCGCAAATTTAGTGAAAATTAACATCCTATGATTTATATTGAATTGTTAAACAGAAACTAAGTTATGCCAGGTCCTCGGATCGCAAATTTAGTGGAAATTAACATCCTATAATTTATATTGAAATGTTAAACAGAAACTAAGTTGTGCCAGGTCCTCGGATCGCAAATTTAGTGGAAATTAACGTCCTATGATTTATATTGAATTGTTAAACAGAAACTAAGTTATGCCAGGTCCTCGGATCGCAAACTTAGTGGAAATTAACATCCTATAATTTATATTGAAATGTTAAACAGAAACTAAGCTGTGCCAGGTCCTCGGATCGCAAACTTAGTGGAAATTAACGTCCTATGATTTGTATTGAAATGTTAAACAGAAACTAAGTTACGCCAGGTCGTTGGACCGCAAATTTAGTGGAAATTAACATCCTATAATGTATATTAAAATGTGGAACAGAAGCTAAGTTATGCCAGGTCCTCGGACCATAAACTTGGTAGAAATTAACCTTCTATGTTGTGTATTGAATTATTGAATGGTAACAGAGTTGTGATAAATCTTCTAATCATAAATTTGACGGGAAATAATGCCCTATAACATTCATTGAGGAGTCAGAGAGAGAGCTTTGGACACAAGTTGGCGTACAATGAAGAAGGAGGTTGAAATGAACCCATACAAAATTACAACGACAAAGTGAATGAGTGCAAAGATAACATAGAGCCGCAAGAGCAATAAGAAAATGAGCAAGGAAGTCCTTTACTAAGTGTCTATTTAAAGTTACAAAACAGGTTCTACTTTTTTAATTTCAATTGGATCTGTGGGATCTGGCTGGCGGGTAGGTCTGCCTCCGAAGTTGCGATTCCATCTTTGGCTTTGGTAATGCCCCCAGTTGGTAGAACTGTGGAGTCCAATTCCTGTTGAAAACCCTGGGAGGCCGTCTCTGCCTCCGAAGCGGTGGTGGTCTTGTCTGGGGAAGCTCCTGGAGGGGCCAGTCCCTCTTTAATTGGTCCCGGTTGGCCGCGAGGAGGAGAATTGCGAGGCAAAACCTCCTCGTTGAGGTTAATAACTGGAGAAGGAGCATCAGCCTGATGGGGTTGAAGAACTGAGGGGCGTATCGCCTCGGGATAGAATACGTTCTCTGGCCTACGTAGCTCAGATGAGGCTTCAACCCCAGCACGGTTAAGAGCCTCGCTCCAAGTTCTTGCGCAGTAGATGCGGCATACCTCCGGAACCTCGGCTCTCAAAACTTTCTCAGTTTCAGCTATACCAACTTCGTAGCCTCTCTGCTCGGCTTCATTCATTGCCTGTTCGGAGTTGATTTTCGCTTTCTCGGCTTGCTCTTTCAGCTTTTCAGCTCGCTCCCTTAGCTTCTAAGTTTCCTCTAGGTGCTTCTTAAGAGCAAGAGCTTGCTCCTGAGTCCTCTTCAGCTCGGCATTCGCCTCGCACAGAAGCCTTGCTTGTTCCTCGGCCTGCTTCTGGTAGCCTTCTGATGTCGACTCAGCGCTCTTGCGAGCTTCCTCTTTGACCTGTAGTTTTTTCCTTGTGTCGGTCAAGTCTTGTTCAGATTTGGACAAGGTCTGTACAACCATTACCCGTCTTTTCCTTTCGCCATCTAGCTGATCGGAGCAAGCATTGAGCATCTCATTTAGCTTGAAAGTATTTTGGATGATCTGTAAAAAAAAAAAAAAGGGTTAACACTATAGCCCATGAAAAGCGCATATTGATGAGTAACAATCATAGAATAAAAAAAAGATAAAAGATAGTTTCTTACCATTCCCAAATATCGTTTATTGTCGAGGATGAGTTCATTCTTCCTCATGTTCTTTTTCTCGGCCATGTCCTTCGGGAGCAATAAGGCTTCCTCTATGGCCGAGGCTACATGACACCCAATGCCGCCGTTAAAGTCCCTTATAGAGGCATCATCTCGCAGGGGCTCCCCACTGTGCATAGGTACTGGCAACCATGCTTGTGGCTCAGGATGTTGGGAATCAGATTTCTCTTGACCCCGCGGGGCTTGGTGCTTAGTTTTCTGCTGCTTTGTAGCTCGTTGGACATCCTCCTCTCAAGTGGGACGAGACTTACTCGTATCTGCCACCTCCTTACCCTTCTGTTTTCTACGCCTTTTTTGCTCAGCAGCGTTGGGAAGCGCTGGTTGTGGAGATGATCGAGGAGGGTGGCGAGGAGCAGGAGGAGGAGACCTAGCTGGAAGAGATGAAGTCTGGGATGGTATTGTTTTTGCAGGTACATTCTTTCCCGGCTGACCTTCCATCAGCTCCAGCAAGTTTTTCTGGGGTTTTCTTTGTATCCCCATCTCGTCAGGGTCTTCCTCGGGGCTTGTGGGTTGATCAAAAACCCCGAAATCGTCCGAGGACTTAAATACTGTTACAAAGGTTTCCTCGCCTCTTTCCTTTTTCCTTCCCCTTTTTATTCCCTCTTTCCTGAGGGAAGGTGAGGGTGAAGAAGTTCCCACCGAGATGCTGGCTACGAAAATAGGCTCTGTGCGAGGCGTGTACTGGGGAAGCGGAATACCCTCTGGAACAATGAACCCTTCGTAGGCAACACTGATACGGTGAAGCTGAGAATCGCGTGCCCTAATCATGCACTTCGGCGCTTGAAAAGCAAAAGAAAGGGGGGTATAGCCGAGAATTAAGTGTGCTGCCTGAAGCTGACCATCAGCCTCATTCACGTATATTTCAGCCTTCAATAACCTATCTAGGCTCGTCTTATTGACCAACCTGAGATTGGGCTTCGTGTAGCGTCTATCTGCAAAACCGTTGATTCTAGAGTTAAAATTGTAGGAGTCAAAAATAATAAAAAAGGAAAAAAGCGAATGAAATGTGTTCATGAACTAAATAGTATAGATCTATGACTACGCGCCCACCTGGTGTTCCCTCCACTGTCGGACAGAGCAAACCATCATGCCATTCCCCGGAGAGAATGAGGAAATCCTCCTTTAGGTTCTTATTTGAGGTGGGGAGGCACTGAATTAGCCTTACTTAAGGGTATCTCGATTTGAGATAATATCCCTGGTCAGCTAAGCGATGAAGGTTGTACACCCAATTCACGTCATGATGGGTTAGCTTTAGGTCCATTCTCTTATTCAGAACGTCTATGCTTCCCAAGACCCTAAACATATTTGGAGCACACTAGGTATGGGATAGCCTAAAGAAGTTGAGGTAACTCCTAGTAATACTACCCATGGGGATGGTCATCCCGCCCTCTATAAAGGCGATTATGGGGATAACTACTTCCCCAGTTTGCCTGGCATCAACCCACTCCCCTTGGGCGGCATACCTCATCCCTACCGTTGGGGGGATTTTATACTTAGAGCGAAAGTTTCTAATACCTTCTTCGGACTCAACGAGACATCAAAATGGATTCTTTTGTTTCCCCATTTTTCTAAAAAACTTAGTAGAAAGGACTATTAGGTTTGAAACAAAAGTGGTAAAAACTTCAAGAGGACTTACAGGTTCAAATGAAGGACCACGGACGACGTACGATTATTTGTAGTCACCAGGAGAATAACGAAGGATGGAGAAAGGCAGGTTCAATGTATGAGCTCTGGAACCATCATCGAAAGTAAAGTACAGGTTTAATTAGGGAACGCCTTTATAGTCATGTGAGGATTGTGAACGGTGAAATTCTCGCACACAAAACAAGGGAAGCCTTCTGCCGTTTGATTTAGATCTCACCGTCGAACGTGGGAGACATGGGTGTTGTCAAAATTTAATGCTGCCAAAATCGGGATGCTGAAGCGTCAGGGGCATGCCCCGAAACACGCATAAGTACGGGCATATGACGTCAAAATCCACCTTCTCTCCCAAGGAGTCGAAAAGTAGAATTTTGAGAGGCTATTGTGGGAGGCCCTTCGATCAATAGGTCCATTAAGGTCAAAATTGTTGGGCCTGTGGCCCATCCGAGGATGCATATTCGTCCGAGGAGGCCAAGTCCGGTCATAAGGTAATTGCTGAAGGGGGTGGTAGTCAATATCACGAGGGTGAGGTGCTGTATTCATTCGAGGACGCCATACTCCTCGGCACTGTGCGTCCGAGGACGAGCAGGGTGCGATCTTGTGGCAGCCGGGCCTCGGAATTATGTCACCAATACAGATAGGATCACAGACCAAGGGTAAAAGGGAAAAGATAAACAAATATCTGTAACCACAGCTGCCTCCGCATTAATGACTTCTCAACCAACTCTTTGGCCGCATTAATGTGGATGTGATATCTGAACAGTAAGGAGGCAGCCTTACAGCTGCCCATAAGAAGTTCCAGGAGGTGCTGGATGGGACAAAAAGAAATCTTCCGAACCCAACCTACACGTGTGTGGTGAAGATGAAAGGCAAAGGGTGGTATATAAACTGAAAGAAGAATATGCAAAAAGGATCGAACAAAAAAAAAGAAAAAAAAAAAAGAAAAACAAAGACAAAGAAAAAGAGCAAAAAAGAGAGTAAACAGAACGACACCGATGACCTAGGAAAAACGATCGTTGTGCTAACCTTAAGCTTTCAATATACGAGAGATTGTATTTTCTTTTTATTATATACAAAAGTTAACCCAGTTTTTTACACCCACGCTCTACAAATCATATTGTTTGGGTCTTTTTACGTACGAACCCAACACTGTTACGGGTTGTTACGAATCGCGTCTTTACAAGTGGCGTTTCACAAACACCACTACAGGCACTTTTTATTTTAGTTTTTTTTTTTTTTTTTTTTTTTTTTTTTTTTATAATCGGTTCTTGGTTGGATTTTTTTTTTTTTTTTTTTTATTTTTATAAGAGTCAAAGGAGAAAAAAGACCTATAGTGGCGTTTGTGCACCACCCCAAAAAAAACAACGTTAAGAAGAATCCGGCCAAAAATAATAATAATGGACCTATTGTGGCGTTTACCAAACGCCATTATAGGTCCAAAAAGTGCATATTCTACAATATTCTTAAAAAAAAAAAAAAAAAAAAAAAAAGAATAGGTTCAAGCTTAAACAAATACTATGGCATATTCTACAATATTCTTTAAAAAAAAAAAAAAAAAAAAAAAAAAAAAAAAAAAAAAAAAAACTTGAATTGGTTTCAGCATAAACAAAAACTATGGAATATGCTATAGAATATTCTATGGAATATGCCATAGAATATTCTATGGTATATTTCAAAATATTTAGTTGTATATATATATATATATATATATTATATGAAAGATGTTACGTCTATAATATTTTCACAACAAATCATAGGTGGCTAGTTGTTATTGGTTCAAATTTGAACCTAATACTAAGATTACTTTTTTGCCTTAATAATAACAACCAGTAACAACCTGCCACTTAAAATTTATTATAAAAATATTATGAAAATATTGTGATATATCATATTTATATATATATATATATATACACACACATATACATACTTATCATTTCTCTTTATATATATATATATATATATAAAGTGCATATTCTACAATTTTCTGTAAATGTAAAAATAAAAATAAAATAAAATAAAAAAAACCGAATGGGTTCAAGCTTAAACTAATACTATGGCATATTCTAGGAAGATGCCATAGAATATTCCTAGAATATTTTATGACTTATCTCAAAATATTTAGTTGTGTTTGTATATATATATATATATAGAATGTGAGAAATATTACATTCGTAATATTTTCACAACAAATTATAGGTGGTTAGTTGTTATTAGTTCAAATTTGGACCTAATACTAAGATTATTTTTTTGCCTTAACAATAATAACCAGTAACAACCTGTCACTTAGAATTTGTTGTAAAAATTTTGTGAAAATATTATTGATATATCATTTCTCTTTATATATATATATATATTTATATTTTTTATGTATGAGAGATGTTACGTCTATAATATTTGCACAATATTTTCACAACAAATCATATATGGTTAGTTGTTATTGGTTCAAATTTGAATCAATACTAAGATTACTTTTTTACCCTAATAATAATAATTACTAACAACCTACCACTTAAAATTTGTTGTAAAAATATTATGAAAATGTGATGATATATCATATTTTTATATATACACACACCTATACATACTTATCATTTCTCCTTTTATATAAATATAAATATATATATATATATATTTAAAAAAACTTTAAAACCCCCACCTACCCCCACTCTCCTATATCTCTCCCTTATCTCCACGCCAAGCCTCAGACTTCCATTCTCTTTTGATTTTTTTTTGTTTTTTTCCTTTCTTTCTTTTTCTCCCTTAAATCCACTCCTCCATCTTTCTTCTTTTCTTTTTCTTTCACTCTTCTTTCACTTCACGCCTGAATTGATTATTTTCTCTTCCTCTCTATTTTGATTTTATTTCTTTTGTTTTATTTGTGGTGGTGTTAATGTTTGTGGCTTTTGGATTTGGGTGTTGCAGCTTATTGATTTTGTTCAAATTTATAAATGGTGTTTGAAGCCATTGGTTGTATAGTTGCAGGTAAGCATTTTTTTAAAAAAAAAAAAATTATGATTGTTTTGGTCTCTTTATTTTCTGATAATAGTTTTGGTCTATTCCATGTTTGCTGCCAACTTTGCTTTGTGGGTCTTTGAGATTTCTGATTAATTTTTGTTAATTCTTTGGCTTTTTATTATTGATAGATCTATCTCAAGTGTGATAATATCTTTGTTAATAGAAACAAGAAAGTAGTGAAAAATTCAAAATCAATTTGATGTTTCTTTTTGCAGGTTGGTTTGTGGCGGCTGAATGTGTTGGGGTGGAGTTGTTATTTTATTTTTTTAATTTTTGCATGTGAGCATGTTGTGTTTGATTTTGAATTATTTTAGGTGGATTTGTGCTTCATTTTGAATTTACTAGGATAGCTATAGTGTTTGTATTTGAAGTTGCTTTTTTTTTTTTTTTTTTTTTTAAAAATTTTTGGATGTGAGCATGATGTGTTTGATTTTGAATATTTTTAGGTGGGTTTGTGTTTCATTTTGAATTTGCTTGGATAGCTATAGTGTTTGTATTTTATTTTGTTTTGTATCTTTTAATTTAATTAAAATTGTAATATTAATTTAATTAAAATTGTAATATTAATTTAATTACAATCTTAATTCAATTAAAAAAAAACTTTTTCACGTCAAAAAAAAAATTCTTTTGATTACCAAAAATTAATTTTTGGTAATCAGTTTTTTTTTTTTTTTTTTGGGTGGTTTTTTGGCTATAGTGGCGTTTCACTATAGGCAGCAAAATCAAGAGCTTGTGCGTTGGACTGGAAAGCCAGTCCCATATGGAAACCGAAACCTCTATCTTTTTGATAACTGGGTAAGAATCCATCAACTACACTGATTATATTGTCATTCTTGACTATCATTAACTAATTTTGACTTATCAAATGGTCTTTTTCACGAATTCATCGGTTGGATTTGATTTATAAATCGAAAAACTTGAATTTGTTTGGATTTGAATTAGTAAAATTTTCAATAAGTAATCCATTGATTCCATTCTAACCCCCAAAATTAATTGTTGAAAAATTATTTATTTAAAATTTACGTATTTATTTTGAATTTAGAGATTTTTTTGTAAATTTGTTATTTTGATTTATTTTGATAATGTTAGAATATTATATTTAGTTGTTTTAATTTCTTCATTTATCTAATTATAAGTTTAATTAGTTGAATAAAAACTCTCTCTTTTTTGTTGAGTATTTTTTATTACACTTAACAAAATTACCTCAACTCATCCTAAGCTGGTCTTTATGAGTCTATTTATTTATTTATTTTTAATAGGATTAATAGGGGTTGAGTTGATTAGGGATTTGCATCGAATTAGGTTGAATAATATCCTAAATCTAATCCAACCAAACTCATGCACACTAATATTAAACTTTTTTTTAACAAAGATACTAATAATACTGGTTCTGTTTCTTTTTTAAAATAACGGTTCTATAAAATGTGTTTAGAACGGTGATAAGCTCTCATTCATGAAAGAGGTAGGGGAGATCTTAGAGCTTGATGGCAAATCTGTTGTGAATATCCTAGTAATTACAGAAGTGGCAGCTGAAATTTTAACAACGAAAAATGGGTTGAAGTTGACATGGCCATCTGAATTATTTGTGCATATTCCTCCAGAGTTCTCGCATAATTATGCGAGAGCTCTGGAGGAACATGCACAGTTAATTCAGATTATTATGCGAGAGCTCTGGAGGAACATGCACAGTTAATTCAGATTACGCAAGAGCTCTGGGAGAACATGCACAACTAATCGTCAAGGTAATTTGGCTTGCCTTTGTCATGGAGAATTGCGTCCATATAACTGTCGTAATTAGCATCTTGCTTGGAGATTTGAGGCGAGAGAGCTTAAATCTGTGACCCTAATGGTATCTACTGCTACACCTGCAAGTAATAAGATGCTTTTCAAACATTTCTTTCAGCTAGAATAAAGTCCCAAAATTTGTTGGGAATATGTGTGGCAGGTTTTTCCTATTTTCATGAGGAACAGTGAGTTGCACTCTTTAATGTTTTGCAGGTTGTATTATGGTTGCGTTATGTACAATTTGAAGCTTTAGAGCAATTGCACTAATTCATGTAAAATATTATGTCTATTTTAGCATAAAAACTTAATATGCTATTTATTTTAGCAAAAAAACTTTTTTATTTTATTTTATTTTACACAACCACTTTTCCAAAACACCAATATCAGTTAATCTATTTTAGAAGAGATTTCAATAAAATATTCATTCTTCATTCATTTTTTATTATTATCTCTAATGATCATACTTTTTGAATTTAAACTTATTTTTCAAGCAACCACCAAAACCAATGGCTTAGGTAGCGAAGCTGTTGGTGCTAGAGGTCCAATGACCAGATCACTAGAATAGTTGCTCCGATAACCACTGCCGGAGTGGTGTCTCCGGTGATTGGACTATTAGTATCGGTGGTTGAAATGATATTTTTGATTATCGGACTTCAGGTATCAGTCGCCAAAACAGTGTCCCTGGTAACCAGAATGGTGGTTCAAGTGACTAGATTGCAATGTGGTAAATTCAAATATAATGGTCATATTTTTTAATTTAATTATTTTAATATAAACATTTAAGAAAATTCCTAATAAACTAATAAGATTAGTTAGTAAAAGCTAAAACAATTTGGTTCTTTTGTAAATAAACATAGGCATTAGGGTATTTGTAAAAGAGGAAACTTCCTAGAATTTGACTAACCCACATGATTGGCTAGCTTTTCAAACTCTTTCCTTCATTTCATTTCATTTTTACTTGGCTTGGAATACCACAAAGAGTCTGATAAATTAACAAGGACTCTTCTTTTCTTAAAAAACATTTCATTTGTACTTGGCTTGGAATACCACAAAGAGTCTGATAAATTAACAAGGACTCTTCTTTTCTTAAAAAATAGGTTCATTCGGATGCAATCCCAAGACTTTTCTTTCCTTTTCCACTACCATTCTCTTCTTCATTTCCAAACCCAAGTCTATCTCTATATCCTCCTCCACAGCCATATCCACTCCATTACACACCAACCCATTGCACAAACCAACCTAGCCAAAATCCTTCCACCACTAGATGCTCAGAAACCAAAAACTGAAGCAACCCAAGCTACTAATAGGCCTAATCGGTGATGATTCTTAGTTCACCACATACCAACGAGCCTACATCATCTTCACTTGTGGTGGTCAACTTGTATCGGCAGTAGAGGTGGCAAAATCAATCCAAACACATTTGTCCACCCAAACCTGTTCACTTAAATGAGACCTAAACTCACCAAATTATTAATTTAGTTAAATGAGTATAACCCAATTAATATTAATGTTTATTGGCTTTTAATTGGGTACTCAATTAGACCCAATTATAATCCAAGTATTATTTCTACAAATTATCCAACTTTAAACTACCCCAAAACCACTAAAAATAATCAAAATATCCCCTAAACCTTAAAAAATGATCAAAATAACCTAAAAATTACCAAAATACTTCTAAAACCTAAAAAAGACCAAAATAAGGAGTTGGGCTTAAAGGATGTGAGTATTGTGTAAGATAAGGAGTTGGGTTTTGTGTGTGGGTTTGGGTTTGGGTGATGTTGGGTTTTGAAGAAGATATGGGCTTGGGGTTAAGAGTGTTAGAATGTTTGGGCTTCCAAACCATTTTTTTTCTTTAAGTTTTCTTGGGCTGAAGACCAGAATCTTCAGCTATATTAGCCCATAAAACCTTCCGAATCCCATCTGAGCCTTGTTCAATACGCAGATGGCTTAAATAGTTAAATCTCGCCCCAACACTCTTAGATTCCTTCCCAGTATCTGTTTCATTTTAACAGAATTTCTTACCAAAATTGTGTATGATATAGGCCCATAAAACAATTATCTTTTAAAAAATCAATTATTTTGTATTAGATTTTTTTTTTTTTTTTTGATACAAGATAGAAATTTTATTCCAGTATAATCTAAGTGTATATGTGTGTGAAGCTCACTCCTGAAAACTTGAACCCCGACTTTTTCCCTCAACACCCTATAAGCACTTATACTTGTGGAGTGACCCGTACTAAGGGTGTACGGTAGTGAAAAAAACTTTTACAAATTATGATCTAATGCATCCCATTTTATGTTAATAAAATAAAAAATCACTATCTGATCTTGATTGCACGTGTACGTGCCACTTATCCAAGAGCATCGCACACCTCGCATGCATATATATGCATATATAAGAGCTATGTGTCTATAGATTCTAAAATCATTTTATTTATTGGTATTTGTATCAGACTATATACCGATAACATATTTTGTAAACTTGACAAACCTTAAAACACAAACACATTTGATCATTTGTATATTACAATGGTATATTAATATTAAAGGGTTTACATAATTTACTATTAGGGAAAAAAGAAATTGTTTAAGAGAAACTAATGTCCATGCATCTGCCTTGTTAAAATTTGATTGCCTATTGATAAGAATTAGAAAGGTAGGCTCTATCATATCTCAAATGGATTTAGATCCTCTAAAATTCCTAGGGTACTCTACTAATAGATTTCTTTAAATTTATTTGGTAGGGTATCTTATGAACTCTAGAGAATCCGAATCCGTAATGAAACTCTACAAGATCTTAATATTAGGTTCTACAATCGAATTTAAATACGTAGGCACATTAAAATTAAATGATAACATTGTTTCTATTTTATTATTCAATGCAATTATGCGTTTATTTTTAATTAAGATAACTAAAACATAAGTTTGGCCTTTTAAAAAAAAAAAAAAAAAAAAAGAAGGCGGCAAAAAGACCATTTTAGTCCCTACATTTTGGCGTCACAATCAATTTGATCCCTACATTTTCGTAACAATTAATTTGGTCCTTGATATTTTTAATTTGCAGTCAATTTGGTTTCTACCGTTAACTTACTAACAGAAATTACTTATGTAGCAAACAGTGTGCGCAGTTAGTAAGCTTGATGCTGAAATGGATTAAAAAATAATATTAAAATTTTTTTTATTAACATTAAAAAAATATCTACTCATCATTTTAATAATTACAAAATGCTACGTCAGAAAAAACAAAAGAAACCCCACAATTCTAAAAACAAAATGAATCTAAAACTGATGATTTTCTTTCATTTTCTTGCACTCCAAACACACATCCAAAATCTGCGAACACTCCAACAGTCCATCAATACACACAAGCTTAGACTTCACAAACTCACAGTGCATACATTCTCTTATTCTCTCATCCACAACAACTCAATAATTACAGGATACAAACCCACCTACAATTCACAAAGCTGAAACTTAAAAATACAAAGAAATTCCACAGAAGCTCAAGAAATTTAGTTGTTTACACGCACCATCTTAAACCCATAAATTAAACCCAATAAAAAACCCCAATCACGGCAATGAAGAACCCAAGAAATCACAGCACTTGAAGTGGAATAAATAAGATTCACCTTCGATCGTGGCGATGGGGGGTCAACGGTGAAGGAGTGAAGATGGGTGTTCTTGCCTTGGGTTACTTGCAGTGAGAACAAAGAAGAGAGAGAGTGAGGTCAAGAGAAAGAGTGAGGAGGTTACTTTGATGGTGGCTTATGGCCATGAGAGGTGGAGCTTGGTGTTCGTGAGAGGTGAAGCTTAGTGTCTGTGGTCATAGAGGCAAAGAGAAAGCAAAGAGAGAGAGACAGAGAAGGGATAGTGGCTAGGAAAAAACAAAGAGAGCCACGACCTGGAGTGGCAGTGTTGGTAAGGAGTGAACTTGAAAGAGTTTTGCAAATATTTGGATCTTTGTGTGTGATTGGATTGCAAAATGAAAGAAAATCCCCAGTTTTAGTTTTTTAGATTCATTTTATTTTTAGAGTTGTGGCTTTTTTTTTTCTTTTTTTTTTTTTCTGATGATGTGGAATTTTGAAGTTATTAAAATGTTGAGTTGGTATTTTTTTAATGTTAGTAAAAAATTTTAATATTATTTTTTAATCCATGTCCGTGTCTAACTTGCCAACTATGCACATCATTTGCCACATAAGCAATTTTCGTTAGTGAGTTAACAGTAGGGATCAAATTAACTATAATTTAGATATACCAGGAACCAAATTGATTGTTACGAAAATATAAGGATTAAATTAACTGTAACGTTAAAATGTAGGAACTAAAATGGTGTTTTTGCCAAAAAAAAAAAAAAAAAAAAAAGGTAACGAGACTACATGATAAATCAAGCAAAAAAGATCATGTGATGCCCTGTCATCAAAATGTTGAAATGGGCTTTCTAATTTTCTGCCAATCGGGATTAAATAAATAAAAAAATCATTCAACACTTTAACTTGTGGTCAAAATGCCAATCGGCATTTTGATAGTTTGACATTTCATTTTTAACTATTTTATTTTAGTATTTATTAAATATTTTAAGAGATAATTACATTATTTTTATCCTAATTAAAGTAACCCAACATATGAGTAGGGTGATCCCATTTAAAAGAGAGTAGGTTTTCAAATTATCAAATTAATTAGGCAAAAAATCACTTTTAGTCCTTACATTTTCAGTAATTCCCATTTTAGTTCCTATATTTTATTTTTACCGTTTTTAGTCTCTATCCTGAAAAACGCTTCTCATTTTGATCCCTATCATTACATCAGAAACAGAAAAAACTGACGTGACAAACAACAGAAATAAATAATAGTAAATTAATGTTCACGTGGCTTAAATTAATAATAAAAAATATTTGTTGACATTAAAAAATGTCACGTCAATATTTAAATTAAAAAAAATTAATTTATTAATTTTTACTAAATAAAAAAAATTAAAAACAGAATTAAAAACTAAAAATTACATGAATTAAAATTTAAGTTTGTCTTGAACGAACAAGAACACATTCCCAAATCTAAGAACACAAACCCAAAAATTAAAATTCAAAATTAAAAATCTCAAAATCACCATTTTCTCAAACCCAGCAATATCACCGAATCCTAAAGGCTTATGGTATCAAATCAATCCAAAAATACAACACAACCAATCCAAACAAAAAATATCTCAAACTCAGAACAACCCCTCTTTGAAGACATAGCTGACCTCCCTTCCACGGATACAGCCAAGTTGCAGAGAATCAACGGCACGCGACTCGCTGACTCGCCGGTTTTAGCCATTGCTAAAAGACTCGGCACGGCTCCGAGTTTCACTAGCTTGACACGGTTACTTTGAATTAGAGTCAAGTGGTACAGTGCCAGTGCTGAGTCGTGCCGAGTTTGCTCGCTTTCTGATCTCAGCGCATGCATCAATGGCGGCAGAACTCCTAACACTCCGATTGCCATTTTGTTGTCGTCCTCCAACACTAAGCTGAAGAGAGCGCCGGCGGTGTGTTCCTGCGACTCGCTGAATCCGCCTTTCAACGCGTCGATCAAGAGCGGAACGAATCCTGATCGCACGATCTGCACCTTGTTGCGCTTTTCCAAAGAGAGGTTCACCAACAAAGCGATGGTGTTGACTTGTATGGCGGCGTATTTGGATTGAATCAACGACCGGACGGCGGAGAGTAGCTGAGGAGTACAGAGCAAAACCCTAAGGTCTTCTCTAGTCCTCGTGAGCTTCCTCAGCGAAACCACAGCTTCGATTTATTTGAAGAGAGGGGTTGTTCTGAGTTTGAGATTTTTTTGTTTGGATTGATTGCGTTGTATTTTTGGATTGGTTTGATAGTATGAGGCTTTAGGATTTGATGATATTGCTGGGTTTGAGAAAATAGTGATTTTGAGATTTTTAATTTTTAGATTTTAATTTTTGGATTTTTGTTTTTAGATCTGCGTTTGTGTTTTTGTTCAAGACATACTTAAATCTTAATTCATGTAATTTTTAATATTTAATTCTGTTTTTAATTTTTTTTATTTAGTTTAAATTAATAAATTAATTTTTTTAATTTAAATACTGACATGATATTTTTTATTGTCAAAATTTTTATTATTATTATTAATTTAAGTCACGTGGACATTAATTTACTATTATTTATTCCTGTTGTTTGTTACGTTAGCATTTTTCGTTTTTGATGTAACGATAAGAACCAAATTGAGAAGCGTTTTTCAAGATAGGAGCTAAAAACGGTAAAAATAAAATGTAGGTATTAAAATGGGAATCATCTGAAAATGTAGGGACTAAAAATGATTTTTCATTAATTAATTATTTATTTGTGAAAAGGAATAATTAATTTATAAATTCAAATTCTCAATTATGTTCTAAATTCTCATTCCATGCATATATGTTCATCCTTTATTTGATTGGACTGATGAGAATTTTAGGTGGTTGATTATTTTTTCTATTTAAAAGACTAATTAAAATCAATTACCCTTTAATCATTTGCATTCTAGTCCATTTCAAGGATATTTTTCAATTAATAATATTTTATTTTTCAGTATTTTCAATATAGAGTTTCGATTTCCTATATGAAAAGTGATTGCATGAAATGACATTTTTTTTTTCAATTGTTACTCCTGAAATTTTTTAAATGACAATATTACCCCCTAGACCAAGGTTTTTGAGAAATTTAAATCTTTTAGTCTGATTATAAAATGAGATATTTATAATTATTTTTTTAATAATATTAAATGATTATATCACAGTCATCCTCTCTCACCATTGCCTTTTCCTGTTAATTATTTCACCATTGCTTTTTATTTTGAAAATTGTATATTATATATTTAAATAATAAACATTCACTGTGGGTAACTGTAACTTGTTTTTTCCTTGATAATTTTATCCTCTTCTTTGTTGATTGATGGGGGCAATGCAGTCTGGTCAGAAGCTTTGTATTATTTCTCTCAGTTCTTTGTTTTGTTTTGTTATAAGTTGAATGTTTCAAAAAAAAAAAAAAAGCTTTTTAAGTTTGGAGGGTTGCTTGCTTGGTTGTTGTGGGTAAGGTTAATTGAGTAGTAATTTGGTTTTTTACCCACAAAAGTAATTTACTAGTTAGGCTAACTAATCAGATCTCTTTTCATCTATAATTGAAATTGAAAATATCTATATTCTGTCTTGATAAAAATGAGGCACGTCCCAAGATTTGGGCGCTTATGGATTACAGCTTCTTTTTTTTCTTTTTTTCTTTTTTTTTTTGAATTCTTTGATTAGTTTTTTTTTTTTTTTTTTATGGGAAAATTCTATGATTAGTTGATTACAGCTAATTGTGGCAGACTTGTCCAAATATCTAAGCAAGAAAGCTCCTAGGGACTATGTACATAATAAAAATAAGGGAACGCTTTTTTAATAACCTCGTTTTTCCGCTCTATCCCATTCACTGAAGCCATGCTGCAATCTTGACATATGTTATTAATTTGCCGATTGCACGTCTTTTAAAATCTTAATAATTCTATTCAAAAAATAAATAAATCTTAATAATTCTATTTAACCCGACACTGGAAAAGTTACCGGACGTTCAAGGACATGGGTATAGGAAATATCTTTAAAAATTTTACATAAAAGAAAATGAAAAACTATTTTTTTTTCCCTTTTATAAAAGTAATATTAAAACTTTTAAAAAATAATTTATTAAACTCTTAGGGTCCATTTGGTAGATAAGTTTGAGTAATATTGTTTGTAGTTCTTTAAAATATGTATGAGTGAAAAAGTGTGTGAAAATATGGATAATGTTGTTGAAAAACTGAAAATGAGTTGTTTAACTACTCTACCAAACAAGATTTTATAGGTTTACCTTCGTAGTTGAAGTTGTTTTTTTTTTACCTTCTTTGAGGAACAAAACAGCCTAACAATTTTATTAAATTGCTAGTAAATTAGCCAAAACAAAAGTGCCAACAAAAGGAGGAACATTTTTTATCCAAACTAATAAAGGAGAGGTGAACTTAGCTTTCTTTGCTCAGACGTATTACAACATTAACGTGCCTATAAATATATTTTTTTTAAAAAAAAAACCAACTCTGTAAAGAATTTACATAAAAAAGAATGTCCCTAACCAGGTGCCCATATGCAAATTGAAGTTTGTCAGTAGACTAAAAAAGGGAAGTTGATGACCATTTCATAATCACCTCCGAAAGTTGATTAACCAATAGTGATTTCATGAACAAACTAATGGCTTGTTTGAATGTTTAAAAAAGGAGGGAAGTAGAGTAAAGAGAGGGAGAGTAATTCAATTACTTTGTTTGGAAGTTTTTTAAGAAAGGAGTGGGAGGGGTTTGGAGGGGTTTCAACTACCTCTAACCCCTCATTTTTAATTCCCCCAAATTGAAGAGATTTGGAGGGAGAGTAGAGTAGATAAATTATTGACCAAATAAATTCTCTAATTTACCCTTTCTAAATTAACAAAATTACAATCCGATTATATAAATAATCTTTGTTGTTTTTTGAGAAAATAAATAATTTAATGCTAAATTTTTAGAAATTCAGAACCAGAAATGCCATAAAAAACAAACACTTTTCTCTTTCAAAAAGTGTAACTATAATTTTTATTTTCTAACAAACAAAATACACAATACTCAAATTTCAGTTCCTTTCCCTTTTCCTCCATTTTTAGAGCACACAAGCAGAAATTAAAGCCACAAAATGACAAAGATAACACGAATTAAGGCTTTGTTTTAACGAAATGAATAAAGTTTTCTAGTATCGGCAACGACTTCGCAAAGCGAAAACAGAGATCTTAGGAGAAGAGCGAGGTTCAAGGAAGTAATTGAGAAGGACAATGAATCGATGGTTTTGGAGCTAGAGCTCCAACACCAAGTACTAGGTTTCGACGATGGGTCCGGCGAGGAGTTCACTCCGGCCATTGAAGCCACCGTTTGGACGAAGAGTGATCTTGTGTGGCTAAAAATAGCGAAATTGCGCGAGAGAATAGAGAGTGAGAGCGAAAGAGCTGGAGTGGGTTTATAAAGGTTGCGCATGCGTTGCCAACATTTTTGATAGTGAGTGTGAGAGAGGGACACATGGAGTGAATCTGAGGGTTTTGGGTTTGGATAAGATTTATGTGAACCGTTGGATATTGATTGAAGCCTTTTTTTATAGTGAAAATTGGTGGTGGGTTTCATAATGTTACCGGTTCATTTTCAAATAGGGGTAACTTTGTTTATTTAAATCATTTCCTTTCTTCTCCCTCCTAATTTTTAAAACATCCAAATAAGAGGAATGGCTAATTACTCCATTCTCCCTTACTAATTTTAAAAACATCCAAACAAGGTGGAGGATAATTATTACTCTCTACTTTCCTCCCTACTACTCCCCTCTACTCTCCTCCCTCTTTAAACTTCCAAATAGGCCAGTTGCATGCTGAGCCGTTAACAGTGCCAAGACAAACACAGACAAGGGCTTTGGAATTTTTTTTGCAAGAGAAGCCATAACTTCACCCTTTGAATTTTGGACCACTACACACTACACCTATACTGGCTTCATCAAACTCCTAAAAAATGACTCCATCAAAATTAGTCTTAAAATGTGAGCAAAACATTTGGGTAGCTTCAACAATCTTATCCAAATGAACCACACACAAATGAATACATTTGCCTGAACAATGCACAATATACAATATTGCATATTATTCATGCAAATGTGTACCCATGATATACATATTTATTTATTTGACAATGTAAAGTGTACATTATCATTTGTGTAAGAACTAAAAATGTAAAGGCTCAAGCCCACTTAAAATAATGTTGCCTGAATCTTCAAATCAAGCCCAAATAATGAATTTTTAATAGAGCAGAATTCTAAACCAAGTGTAATGCTGAGATTGTTCCAAGTCTAAAGCTAACAGAGCTTAAGTGAGAAATAGAAGTAAATAAATCAAGATTCCATGAAAATACTTCCTCGGGTAGGTTTGAGGATGGGTGTTATATTTATAAGTAAGGATGATTTTTCTTTATAGGGTATTTCTTTGTTCTCTAACTTGTTCATTTTTTCTTGGAAAACGTTCATCCCCTTTTTTTAGGGGTTCCTTTTCGTATAGAGCTCATTCTCTTGCATTCCAACCCTCCACCTGTACATCTCACGGGATTACTTAGGATATTTGTCCCATTAGGATCCTTTTAGAGGTGGTAGAGGGAGTTCTTAATTGTGAAGTTACTGTTTAGTGGTCATTTCCTTATTAATACAGTTGGTTAGGTTGGTGCAGAGTATTGAATGTAGAAGTGGGGGAGGTGTAATCTTTAGGAAACTTCCTCCCACCACCATTGCAGGTCTTGTACCCTATCATTACTATCCCTTCCCTTATCCTAGGGCCTTTAAAGGAGGCCAGCTGTCCTTTGGCTTTCCTATCCTCCTCGAGTAGGCGCAATCGTCGAAGTTTGCCTACCTATATTTGCCTAGATTGGGCAGATTCGTCCTTGGATTGGAACCCTTAGTAAACTCCCCCCCCCCCCCCACAAAAAACAAAAACAATTTGTAAATGAAAAAACATAATTTTCCTTCCATTTAACAATAAATCACACAAATTTTGATTAGAGACTTTTAGTTTAACTAATTGGTATCTTCTAGATATTTTTATTGAAAGCATTTAAAGTTTAGATTCTCAACTCTCAACTATTGAATTAAAAAAAATTAAAATCAAATAAATCTCAAATAAAAATTCAGCAAACTCTTGAGGAAGTACAACAGGCGTTAAGGAAAATAAGTTCTTCATTTTTTCAGAGAGTATAATGAAAATACTTATTAATCAGTACCTTCGATGGTTTTTTAGTGTTTTCCCAAGGTTTTATTTTTTAAATAAAGAAAATATTAAAATTATAACTTTTATCACAATTTTTGACATAATTTATTCACGTAACAAATTATGAATAATAGAGTAAGAGTGGATTATGATAAAAATTGTGATATTATTATTTTTAAAATAATAAAACAAAAATATCAAATTAAATCAAATTTGATTTGATATTTTTGTGGAAAGTGGCACGCTTGTAATAAAACCCCTCTCCTGTACAAAGGCCACACCTTCCCGGTGTAACTTCTTCTACAAGTTTTCATTTCTCTCTCTATCTCACTATCTCTCTGCAAGTAGACAAAGAAATCTTTAATGTCTTATTATTATCAAAATGAAGAGTGGGAAGTGGATGCTGATGAAGAAGAAGAGGAAGAAGAGAAATGGGTGAAGAATTATTCGTCTAATCACCAAATACTGTTGGTGGGTGAGGGAGATTTCTCTTTCTCTTTGAGCTTAGCTCACTCTTTTGGCTCTGCTTCCAACATTCTCGCTTCCTCTCTCGACCCTTATGGTATGTGTTCATGTTGCATGAATCTATGTCTATGCACATGCTCACGTTGTTCTTTTATGTAAATGTCAAAAAAGAAAAAAAAGAAAAAAAATCTTGGTCTTTTATTAATAAAAGGCCTTGTTACTTGTTTGTAATCTTTGGGAAACTGGGTTTCTGTTTTTCCCTTCTCTGTTTCCATTTCAGGCTTCCATTTTTTTTTTTTTTTTTTTGTTAAGAAAAGTAAAAGAGAGTAGGTTTTTATGATATGTTATGATTGTATATATGTCATTTTAATTTATGTCATTGCATTTATGTTATGGAGGAAATTTGCTGCTATTCACTCGTTTATTTTGGTGAAATTGATATTCTGATCATTTATGGAACCTAATAATTAAAGCAGAACGTTGTACGTTTGAGTCTCCACTTGGCGATTTAATTGCAAAATTCCTTACTTTTTAATTTTTATATTCTTTTAATAGTATCCAAACAAAGTATCGGGGTTTATGTTCAATGACAAGGTTTAAGTGAGTTTATTTTAGTGTTACAAGGAAAAGTTGGTCATACCATATATGTAAGTGTTGCAATTTTTTAAGTTGCTCATACCATCTTAGCTTTTGGCCAAGTTATGATTTTGTTAATGCTTCTCTGTTGAATTAGATGTCTTGATGGAAAACTACGAGGATGCGAAATGGAATTTGGAAAATTTAGAGAAGCTGGGAGCATCCCTCTTACATGGAGTGGATGCAACTAAATTGAAGCTTCATAGTGATCTTAGGGGGCGGAAATTCGATAGGATTATCTTTAACTTTCTCATGCAGGGTACCATGGAAATGAAAGCCCACACACGTGTGATTAAGTAAGTTGTTGTATAGTAATTTTGTGTCTTAATTAAAATTCTTATCCCTTTCTGGAAAATGTAATTGTTGATATTTCAACTTCATGTTTGGCAATGAAGTCATTTTAATTATTGCAAGTTTATTAGGATTATGAACAAGTAATGCTATAAATCCATTTGCTCTTAACTACCTGTTAAAGTTCATTTTGATAAATCTCATTTGCATAGGCATGGAAATTAGTAATAGACCTTGGCATATATATCAAAATTGAAATCCTCTATTTGCTGTTCTGAATTTAACCATTGTGTAATGAGCACATTCTCTGGGTGTTTGGAAACCCGTTGGTATGAGAGTTATGCTGGTGCCACAACATGTTGCACAATTTGTGCCACAACTCGTTCACGTGGCGAGTTGTGAGTAGTGGTGAGGTGATGGTGGGTCCATGTAAGGAGACCTCTCCACCACTCACAACTTGCCACGTGGGCGAGTTGTGGCATAAGTTGTGTAACAAGTTGTGACACCAACATAACTCTTGGTATGGGAATGTATAGCTTTTAAATAAAAAATGTGGAATGTTATTAACATGTTTGTTGACATTACATTTTTTGAAAAGTTGTGAAGCAATTTAAATGATTCTTACAAGATCCACATTGCTGAGTCATCTTGAAGTAGAACGTTGCTATTTGGAAGTCCTTCATTGGGCATCTTGGCGTGCATTAATCAAACTGATGTTAAAATATGTGAAACATTGCTGCATTAAGAGTTATTTGTAATTGTTTGACAATGCTTATGTCCAAGGGCTCTCTGGAATTTTCTATTTATTTCAGGGATCTAATACTATGCTTTAATTTCATAATCTGGTGCCTAAAGGATGCATAGAAATCTTGTTCATGGCTTCTTTAGTAGCGCAAGAGGCATGCTTCGAGCAGATGGTGAAATTCATGTGAACCACAAAAACTACTGCTCCATTCTGCCACTGGAATATAAGGGAACTTGCTTCAAAGAAATGGTTAGTTGTGATTGGGTGTGTTGATTTCAAGAAAGAAGACTACCCAGGTTATAACAACAAAAGAGGGGATGGTTCAAGATGTGATGAATCATTTCCTTTGGGTGAGTGCAGTACGTTTGAATTCAGATTGTCTCCTACAGCTAGAGGGATAGCACCCTCAAGTTCATTTTAACATTGCTGTATGGTTGTAGTAGGACATGAAAGATCTCAGTCATTTCATGAGACTCCTGTCCAAATGCAGCAGTGGTCACCTTCACTTAATTTCACTTCTCGAGTAGGTCACTTAACAATTATGGAACGAATTTCGCAGAATCTGAGTTTGCCATTAACAAGTAGCGCGGGAAATCTATTCTCTAGGATGATTGATGGGTACTTAAGCAATCCCACAGAAACATTTGGAGGAATCAATTGTGATTTAAGCTACTCCATTCATGAGCGTAGTCCTGATTTTGGGAGAGACTTTGCAGCAATGCCTGGAAGAACCCTGAATGGTGACCCTATATGCTTTGCATGAGCATTGTATTAGCATTTTGAGGTCAATGCAGCTGAAAATGTTGTTGAGTCATGATCACCAGTTGAATGCAAGTGATGCACAGCAATTACAGTACTGGTGACTACTATATGTTTTGTATTTGTGTTGGTTTTTTTAAGTATATTAGTGAAGCCGGAGCGAATCACTAGTGATTAGGACTTTTGAAGCTGTGTTATTGTATATATCGGCCAAGTTTAATGTTGGGAGGTGATCTTTTGCTAGAATATAAATTAACTTACATTCTGGTTAAATGTTATAATTTAACTTTCCTATGCAGAATGGGTTGTACTTATTTACTTAAGCCCGAACAAGTTGCCTTTGAAAGCAGCCATGCTACTTGTTGTAATTATTAATTTTTTAACCCTGATGATGTTTTTAAGTCCAAGTTTTTTTTTTTTTTTTGAATATAAGATAGAAATTCTACTCTAACTTAATCTAAGTGTATATGTGTGTGAAACTCCCTCCTGGAGACTTGAACTCTGGCCCTTACCCCCCATACCCCACAAACACTTATACTTGTGAAATGACCACCGCACCACCAAGAGTGCACGGTGGTAAGTCCAAGTTATTACTAAGTTAAATTATGAAGGGTTCTATTAACGAATACTTTTAGGATAATTGATAATAAATCATTTTAAGTAAATTTTGATATAATCTTAACGAGGAATATAAAAAGTCATTAAAAAAATTAATTTCTTTTTTCTTTTCTCATTAAAAGCTTTTAAAAATATTTCTTAAACCAATATGCTTAAGATATTCGTTAGCTTTTCCCAATTATGAATGGTTATTACTAAGTTAAATTATGAAGGGTTTTATTAACAGATACTTTTAGGATAATTGATAATAAATCATTTTAAGTAAATTTTGATATAATCTTAACGAGGAATATAAAAAGTCATTAAAAAAATTAATTTCTTTTTTCTTTTCTCATTAAAAGCTTTTAAAAATATTTCTTAAACCAATATGCTTAAGATATTCGTTAGCTTTTCCCAATTATGAATGGTTATTACTAAGTTAAATTATGAAGGGTTCTATTAACAGATACTTTTAGGATAATTGTTAATAAATCATTTTAAGTAAATTTTGATATAATCTTAAAGAGGAATATAAAAAGTCATTAAAAAAATAATTTCTTTTTTCTTTTCTCATTAAAAACTTTTAAAAATATTTCTTAAACCAATATGCTTAAGATATTCTTTAGCTTTCCCCAATTATGAATGGTCATTGGTCATGAAATCAATCAACAATATTGTGCAAAACTAAAGGCCACGTAAATAACTGAAACACCAATATGTTGAGGGAAAACCAATGGCATAAAAATTCCAAAGTAAAAACCATTGGTAGGACTTGACCTCACCAACCCTAAGGCAAAACAGATTCAGTACCAACTGAATGAAGTTTTTCAAATCAAATTAGCAATTCCAAGTAAAAATTACTAATGTTATCCAATCCAGCTCCAAATCCATGAACTTTTTCAATTATGGAGTGTTCCTTGCGAATCTTCTGTCCACGACTTCTAGTGCCCTCTTGAATCACACTTGATCTTTATATGTATCAAACGAAACATTGGTAGTGGCCAGGGCTGGCTGAAGCTATAGGCCACTGCCTCAGTGGCCTAAGGCCCCCACTGATAAAGAGCCCCCAAATAGTAATAATATATTATATAATATTATATAATATCCCATCAAAAAATTGTATAGTTTGAAAAAAAATTGTCTTAATCTTGAATATTTTCTCACACATGAACCTTATTCCGATATTGATGGCTTGGATTTATTTTCAGAACTAAAAGTTTTAAAAGAAGTTTTGCAAATAAATGAAAACTCTCCAATTAATGTACTAAATTATATAAAGAGGCTAGAATCTTTTCCAAATGCATGTATGGCTTTTAGAATATTACTAACTATACCTGTTACAGTTACTTCCGCATAAATAAGTTTTTCAAAATTAAAATTAATAAAATCCTATTTAAGATCAACTATGTCACAAGAAAGATTAAGTGGATTAGCCATATTACCAATTGAAAAGGAAATGTTAGCAGAACTTGAATGCAAAAATTTAATTAGTAATTTTGCCTCTCAAAAAACAAGAAAAATAAATTTTAATTGAAAAAAATATATAAATTTATAATTAAATATAATAAAAGGCTCCATTTAAAGATTTCGCCTAGCGCCTCCAAATTGATTTAGCCGGCCCTGGTAGTGGCTTTAGAGGGCGGATGGCACAGCAACTTGAAGCACAACTTTCTCAAGCTCTCCAAAACTCTTTTTCATGCAGTTCAAGGTTTTCTTTTATACCATAGCCCATAGTCTTAGTTCGTACCTAAAAGTTTCACATGTTTGGCTATTCCTTCTATGGTTGAAAATGGGGGAATATTTATATTCAAATGAGGCACATCCCAAGATGGGCATTTATGATTATGGCTAATTGTCGCAGACTTGTCCAAATATCTAAGCAAGCGAATGAAGGGAAAGTTCCTAGGGATTATGTTCACAAGGGAGTGCCTTTTAACCTCGTTTAGTCGTTTTTCCTCTGAACCATTCACCGAAGCCAAGGAGCAAACTTGACACATGTCCCAAGCTTATTTAAATGTTAATGGCTGATTGCACTTCCTTTTATAACCCTAAATTCCTAATGATTCTTTTTAATGACCTAGAAACCTGACACGACACAATATGTAATTAGTAGGTTATGAGTTGAGATTTAATGAGTTAATATCATATTCCAATTGACACAACTGATTTGTTTAATAAACGGATTGAGTTAGTGTTTAACCTATGGAACTTGTTTGACCCATTTAATTAAATTACGTTTTACCAATATATCTTTCAAACTCTAGGTATATAAACTTATTAGTTGTTGTGGTTTATTTTCTTTGACACATTATGATTGATTATTTGTAATATTGATATATGTTTTAGTTTTGAATAATTATTTGTGATACAGTTACTCGTTAGTTCTAAATTTTAGATTAAAAATATATAATTTTTTTTTTCGTTTTGATAAAATCTAATAAACAAGTCGACACGATTGACCCGTTTAATAAATGAGTCATGTTAGGATTGAGGAATCTTGACCCGTTTAATAAACATGTATGGTTGACCCGTTTAATAAATATGTATGGTTAGTGTTGACCCAGATAATCGGATACTTATAAGTCGATACGACACAAATTGCCACCCTTACTTAAATGTAGTTTAGTTCTTAACTTTTTGGTACTGTATTAAAACAGTTTTTACCATTTAAGTAATCGATATAAAATACTAATGTGGCTAGTGGCTAGAATACAAAATTATTTTTATGCCACTTAGGTTGCCATGTGGATTAAAAAAAAAAAAAGGAAGGAATTAGTTCAGTGTCTCACCAACCCATCCACTTAGTAGTTAGCACTTAGCATAATGAAAGCCCCAATTTCTCTCTCTCTCTCTCTGTTTACTTTCTTTGCATGTAGGCTTAGTCATTCTATTAAAAACACCGTAGGGCTTTGATTCATTTATTTTTGTTTTCTTATAATTGAGAAAAGCCATTGACAACACTTGCCTTAGAAAAGATAAATAATAGTAATTGTTTGATTTATGGTGCATTTGTATAAGTTGTTGAAAAATTCTGTTTTGAGTTTAAAATAAATGTTTGTAAAAAAGTTATGAGGGGCTATAGTTGTAAAACAGAATTTTAGATTTTAAAAACGTTCTTTTAATCTCTCAAAATGTCTAACCAAACGAATTCTTATATGTGAATAGCTGCGTTGTGACAGCTATTGGGATATTTGGTTATTATTGATTTTCTTAATATTCGATTTTTTTCTTTTTTCATTTTGGTGATAGAGAAATGGAAGGTTATGGTTCGTATTTAAGATTGTTGTATGCTGATATGGGCATTGAAGGTGGGCTAGGTTTAAGGGGTCTAATTGAGGATTTCTGTAACCACAATGGAGGGATGATAAGATGTGTGGGTCCAAGAAAATATTCGGACAATGATGAGCCCACTGGGGCTTTGTTCAAGGGGGAGAAGACCAAAAATCCTTTAAAAGATTCGGTCTAGGCTCGAGACTAAAGGGCATAGCTGTCAAAAATATGAATTATGTCGATTATGATTTTTTATTTTTTATTTTATATTATGTACTATATTATATCGTATATCATAAGATATACAAATACTTAATAAAATTATACATATATAATATATATTTATTTATTATAAATTTGGAATATATTCAATTAATAACTAATTAAATCATTACTTATATAATAGTATTTAACACAACTAAGTAAATAAATCAAATTAACATATGTTTATAAGATACACATTTATATTGATTATACTCATAAGTGATAGTCCATGATATATAAGCCAAAATAATAATTTCTTTTCATCATGTTGCCTAATTAACTCCATCAAAGTTAATGTTAACATCATGTTCTTCATCTTGGAAAACTATTTTTTTCATTGACATTTTCTTCTTCATCATCAACATTTACTATCTCTTTTATTGTTCTTTTATTCTAATAATTTTTTCTTTTATATTTCTTTCTAGCATTTTAGCCTCTTAGACTTATAAAAATATATAACATCAAAAATAAAAATAAAAAAATTATATTTTCATTTGATACATTTTTCGTAGCTTAGAAAACAAATTCGCAAATATGAAAGTGAAGTGTCAAGTGTGTAGTCCATATTTTATAGGAGAAAGAGAAGAGGGGAAAAAAAAAAAAAACTCACGGACATGTTATTTTATTGGACTCAATTAAGTATTCCAATAATTGTGTATTAAAAAAAAGTCTAACAACTTTTTTAAATCGAATAAAACCACAAATTTTAACCCCCCCCCCCCCCCCAAAAAAAAAAAAAAACTCATTTTAAACTCCCATATCTATGTATTTTATGATTCAATGATACGATATGATACGATACACACCTATGTATCATGTGATTCATTAGTACTTATGATATGCATTTACAATACAGAACTTTTTGTACATGATAATATGATATGATACTGATAACTACGGTAAAGGGATTAAAAAGGTTGAGGCAGAGGTTTAAGCAGATTTTTTTTTTTTTTTTTTTTTTTTTAAAGTTTGAAGTTGAGTCCACATGGTAGTACACATGGCATCCAAGGTGGCATAAATAAAAATTATTATTCTAGCTAGTAGTCACATCAACATTTTTTATTCATCACTTAATGACAGAGATTATTTTGACACAATACCAAAATGTTAAGAACTAAATTGATATATTTGAAATGTTAGAGACTAAATTAACACATAATGTAAACATTAGAGACCAAATATGTAATTTACCCATTTTTTATAGGAAAAAAATGGTCTCAAATTAGACACACATAATTAGAAGTTTCAAATTAAACTTCCAAAATGTTTCAATTTAAATTATACATTTTTTTTTTTTCTGGAAATAAATTATACACTCATTAGTCATTAGTAATGATGTTATTAACCAAAAATATTTTTAACAAAATGACATTGTGTTATTATTTCATCACATAGGAGGGAAGGCTAAGTGCACTAGAAATGGGATTGTTATTAGGAACTTGAGATGCATGTCCTTGCAACACTTATGGTCCGTTTGGATTGAGGGAGAGTTGGGAAGAGTAGATTTTGGCCCAAAATTAGCCTATTTTCAACCAATTCTACTCTACTCCCCCTCCTTTTCCCATCAATCCCCTAGTTTTGCAAGTGAGTTGAGCATTAAGGATGTAGTGCTTGAGTGGAGACCGACTCATATTGTCATAGACAAGGTTGGCCAATATTTTATTATTATTATAGATATGATAGTATTTCAAATGAATGAAGCTTCATAATAATAGACTAGCTGAATTCTATGATCATATATAAGATTACATGCATAAATGAAAAGATGTAATTCTCATAATTTTTTTAATGAATAGAAAAAGAGGCTCATAATAAGTTTAGTCATTGCCTTGCACCATTTTAATCCTTGCATTCCATTTTGGTATAAAACCGTTTGAGTACTATTAGAACTTGCCACAATTTGAACCCACAAATCTCGAACTCAAAGGTGTGATAGGTCATAAAGACTTCCTACTATTAGGTCACCTCCTTAGGTGGTCCCTATCCCAACATGTTGATTACCTAAAGCGTATTTCACGCATGGTTGGAGCAAGTGCCACAAAATTTTGGCCTATTTGTATACAATGATAGTCATCAATTAGTATAAAATTTTGGTACAATTTTTTAAGTGTTGCATTTTAAGTTCTCCAATAAAATATAACAATGTGGTTATATTGACCAATAAATCCAACACTTTTCTTATTACTTGGTTTAATACAACTATGTGGTTGAATCAATTATGAAATTTAAGATACAACACTTGAAAACTATACCTAAAATATACACATAATACAAATATGTGCCTTTTACCAATAAAGGAGTGGAAATAAAAAACATGTATATGTTGCATAAAATTTGGGTATATTGTCTCAGGTGCAATACATTAGATTTTGTAATTAAATTCAAACATATGAACCAATAAAACATTAATAGGGTTGTCTTTTCTAAGGAAATTCACCAAAATATTTAAATATAATTAGAGAACCTATTGAACCTAATGTTGTTTTACTTAGGAGTGGTAAAATTGGACACGACTTGCAAACCCGACACAACATGACATGAAATTAGCAAGTTATGGGTTAAGGCTTAATGGATTCGTGTTATATTCGGGTTGACATGACTGGCCTGTTTAATAAACGAGTTGGGTTAGTGTTCAACATATAGAACCCGTTTGACCCATCTAACTCGTTTAATTAAATGGTATTTTACCAATATACCTTTCAAACTCTAGGTATATAAACTTATTAGTTGTTATAATTTATTTTCTTTGACATATTATGATTGATTATTTTGTGATGTTGGTATATGCTTTAGTTTTGAATAATCATTTGTGATGTAATTACTTGCTAGTTCTAATTTTTATATTAAAAACATTTATTTGTTTTTTTTTCATAAATTTTATTTTTAATTTTGATAAAATCTAATAAACATGTCGACATGATTGACCCGTTTAATAAATGAGTTGTGTTAGGGTTGAGGAATCTTGACCCGTTTAATAAACATGTCGGGTTTGTGTTGACTTATATAATTGAATACTTATGAGTTGATACGACATGAATCCGACACGTAAACACGAATTGTCATCCCTAATTTTACCCATATGTTATATTTTTCTAATATTCTTGGGAACTTATGTTCAGTATTTTAGATGTAATTCATTGATTTCCTAATTAAATTAAAACGTAGTAGTATATAACTACATTTAATTTAATTGTTATTTTTCTAAAAAAGAAGAAGAATTTAATTGTTATTTAAAATGATAAAATTATTTGTGTTTTAATGTTTAATGGTAAATACAATTAGTAGTTTGAATTTAAATTAGGGAACTTAATATTTACCTTGGAAACACAAGAAACTTGAAATTTCAAATTAAGCATTTAAGCTGCAAGCCTGCAGGTTTCTAACTTTACCAAAAATAAAGATTATAAAAGAAAAAAAAAAATTTACCAAAAATAAAAGTATAAAACTACTTCTACATGGTGGTGGTACACTCGTAATAAAACCCCAACTGCAGGGCACTTCTCTTGAAAATAAACACCTCTCCCTTACAAAAAGGCCATGCCCGTCCAGTGTCCCTTCTTCTACAAGTTTTCATCTCACTCTCTCTCTCTCTCTCTTTCTCTGCAAACAGGCAAAGAAAGCTGCAATGTCAAATCATCAAAATGAAGAGAAGCAAGTGGGTGTTGATGAAGAAGAAGAAGAAGAGAAATGGGTGAAGCATTATTCGTCGAATCACCAAATACTGTTGGTGGGTGAGGGAGATTTCTCTTTCTCTTTAAGCTTGGCCAACTCTTTTGGCTCTGCTTCCAATATTCTCGCTTCCTCTCTCGACCCTTATGGTATATTTCTCTCTCTCTCTGTGTATATCATTTTTGTTCATGCTGTACATATCAATGTCTATGCATGTGTTCAGTGTTTTTGTGTTTATGAACGTAGTTTTTTTATGTAAAAAAATGTCAAAATTTTTTTACTTGTTCTTCTAACTAAAGGGTTTGTTACCCTTTTTTTTTTTTTGGGGTGTAATCTTTGGATGGTTGGGTTTGTTTGACACTTTTCTGTTTACATTTCAAGCTGCCATTTTTTTTTGTTAAGAAAGGGTAAAGAGAAATGTTTTTGGGGATATGCGATGGTTCTATATCTGTCAGTTTAGTATATGTTATTGCATCTACTTGTTTATTTCGGTGAATTTGATATACAAATAGTTTGTGGAACATAATAATTAAGCAGAATGTGCTACTTTTGAATCTCCACTTGGCAGTTGAGTACAAGGTTTTAATAGCAAAATTTCTTATGTATTAACTGCCAGGGTTCAAATCCCCCTTTTCCCAACTATCAAATTATAAATACATAAAACTATGTTCTTGTCATGATGTTTAGTTATGTATCAAAAAAAAAAAACACATTAGAGTTTATGATCAGTGGCAGGGATTAAGTGAGTTTATATCATAGTTAGAAGCACTTTTTTTTTTCTTGATAAATTTAGAAAGAAAATTTGTTCATGCCATTTATCACATTTATGTAAGTGTTGCAATTTTAACTTGGACTTGACAGTTATGTTAAAGATAGATGTTTCAATTCTTCCTTTTTTATCTTTTGGCCAAGTTATGATATTTGATAAATTACTGATTGTTCCAAAAGCTAAAGCATATACAAAATGATGAGAATAACTTTTAATTAATATCCTAACACTTCCTCTTACGTGTTGGCCCAACTACCCCTTGATAAGTGGGTCTAACTTGTGAGATTATTCAACATTTTACATTGGAGGTAGAGTTATTAAGTGAATATTCTAATAATATTGTCAATGCTTCTATGCTGAATTAGATGTGTTGATCAAGAAATACAAGGAAGCAAAATTGAATTTGGAAAATTTAGAAAAGCTCGGGGCATCCCTCTTACATGGAGTGGATGCAACTGAAATGAAGCGTCATAGTGAACTGAGATGGCGGAAATTTGATAGGATTATCTTTAACTTTCCTCATGCAGGGTTTCATGGAAAGGAAGATCATGCACATGTGGTTAAGTAAGTTTTTATTTTGTAATTTGTTTTGATTTTGTCTCCTAATATCCTTGTCCCTTCCTGAATGATATAATTGTTGATATGGGAACCTCATGTGTTGGAATTGAAGTCATTGTAGTTGTTGTATGTTTAATAGGGGATTACGAATGAGCAATGTCGTAAATCCATTTTATTTTAACTACCTGTTCAACTTTATTCAGATAAACCTCATTTGCATAGGCATTATAAATAGTAATAGACATTGGTGTCATTTCTATATCAAAATTGAAAATCCCAATTTTTGTTTTTGGGAATATGTAGCTATAAAATGAAAAATGAATCGTGAACTCGGTTTTGGGGTCTGGAATGTTATTCACATATGACATTCCATTTTTGCAAAGTTATGAAGCAAGTCAAATGATTCTTGGTTCTTAAAAGAACCACACTGCTGAGTCTTCTTGATGTAGGGTGTTGGTATCTGGAAGAGTCCTTCATTGGGCATCTTAGTTCGCATGAAGTGGAGAGATGTTAAAAGATGAGTCATTGCCTCATAAGAGTTATTTGTATTTTCTCCATGCTTATGTCCAAGGGCTCTTTGTGGAAATTTTCGGTTCATTGCAGAGATCTAATACTGTTGTAATTTGTTACCTACAGGATGCATAGAAATCTTGTGCATGGCTTCTTCCATAATGCAATAGGGATGCTTCGAGCAGATGGTGAAATTCATGTGAACCACAAAACTACAGCTCCATTCTGCCACTGGAATATAATGGAACTTGGTTTAAAGAACTGGTTGGTATTGATTGACTGTGTTGATTTCAAGAAAGAAGACTACCCAGGTTATCATAACAAAAGAGGGGATGGTTCGAGATGTGATGAACCATTTCCTTTGGGTGAGTGCAGCACCTTTAAGTTCAGATTGTCCCCTACAGCTAAAAGGTTGCATACCGGGATAACCAGTATGGTTGCATCAATGCATGAAAGACCTCAGCAATTTCAGAGGATTCCAATGCAAATGCAGCAGCGGTCGTCTTCAATAAAATTCAGTTCTCGAGCAGGTCACTTAACAAATATGGAACAAACTTCACAGCATGTGAGTTTTCCATTAACAAGCAGCACTGGAAATTCATTCTCTGGGATGAATGATGGGCACTTGATCAATCCTACAGTAACATTTGGAGGAACCAATCATGATTTAAGACACTCCTTTCACACTCCTAGGCCTGCTATTCAGGGGAATCCTATTCAAATGCAGCAGTGGTTGCCTTCAATTAAATTCAGTTCTCGATTAGGTCACTTAACAAATATGGAACAAACTTCACAGCATGTGAGTTTTCCATTAACAAGCAGCACTGGAAATTCATTCTCTGGGATGAATGATGGGCACTTGATCAATCCTATAGTAACATTTGGTGGAACCAATCATGATTTAAGGCACTCCTTTCACACTCCTAGGCTTGCTATTCAGGGGAATCCTATTCAAATGCAGCAGTGGTCGCCTTCAATTAAATTCAGTTCTCGAGCAGGTCACTTAACAAATATGGAACAAACTTCACAGCATGTGAGATTTCCATTACCAAGCAACACTGGAAATTCATTCTCTAGGATGACTGATGGGCACTCGATTAATTCTACAGAAGCATTTGGAGGAACCAATAATGATTTAAGACACTCCTATCGTGCACCTAGGCCTAATTTTGTGAGAGACTTTGTAGCAATGCCAGGAAGAACCTTGAGTGGCGACATGTATGCTTTGCGTGAGCATCATCGTATCAGCATTTTGAGGTCGATGCGGCTGAATAGGTTGTTGGGTCATGATCACCAGTTGAATGAAAGTGATGAACAGCAATTGGAGTACAGGTGACTACCATAGGTTTAGTTTTTGTGTTGGTTATTTGAAGTATATTTGTGAAGAAGTGGTGATTAAGACTTTTGAAGCTCTGTGATTGTATATTCTGCCAAGTTTTACTTTGAAAGCTGATCTTTTTCCAGCATCCAAACTTACATTCTGGTTAGATGTTATGGTTTAAACCTTTCTAGGAAAAATGGGTTGTGCTTATTTACTTAAGCTGGAACAAGTTGCCTTTGGAATGGAGTTGCCAGCTTTAGAAAATGAGAGCACTGCCTATGCATTAGACCCAAAAGTTACTTTCATTGGTCATTGTTAGTGTTTTTATGTTTGTTGTGCTTCCCATTCACCCGAACTCTATGTTTGGAGGATGGGAGAGTAAAGGAGAGGAGAGTAGAGGAAAAATTGACTAGAATAAACTATAAAGTTAAAGAATAATTAAAAAAAATGAAACAAACTAGTCAGAAAACTCAAAATACCTAGCTGCTGCACTCCAAGTTTACAAAGTATAACAGTGGTTTTCTATGACAATGCTTTGCTTGCCATTATTTTAAAGAAAACCAAAACCTCTATAATAGCTATTCACAAAAATTAAAACCATTAGAAAAGGAAATCAAGGAAGACCATTATCCATTTCAGGGGGTATAATTTTTGGCTCATGATGTGCCCCAAGCTTTAGGATAACGGAATAAAATCTGCTATAATTTTTAGAGTAATTCTGTGGATTATATAAACTACTTCAATTTATTGAGAAATTAGTATGTTGAAACTTACATTTAGGAGAAAACAATTCCTATTTGAAACTTGAAAGATAGAGAATGGGAAGGGGGATATGAAAATGAAGGACAGATGAAAGTTTTCCCCTATTATTATTTTTTGAAATGGTTAGAAATCTCTTAAGTTTCAGACCAATTGGGTCATTGGCATTTTACATTATTTTGGTTGAAGAGAAATTAGGAAGAAAGGAAAATGGTGTTGGTGGGAATTTTGATTTTCTACTCAAGTCCACCAAAGTTCCTAGAAAAACATTGAGAGAAATGTACTTTTTCATGTAGTTTACTATTTTTCTCCTTTTAGATATAATCTTTTATTATTATTATTATTTTAAATGTGTATTTTTTGGAAACTTGTAACACGAAGTCTACAAGGAGTATGATTGGGAGAAAAATTCTATCTTTTTGTATGTTGTCATTATATTTAATCAAGTTAATCACATTTGTTTTATATAAAATGGATAGGAAAATGAATAAAATGTAATGTGTTCATCTCTATTAATTTACTTGATAATGTATTTTTTTTTTCTTATACAAGAGCAGAAAAAATTAATTTTCAAATACTAATAAAAAATGATTTCTTATATAATAAGAGTGTAATAGTGAAGTGATATAAATGACCTTTTTTATCATTTTAATTTTCTTCTCATTAAATGAATATATATATATATATATATATATATATATATATTCAACTCAACCAAATCCACATGATGGAAAACTGAAAATTTTTCAATTGTTCACTTTTCCATCATTTCTATATTTTCTATTCTTATACTTTTCTCTTCTGTCAACCAAACACATTAACCGTGCAAACATATTTTTTTTTTTTTTTTTTTTTTTCTAGTTTCACAAATGACAAAAGCAGTTGGTTTCCATTTTTAGAGATGTCTATTATCAATGTTTTAATTTACCTGTTTGTAAAAGAGGAAAAAAAAACCATTTTTTGTTAATACATGGAAAGTTTTGAATTAGATTGACACACGTATACAGACAAAAATTAAAAGTAAATATTCCTGATGAAAATTTCATTTTCGTTGAATCTTGTCATATTCTTTGAGAGATCTGTTCTATTTTGGATGCTTGAACCAATATACTTACTAGAAGCCCATATATGGATTTATAAATGAAACAGGTAATTGTATTTTAAAGAAAATCTTCTATATTTCATTTTAAGTTTCCACAATAAATTTTGAGTAATATTACAGTTACAAATTATTTTACAACATTTTTTCAAAATGTTGATGTGACCAACCTCTTATTGGTTTTCATATAGGCTGATCATTAATATCATTTTTTCATTTATCAATAATTACTCACCATATCAGCAGTCTGTAAAAATTTTTGTAAAATAGTTTGTATTTCTATAAATGAAACAGGTAATTGTATTTTAAAAAGAATCTTCTATATTTCATTTTAAGCTTCCACAATAAATTTTGAGTAATGCTATAGTCACAAATTATTTTACAACATTTTTATAAAATGTTGATGTGACTAACCTCTTATTGGTTTTCATCTAGATCCATCATTAATATCATTTTTTTATTTATCAATAATTACACATCACATCAGCAGTTTGTAAAATATTTTATAAAATAGTTTCTATCTTTAGCATTATTCATAAATTTTATTTGTTATACTTAGATAGTGTAAATTGAGTTACGTTATTTTATTGATCGGTTTCATGAATCGACCAGTGGATGTAATCTATTTATTAAACCAATTACTTTATTCTAGAGTCAAGCTTAAGTCATTGTATAATGAGTTGCAAGCATTGTAGTTATGATTTTTTTTTAGTATTCACAACACTCATATAAAACTTATTTTGGAAAACAGAAAATAAATTTTATATAAAGAGTTATACATTTTCTAAACCATTAGATTTAAGTAGATTTAATAGTAAAAAAAAAAATACACTCATTATTACTGATATTCTAATTAGGATCTCATTTATTATTTCTTATTTATGAGATTCACTTACCCATCTCTAAACCAAAAAAAAAAAAAAAAAAAAATTATACATTTCTCTCACTCTCTCTCCTTCACTGCCATATGTTTCCATTACTAGGACATTATCAGGTCAACTTTTGTCCAAAACAGGATGAATCTAAGATCCTGCTAGTAGAGAACCAACGAAGTCTATAATAGAATATATGTCACTACAGCCCAAAACATGAGAACGTTCAAACAAGGTTCTAATAAAGACAATTCTAGCTATCGTAAAAAACGCATCTACACTTTCAAAAGCACAATGATTTCTCTGCCCCCACAAAGTTCACAAAAAGCATAATGAAGCTCAGTTCCAAACAAATAAAGAATATTTACCATATCAATTCCACCATCTCGATAGTAGCTTAACAATGCTATTTGACATTACATTACCCATTGAACCCAAAAGCATAATAGATAATTTTTTTACAAATAATTAATTTTTAACCATGACTTCTGATTTACGATACAATCCTTTGTTAATTAATCGAGCAAATAATTTCATAGCACAAAGCGACTGCATTTTCTCAATACAATTAATTAATGATTTTCAAACAAAAACGACATGAACAGAGGTTAAGCATAGGATAATATGCACTTGTCAGGACAAACAAATATAAGGAATGAAACGAATATGAGTTGAGTTCTCCAGACTTCTAGAATAAGTCACCGATTTCTTGGCTTTTTTTTTTTGCCGGCGACTTGGCCGTCGAGGTGGAACCCTATGGGCAATGGATGTGGAAGAGCAATGGAGGAGAGAGAGAGAGCAGAGAGAAACTTGCGGTGGAGGGGAGAGAGAGAGAGAGAGAGAGAGAGAGAGAGAGAGAGAGAGAGGCGTGTATATATATATAGTGTTATGTCATTTAAAAGTTTTAAATTAATGTAACACGTATACTATTAAGTATAACAAATAATATCTTAATTGTTGAAATTGATTCGTTTTACGTTTCAAATTAAACATAGAAGATTTAAAAAAATAAAAAATACAATTAGCTTTCATTTATAAATTCATATATGAGCAAGTATAAGTGGTTGTGAGGTGTGAGGGGTAAAGGCTGGGGTTTAAATCTCTAAGAAAGAACTTCACACATATATATATTTAGATTAAACTAGAGTAGAATTTTTATCTTGTATATATAAAAAAAAAGCATCCAAAATAGAACAAATCTCACAAATAATAAGACAAGGTTCAATGAAAATTATTAGACGACGAAAAATAAGCACTCTATGGTGTTGGGTCCCTTATGATGATTAATCCCTCATATGGCCTTAACTTGGCCTAATTTTGTGTCAATCTCAGTAAATTGGATTGTATTTGACTTTGTGAGCCTGAGTTTATCAATCTTGTTGACTGGCCTCATGAACTCGATGGGTTATATCGATGGGTTTTTGGCAAAACTTCATGAGCCTAAGTTTAGCTGATTTTGTGGACTGAATTTTGTCAGTACTATGGCTAAAATAATGGATTTTGGGCTTTGTCTATTTTTTAAGATAAGTATGATCAAAACCCAAAGATGTGCAAAAAATGTCCTACCTATAAAGTATGAAGTTTTAAGAAATTTTAAATTTTATTTAGTAAATAACTTAGGATTGAATGACAATTGGAATTTGAAACTCCTTATCCCCGCTTTATTAGATAGGTCGACTTGGAGGCTTAATTAGAGGTCCATTTTCCAGCAATTGCTCAGTTTAAAGAATTTTCGTTGATGCTATATTGAAGAAATGTATTTCAACAACAAATCATTTTTGGATTTTCCCATTACATGAATATAATTTCTTATTCAACAACACTCTTTTCTATAATTTTATTGTCACTTCGTATCATGCTTTAAGACAAAATTTTCACGCTTCACAATTGAACGAGAACTATAGAAAATTAATCCACACTTCCTACACTTGTCTATACTTAAGTGCTCTTACTTTAGATTCTTAAAATAAATTCAATCTTAAGAACCATGTGTAGAATCTAAGTTAAGGCACCTAAGAAACTCTACCTAAGTTTTAGTCATCAAATAATTCCTACCCATAGGTCACATAATAGTGCAAGAGTTCTGGTTGTAACCCGTGACATCATATGCATAATATGGCACACTAGGTTGATAATAACATGGCACACCAGCTTGATAAGTTGGCCAAATCATTGATTGTATTCCAGATTCACTGGGTTTGGTCTCTTGCTTTGGTTTTTCCTCAGTACTGACTGGCGAGACACTCGTTAACTCAGCAAATCCAACTTTCTTCCTCAGCAAAGATGTCAAGTTGACTGAATCAATGTCATCCCCAACAACAACAATCTGACTACTGTCCTCACCTTGTAAAGAGACTGATTCCACACCTTAAGAACCCAAAACAAAAACAATATGATCATTAGTTTTAAATTCCTAATCTATTTTAACAATGATCAGAATAAAAGACACAAAAAAAAAGAAAAAGAAAAAAAGAAAAAAAAGTATACCTTGTAGACCAACTGCAATCTGCATGGCCTTGGCCCGAGCATTCTTTTTGCCATTATTTAAGGTGACTCTGATCACTACCTTTTGCTGCAATAAAGTTTAGAAGTGTCAATTAATGACATAAAATGCTTGGAAGTACATAAAAAACAGAACTTTTAAATAATTGTCGAGCATGGTATTCATCATTACCTTCATTTTCTTGGTCAGAGAGTTCAAATTCTTATCAGGGAGCTGCAGGGTGCTCTGTTTAGCTAGCTAAGTCTGGGTGTTGGTGCTTAATGTCACAAAAAAAAGAAAAAAGGAAGGGATATATGCCAGAGTTCAAAATCTAATATAAGGACCGTCACAATTTGTGTGGACTGAAGTTTGAACTGGATCACTTCAAATGTTAAGATGATAAGTTGTCACATCACCTGATAATCCATTTACTTTTGTTTTTTTTTTTTTTCATTTTAGAGGAATAATAACGTAGATTTATACATTTCAATAAGTTTCTCATATTTTTCTCATCAATCAATATATATATTAATACGTAAATTTGAAATTACAATCCAATTTTGCAGCATGTGTCCTAAACTAATTATTTTTAAAGAGAGTTTATTTTCTAATTTTAGAATCAAATGTGAGACCACATTATAAATATTAATTCAAGTGAGTTATTGAGTACAAAAATCAAAGAGTTTCAAGTGAATGAATTGTTAAAAAAAGTACTTCACAATAACAAAAATTAAGAAGTAATTAAAAAATAAAATGGACAATTTACATTTTATACCTAATAGTATTCTTACAAGACATTTTAAAAAGTTAACAAAATATTAGAATGACTATTAATAGTATTTAAATTATATATATAAGAATTATACTATCCATCTTTTTGTATATTTTTAAGTGGATTCATGCATATACATGAGGTTACAAGTTAGTATCTATCAAAGCAGAGACCTTGTGTGGGAGTGCATGAAGTCTTGCCATGTGAGACTCTAATTTTGCATTTAGTCTTTTTAACATTTTTTTATTAAGTCTTTTTTACTGTTATCTAATAGATTATAATAACTTTTTTTTACTGTTATATAAAAATATGAGCTGCTCTTGATAATTAAACCAAATGTTATTCTCTACAAAATGGGTTACCTTTTAAAAACAAACCAACCTTATGAAAAGCCCAAGGCTAGTTATTACTTTACATATTATGATCTAGGTATCTCATCCTTCCTACGTGTAGATGAAAGCCAAAATCCTTAACCACTTACAAACTCTCTTTTGCCTCTCCCACTTGTAAATGATACTTCTAGTAAATCTCATTATCATGAAAGCATGTCTATGCAAATTATGCAGGAAAATTCTCTTTGTCGTTGACCAATGCAAAATATATATCTATATATATATATATATATATATGTATATAAATCTTGAGATTCCTGAGGTTGATGAAATAATTGATTGATGCATATTTTAAAATTATTAATAACAATTTTTTTTTTTGATAAATAGCATATATTATCTCACAAAATGTCATTTACATAATATTTTCTTTTAAAAAAAATTTAACGATAGGAATGGTCAAAAACATGATTCTATACAAGAAAGATAAAAAATACATGCAAAACAATTTTCATAGGAGGATTTATCTTTAAAGAATATGAAGACAATAGAAGAGATCAAATGCATTGAATGGGATCCTACGGAACAAGTTTATTAATCATTTCAAATTATACTCATCATTTACTTGAAAAAATAATAATATATCATACTATTTACATTTTAAAAAATTCATATTAACTTCAAAGCTCATTGTAGGATGTGAAATGCTATGGTATTGCAACAAGCAACGTTGATACAACAATGGGTTGGTCTTTTATTTCATGCGTACTTTATGGAAAGAAGTTCAAACTACAATCAGGATCATTTTGGTGTGCAAAATGTGAAACACATAAAAAACATCTCCCTATTCCAAGCTTAAAGGCACTCACATTAACTACATACTCTTCAAATATTTATAACATATTCATCTCACTATAAGTACTATATATACAATTGCAAACTACTTTAGATACATGATTCAAGTTGAAGTTTTTGATGCAACTAACAAAATAACTTTTGTGATATTTTATTGAGATGCTAAAAAAATCCTAAATAATTTTGCAAGAAATCTTTCTGAAAAACAAACTAAGGTACAACTTATTTAAATTATTGTAAAACTTTTGATCATAATATATATAAAATATATTCCTCATATGAAAATTGATACTGGAGAAGAAATCCCACATGACCTTAAGAAAATTTTAGGAAGAAAATACATTTTCCTACTTCATTTGAATGAATTCAATCTAAAAGATGGTTTTGAAAATTACACAGTTGCTAAGATTTTTTATGCACCTTCAAATGACAAAAAGGTATGGAAGATTAAAAAAAAAAAAAAAAATACACAATCCAATATGCTATATTAACTCTTTTGCTACACGATTCCTTATAAAGTAACCAAAAAAAAATATAAAATCATTTACAAAAAATTGTCACATCACTGAAGTTTAATATTAATGCAGATACCTATGTAAAATCTTAGCGACAATAAATCCACGAGTCAAAACTTTGTAAGATTCAGTCAGGAATCTTCCAATGTCAATTCATTAGTGATTAATACAAATGATGCAACAAAATGAAAAAGTGATGAAATCTCAAAATTGAACAAATAGGGATAGACCAAACTTCAAATGTTGAAGATGAAGAAATAGATAATGATAATATACCCCTCAACAAGATTTACAAGCATTGTCATATGATAAAAATAAAGCATTGAAGAAACAAAAAAACAAGATTTCACAGTAAAACTCTTTATTATGTCACATAATAAAGCATTTAATGGTTGCTTATAATAAATAATAATGTGAAAATTTGACCTCTACTTTTTTTTTTCAAGGTGTTGAAATGTGATTCATGGGAGTAATTTGAAAGCAGAGTTATCAAACACGTGTTATAGACAAAACATCTTTTTTATGCAAAGTTGCAAACAAGATTCACGAAGTAGCTTAATTATAAGATGGATCCAAATGGGAGAAGTGGATGAAACTTTTTCACCTTTTTTGTGGAGGTGGGTGGATAAACCCATTTTTAGTTTAGACAAAAATTTAGACTACCTTTTATCTGTCCAGTAAAAGTTGTAGAAAAATGTCCTACAAATAGTTGGGTATCGTGCTTTTAGAAGGCAAGTCCGCAGTTCTCTTTTATGAAAAGGGTCTGGTAAGGGGCATACATTAAGTTTTTTATTTTTGAAAATATTTTCTCGGGAATTGAAAAAGCTCTCGTTACTTTTTTAATTCTCGAGAAAATTGAAAAGCCAATGAGTAGTTTGTGGTCTTTTTTGGACTACCTATAGGGACATGGGCTTTCTTCGGTTCTTCCTCTTTAGTTGACACGGCCACGATTGTGTCTAAATATGAGAATTATTGTCGTTTTGTATAAAGATTATCTCATTTTTGAACTCTATTTATCAAAAAAAAAAAAAAAAAAAAAAAACTCATGTTTTTATTTTATGACAATAAACACTCGTCATAGAATAAATATTATAAATTAAAACTCTATTTAAGCATCATAATTTATCCTGGTGATCAACCTTCTATTCCTACGAAGAAAAGTTGAAAGTTGAAAGTTGAATCCCTTTTAACCTTTATACCTCAGGTAACTGACAATTGAGATTACCAAGAAAGAGCTGGTATTCACCTTTAGGACCTTTAAAGTGTGGTAAAGCATTCTATCATGGAAAGATTGCACTAAAATAAATAAAAAGAAACTTTTCCTTCAAGGGTCCCTTATGTCGATAGTGGTCGTGGTTTATATTTTCGGTTGACTCATTTTCTTCACCCCAAACTTTTATGCTATACCATATATATATATATATATATATATATATAGATACACACGCTAGCCTCTGAGTAGAGGTTCTTTTATTTTATTGGATATGGTTAATAATTTACATTTATTATAATTTAAAATTACTACATTTTATTTAATAACCAAAAAAAAAAAAAAAAAAATCTTAGGGATGTGATGAGTATTATGTATTTGCAGGTAAAATAATTTTTCATCAATATTGAGTTAAAATCTATATATATATATATATGTATTTTTTTTTATATTATATATTATCTATATATATAAAACCGAAGCCTTCGGAACTCCCACAATTTTCCACGTCATCACTATTTTCTTTTTCTTTTTCTTTTTATTTTAGATTCTTTTTATTTTTGGTTTTATATCTGTGGAGACTATTTTTGCCTCAGCTCGGCTAATAGCTTGCTTGTAACCGATTTTGGCTCAGAATCCCACATCGAAAGAAAACCCCCCCACTTGCTGCCTTATAAGCTGTGAAGCAAAGGGAGTAGTGTACCACCAAGCATCTCTGTGATCACAAGAGACTTGGTGGTACACTACTCCCTTTGCTTCACAGCTTATAAGGCAGCAAGTGGGGGGGTTTTCTTTCGATGTGGGATTCTGAGCCAAAATCGGTTACAAGCAAGCTATTGGCCGAGCTGAGGCAAAAATAGTCTCCACAATATCTTATCAAGTATTACAATAGTTTAGTTTAAATAAAACTCTATTAGATATATGTTTCAAAAACTTGAAAATTCTATTTCAATTTTCCACGTCATCACTATTTTCTTTTTCTTTTTCTTTTTATTTTTGGTTTTATATCTTATCAAGTATTACAATAGTTTAGTTTAAATAAAACTTTATTAGATATATGTTTCAAAAGCTTGAAAATTCTATTTCAACTAAAATTCTATAACAAAAATTTTCACAAATATAAACTTCTACCAAGGTCGAAACCCTTCATACTCACTCAAATTTTCACAAAGAAAACACATTAAAACCCTAAATCAATTTTGAAAGGTTGTGTTTTACAACCATCTGATCTTGGTAACCAAACCCTGCACCTTTGATTGTTTATGATTATTTTTGTTCATTGTTTGTAGTTTAAACCCATTAAAACTTATTACTTGATGGTATTTCATGGTTTTTTTTTCCCTTTACTTTTTCTTTCAAGGTTGCTAGGAACACAACCTAACATGTGATTTTTTTTCATTGTTTAAAGTTTAGACCCATTAAAATTTAAAACTTATTACTTTATAGGTTCATGTACTTTTTTCTTCTTCTTATTTTTCTCTTTTGAATAGTCATATATTTTTGGCATTTTGGAAGTTTTCACATCTGAATTTTTGTGTTAGTTTTTGCAATATTTGAACATGTTTAACAGGTTTCAACAACTATACCATGTATTATTCTTTTGAAGGTAATCAATTTTTCTTTTATATTTTTCTATTATAAAATCATATATATATATATATATAGTTTTGTTTCAATAATTTATAGGATGTAAATCTTATGATTCCTTAATATTTTTTGGCCTTTTGGAAGTTTTAACATCTGACTTTTTGAGTTATATTTTTGTAATATCTAAAACTATCTGGAAAATTGCAATGATTATAACCATAAATTATTATTTTGAGTGTAACAAATTTTTCTCTTATATTTCTCTGTTGTGTAGTCACACACACATATATATATTTTTATAATTTTTAAGCTCTTAATCTTTTGATTCTTTTCAATAGTTATAGGTTTATAGTCATGAAATATTCTTTAATATTTTTTGTAAGTCATTGCACGTTCAAACAATGACTTCTTTATCAAATTGTAACACAAATTAAAGTTATACAAGAGCAATTCATACAATAATGTAGTTTCTTAATCAATTTAAAATTTTATAAAATTATTTTAGTTTCCCACACAAATAGGTATGTTCCCGTGCATAGCACGGATCAGCGACTAGTAAGTACTGAATTCAGTCTCATATTTGTGGACATATCCAAACTTTTTTTTTTTTAGTGAAGTATAGAAAAAGAATAATTCATTTTTAAATGTTTTCATTTATCCAAACTTTTATTTACACATCTTTTCTTAATTGTTTATTATATTTTTTCAAGAGAAAATTTTGATTTATTGATGGGAGTTATCTACTTATCTTCAATCCTAAAATTTAGCCACTTACTACACATTCATATCAATAGTTAAAAAGAGCTTAAATTCAGGATTTAGCAATTACATTTAAAACCAAGAAACTCTATGTAACATTTTTGATAGAATAACATTTTTGATGGAAGTAAAAATGGATGTGGGTTTTTTCTTTCTGAGAAAAATGGACATGGCTATGTTATGTGTTTATGATAGTCCTATACTTTAGTAACTTAGTATAGATACAGATTCATAACAAAACAAAGTACAAAATTTTAATAGTTTTTATTTATTTTGTTGAGGTAAAAGACTTAGGTTTTTTATTGTTATTTATTTTCGTAAAGGAAAGGCTCCAAGATCCAAGTTTTTTTTATATTTTAGTGTTGTTTTAAAAAAAATTTATTTATGGCAGTTATAAATTTTCATTTAATCCTAAAATGTAGTTTTTTAATATTCAAATGTAATCGGTTGTAAAAGGAAAGAAAAAAAAAGAATAAATTAAAGCATTTTTTAGGAGTAAAACATGAGAAGTGAAATTTAAATATAATCGGTTGTAAAAGGAAAAAAAAAAAAAAAGAATTTGGTCACGGAAAAAGTGGAAAACGTTATTGGCATATTAAAAGCACTTTTTTAGGAGTAAAACATGGAAAGTAGAATTCAACTCGCAGTTTATTTATTTATTTATTTTTTAAAACATGTTTATCTTGTTAGTTGGAAAACTTTTAAGAGAATAGATTGAGGGTATTTTGGATATTAAAATTGAGGATTTCAAACAGTGGAAACCTCTTAAATAGTAGTATAGATAGATTATCAATTGGTCTGTAGTGAGAGAGAGGAGTTGAAGGGAGATAACTTACCATTGGAAGAGTTCTTTGTGGTGATCAATTGAGTATATAATGTTCTTGGAAAGGTTTTCTACTCTTAAAAGACCAAAAAAAAAAAAAAAATCTACACTAGAGAGTTTATTTCTTTTTTTTTATTTTTTTATTTTTTGGAGAGAGAGTTTATTTCTTTATTTTTTTATTGATTATAGAACAAATTTTCTATTGACTTACTTTTTTGTGGTACTAAATATTAAAAAATGAAAAAAAAAAAAATGCTTTACAGAGATTTAAGTTCTTTTGCACCTTAACATCTTCATGAGCCAGAAAATTTGTTCTTACCCACTTATGATAATAGGAACGATATTGTTCTAAAATGTTTAGGGAATATTACTTGTGATCATTATCATTTAAATGGCAGTTTATAATTTACAAATTGACTAAATGAGAAAAAAAAAATATTTTGATTATATAAATTAACTTGATTTAAATATTTTCATCATATGTGATTAACATAAGTATCATGGTATATATTTTCATTTAGGTCTATCTTCTCATTTTGATTGTAATTGTTAAAATTATTTGACTTAAATGGTAATTGTCTTAGTCTTGTTATGGAGGATGAAACTAATGGAAAGTGCTATGTCCACAATATTTTTACTATACTTTCACAACAAATCATAGGTGGTAAATTGTTATTGATTTTGATTTGAATCTAAAACTTAAATTACTTTTTTGTCCATCCATAACAGTTAATAATAACATGTCATTAAAGATTTGTTGTGAAAAAGTTGTGAACATAACATTTCTTTAAAACCATGTTGTGATGCATAAATTGGGAGCAACTATGTGATACTAGCACTAATAGTGACTATAGAATTGAAATGCTCAAGGAGGGTTGGTAAAAGCATAGTCACTCTTTCATAAAGCAAAGGGCTTCGGCTTTAAGAAGAGTTTATGATCTTGAAGGCTAGCACCCAAGCTCTTGCAAAATGGGCAAGTAACCCTAGGTTTTTTGGATGTCCGAATAGCTCTAATTTATCATGTGCTTTTATTTCAAGCCTTGTGTTATGTATTTTTTTTTAGATGAATTTTTTTTTTTTAGTTTAATATTGGCAACGTAAAAATGAAATAATATTTTTTTCTATGGTACTCTTCTGGTACAACTTATTTTTTATTTTATTTTATTTATTTTTCCGTTTTTAGAAATAAACTATTTTAAAAACCTTCATTAGAAAGAAGAAGAAGTTGTTTTAGAAATTAAAAAGTACGGTTTCAAAAAGGATATCAATCAAACTAGTGCGTAGGAAAACGTCCAATAATTGAGTCATGTCGTGATGGACGTCGTTCTAATCCAAAGATAAGTTTGATAATGGAGAAGTTTCTACTAGTTTTCCTATTCTACATCATCCAATGCTTTCGCTTTTTAGTGCTAATCGCTATTACGTCCACTACCAAAAAAAAGAAAAGAAAAAGAAAAAGAAGCTTTTGCTTTGGTACGGTCATTTGTCATAAATCTTAAGTTGTAACATTTGACTTAATTTTCCGTAAGGTTGGCAGATTAATTATGATGGATGTACTAGTTGTGTTGGTAGCATTGCTCTTTAGTTAGACTAAGAATAATACTCCTTCCTTCTTTCTTCTTTTTTTTTTTTTTTGAGAAAGACTAAGAATATTACTTAAAAGAGAACTGTTGTGTCTATCAATATTTTCACAACAAATATTTTGTAGCTTATTGTTACTGGTAGATAAAAAAAAAAAAAAAAAGTAACTTCAGTAGTATGTTCAAATTAGAATTAGTAATAATTCATTTCATAAAATTTGTTATGAAAACATTGAAATCATTTTTTAAAAGTAGAATTTTAATTCATGTGGTAGAATGTGTAAAGTAAGTGTGTACTACGAAATATATGACGTGTTGTGATATTATTACCCAGTTCTAATTTTGTGTTGTAAAACAATTCATGCATATAGTGGTAAAGTTTCTTTTTGAGAGAAAAAGTGGGGGGGGGGGTTTAATTAATTATGGACTATTTACAATTTGATTCAATTAAAAATACTTTAAAATAAAAGATAAAATAGAATAATCATAGATGAACATTTTTTTTTTCTTTCCTCCTTTTGTAATGGAAAAAATTTCATAACTATTTGATTTATTATAGCAATAAACTTACATTCTTTTGAGAGTATCCAAAAAACAAAACGTTAGATTCAATTTTGAATATATTTTCCATTCCTTTTGTGATGGAAATTATATATATGCCAATAAAATTCTTGTGTATTCCAGTTGCATTCTTACCCCTTGTCAATAACACATTTCTGAAGCCTTTTTAGTAAGTCGAATCGAGATTAGCTATTGACAAAAATTCAATTGTTGTCACTCTTATTTTGCTTCATGCTAAATCACAAGAGCTAATTTCAAATAGGATGGCATTTATATTGATAAATATGTTTTGGTTCCCTCTATACTTAGTACTCCATCTTATATATATATATATATATATATTAAAAATAATTGCAACATGTTGCTAAGTACTTTGTACATGAGGAGATGTCAATTCAACTATAAAGCCTTTGGTTAGCATATAATCTTTTTTAGACCGTAACAAAATTGTTCAACACATCAAACCATAAGGCATATGCTCATTGCCTACTATGTGCATCTCTAATGTGGGGAAGAAAGCAAGGAGAGGACCTCTACAGTGCTCAAAATCTTTTATGAAAATCTTTTACGCAGTTCTCTTTTATGAAAATTGAAAAGCCAATGAATGGTTTGTGGTCTTTTTTGGACTACCTTTAGAGACATTGGCTTTCTTCGGTTCTTCCTCTTTAGTTGACGTGGTCATGACTGTGTCTATATATGAGAATTATTGTCGTTTTATATAAAGATTATCTAATTTTTGAACTCTATTTACCAAAAAAAAAAAAATTAACTCATGTTTTTATTTGATGACAATAAGCAATCATCTAGAGTGAATATCATACATTAAAATTCTATTTAAGCATCATAATTTATCTTAGTGATCAACCTTCTATTCCCATGAAGAAAAGTTGAAAGTTGAAAGTTGAAACCCTTTAAACCTTTATACCTCAGGAAATGACAATTGAGATTACCTTGAAAGAGCTGGTATTCGCCTTTAGGGCCTTTAAAGTGTAGTAAAGCATTCTATCATGGAAAGATTGCATTAAACAAATAAAAAGAAACTTTTCCTTCAAGGGGTCCCTTATGTCGATAGTGGTCGTGGTTTCATTGGTTTCATTTTCCGCACACCAGACTTTTATGCTATACCAAATATATATATATATATATATATATATAGATAGACACACACGCTAGCCTTTCAGTAGAGGCTCTTTTATTTTGTTGGGTAAGGTTAATAATTTGCATTCATTATAATTTGAAAGTACCACATTTTTCAATCACAAAAAAAAAAAAAAAAAAAAAAAATTTCTAAGGATGTGATGAGTATTATGCATTTGCATGTGAAATAATTTTTCACCAATATTAAGTTAAAATCCATATATATATATATATATATATATTTTATATTATCAGTACTGAATTCAATCTCATATTTGTGGGTATATCTAAACTTTTTTTTTTTTTTTAGTGAAGTATAGAAAAAGAATAATTCATTTTTAAATGTTTCATTTATCCAAACTTTTATTTACACATCTTTCCTTAATTGTTTATTATATTTTTTTTAAGAGAAAATTTTGATTTATTGATGGGAGTTATCTACTTATCTTCAATCCTAAAATTTAGCAACTTACTACATATTCATATCAACAGTTAAAAAGAGCTTAAATTCAGGATTTAACAATTACCTTTAAAACCAAGAAACTCTATGTAACATTTTTGATAGAATAACATTTTTGATGGAAGTAAGAATGGATGTGGGTTTTTTTTTTTTTTTTTTTTTTGGTTGAGAAAAATGGACATGGCTGTGTTTTGTGTTTATGATAGTCCTAAAATGTAGTCACTTAGTACATATTCATAACAAAACAAAGTACAAAATTTTAATAGTTTTATTTATTTTGTTGCAGTAAAAGACTTAGGTTTTTATTATTATTTATTTTTCTTAAAGGAAAAGGCTCCGAGATCCAAGTTTCTTTATTTTTTAGTGTTGCTTTTAAAATTTTTTTTTATTTTTTTATTTATGGTAGTTATAAATTTTCATTTAATCCTAAAATGTAGTTTTTTAATATTCAAATGTAATTGGTTGTAAAAGAAAAGAAAAGAAAAACTGAATAAATTAAAGCATTTTTTAGGAGTAAAACATGTGAAGTGAAATTTAAATATTGGTTGTAAAAGAAAAAAAAATAATTGGTAATTGAAAAAGTGAAAAACGTTATTGGCATATTAAAAGCACTTTTTAGGAGTAAAACATGGAAAGTGGAATTCAACGGGCGGTTTTTATATATATATATATATATATTTTTTTTTTTTATATTTTAAACATATTTATCATGTTAGTTGAAAAACTTGTAAGAGAATAGATTGAGGGTATTTTGGATATTAAAATTGAGGATTCCAAACAGTAGAAGCCCCTTAAATAGTAGTATAGATAGATAATCAATTGGTCTGTAATGAGAGAAAGGAGTTGAAGGGAGATAACTTACCATTGGAAGAGTTCTTTGTGGTGATCAATTGAGTATATAATGTTTTTGGAAAGGTTTTCTACTCTTAAAAGAACCAAAAAAAAAAAAAACTACTCTAGAGTGTTTATTTCTTTGTTGTTTATTGATTATAGAACAAATTTTCTATTGACTTACTTTTTTGTGGTACTAAATATTAAAAAATGAAAAGAAAAATGCTTTACAGAGATTTAAGTTCTTTTCACCTTAGCATCTTCATGAGCTAGAAAATTTGTTCTTACCCACTTATGATGACAGAAACGATATTGTTCTAAAATGTTTAGAGAATATTACTTGTGATCAATATCATTTAAATGGTAGTTTATAATTTAAAAATTGACTAAATGAGAAAAAAATATTTTGATTATATAAATTAACTTGATTTAAATATTTTCATCATATGTGATTAACATAAGTTATCATGGTATATATTTTCTTTTAGGTCTATCTTCTCATTTTGATTGTAATTGTTAAAATTATTTGACTTAAATGGTAATTGTCTTAGTCTTGTAATGGAAGATGAAACTAATGCAAAGTGCTATATCCACAATATTTTTACAATACTTTCACAACAAATCAAAGGTGGTAAATTGTTACTGGTTTTAATTTGAATCTAATTAAAACTTAAATTACTTTTTTGTCCACACTCATAACAGTTAATAATAACATGTTACTAAAAATTTGTTGTGAAAAAGTTGTGAACATAACATTTCTTTAAAACTATATTGTGATGCATAAATTGAGAGCAACTATGTAATACTAGCATTAATGGTGACTCTAGAATTGAAATGCCCAAGGAGGGTTGGTAAAAGCATAGTCACTCTTTCATAAAGCAAAGGGCTTTGGCTTTAAGAAGAGTTTATGATCTTGAAGGCTAGCAACCCAAGCTCTTGCAAAATGGGCAAGTAACCCTAGGTTTTTTGGATGTCCGAATAGCTCTAATTTATCATGTGCTTTTATTTCAAGCCTTGTATTATTATTATTTTTTTTTTTGAGAAGAATATTTGTTTTTTAGTTTAATATTAGCAATGTAAAAATAAAATAATTTTTTTTTTCTATGGTACTCATTTGGTACAACTTATTTTCTTTTATTTTATTTTTCCATTTTTTGAAATAAACTTTAGAGCAGACATGAAAGGAAAGGGCAAGGCACTAGCAGTGCAACCCAAAGAAAAAGAAATCCAAAAGGCTTCAATGAAGACTTTAGATTAGCATGAAGGCGTCTCGATAGAGACAATATCTCTTCAGGATACGTTGCTAGCAGAGGCAATGTATTCATGTGGTGGAAAAAGTGAAATTCTACAAGAAGTGCTTCGCACTGATCTCACTTTTCCGGATGGAGAATTAATAGACCTTCCTTTTCATATTAAATTACTTCTTGATAATTTACAAGTAGCCTTCACCTTCAGACAGAAACCCTTATTCCAAAAGACCCTTAAGGCTTTGGAATTACATCTTGTTAGTGCCAGTTCATTTATTTGTCAACTCCCTGGCAAGGAGGATGGAGATTCAAGCTCCACAAAGACAGAATCACAGTCTCTAAAAAGATATCTTATGGGAACAAGCTTTTCAAAGTTCCACCCTAAGATTCAACAAAAAATGAGACTTACCATTAGAAACTTACCCCTTGAAATCCAACAGAATATACTAACTCATAGAGCCTTAACTAGTTCTTATGACAGATGGATGTATCTCTTTAGAGTTTTAGTTTCTACAGCATTTATTAGGACATACATGACAAATGATGTATTGCTATCTCATAAAGCCACATGGTATGAAAACTTTGGAGAAATAGAAAGAGTTTACGATGGACAACATCCCTACCCGAGATTGCTTATCAATACTGAGACAGAAGATCTCGTGATTTGTGATCCTTCATGGTTATCTGAAATGCCAGAAGCAGGGTTTATCAGCAAGTTAATCCTCACTTCTGCCACTCAAATTAGTTTATTTCTTAAAGTCATCCAAGAAGCAGCTGCACAGATTGGAGGACTTAATTATATGAAACTTAGGGATGGCAATGGGGCGGGGCAGGGCCGAAGGATGGGGTCTTCGTCCCCGCCCTGCATGGTTTTATCTTACCCCATTCCTGCCTCGCCTCGCATGACGAGGAATACTTTTTCACCTCATCCCCGCCCCTTGGGGCCCTGCGAAGCCCAGCCCCACCCCGTAAAACTCTACTTTTTATTAATTTGCCCTACAACTAGTATAATTTTTTTAATGAAACCTATTTCATTAATAAAAATATACTTGAAATTACAACTAAATTTATCTCATCAGATCAAATCAATTTTTAGAAAAAATTGAATAATATATCCAAGTGTTTATCAAGACAATCATTAAAAAAAATAAAAATAAAAATCTCATAGTACAACACAACAAAATAAAGGCAGAGAATTACATTGGGTAGAATAAAATATGCTAATATTAATATGTTTGTTTAAATAGTAGGGTTTTAGGATATGAAAATTTTACAATTATAACTTTTAGTAACGCGGGGCGGGGCGGGGATGGGGAGGGGCGGGGCGGGGTGGGTCTAAAAAGCCTAAACCCATCCCCGCCCTGCCCTGTGGTGCGAGGCTAAAATCTTGCTCTATCCCTACCCCACCACCTTTGCGGGGCGGGGAAAACCCGCGCGGGGCGAAGCGGGGAGGGGCGGGTTAAGTAGGGCGGGGAAAAATTACCATCTCTAATGAAACTTACTATCTGGAGTACTCTCCCAACTTGAAACACTAGTTACTACATGGAAGCTCAGCCAGCATACATTTTGGTTCTCATCATGATTTCACTTGTTTTAGAAATTAAAAAGTATGGTTTCAAAAAGGATATCAGTCGAACGAGTACGTAGGAAAACGTCCAATAATTGGGCCGGTCATGTCGTGATGCACGTCGTTCCAATCCAAAGATAAATTTTATAATAGAGAAGTTTCTACTAGTTTTCCTATTCTACATCATCCAATGCTTTCGCTTTTTTTTTTTTTAAAAAAAAAAAAAAAAAGCTTTGGCTTTACTACGGTCATTTGTCATAAATCTTAAGTTGTAATATTTGACTTAATTTTCCATAAGGTTGGCAGATTAATTATGATGGAGGTACTAGTTGTGTTAGTAGCATTGCTTTTGGTTAGACTAAGAATAATACTTTTTTTTTTTTTTTTTTTTTTGAGAAAGACTAAGAATAATACTTAAAAGAGAAATGTTGTGTTTATCAATATTTTTACAACAATTTTTTTGTAGCTTATTGTTACTAGTAGATAAAAAATGTAATTTCAGTAGTGTGTTCAAATTAGAACCAGTAATAATTTATTTCATAAAATTTGTTATGAAAATATTGTAAACGTAAACTTTTCTACTTAAATTTATAGGAGTCATTCCCCAGTTTCTCAAATTTTTATTATGGTGTTGGAGTTTAGCGCAATTTCTGTAATTGATAAATATGATAATATTATTATAAAGTATAAAAGTATGTTATTATTTGTCAAAAAAGACAAACAAATGAAAATTAAAAAAGAATTTCAAGAAAAAAGAAAAAGAAAATGGATTATCATGTGATGTGACAATTTATCATAGTAGAACTCTATTACAATCTAACTTGAAAAAATAAAATAAAAAGCTCGAAAAAATTGTAAAGTTACTATTCAATATGACATGAGTTACTTTCTTCTTCGGTAAAAAGGATTAAAAAAAAAAAAAGGTCTAGAAAGTGTAAAATATAGCTCTTCTTATAAATGTTATTTAATTAATACTGGATTCATTCCATGGTTAAACTGGATTCATTTCAAAATTTTGTTTGATCTTGATCAAACTTCAGAGTCCACAGATGATGACAATCTTTATATTTGAATTTGACCTCGTCAACTATTAAAGTCAAGCAAACCGCGTGCTAGTTTCATAAAGTAGTAGACCATACTTTCTGGACAGGACAAACCATTAGTGTAACTGTGAACTTAACTTACGCGGTAACGCCTATATATATATATGAAGCTACGACACCCAGAATAATTAGCTACCTAAACAAACTTTGCTCCCAGATAAGATTCTGAACTCTCTGGCGAAGATAATATATCCCTTTCTTTTTGTTTCTTTCTGACATTAAGCAGCAACACCCAGACTTAGCTAGCTAAACAAAGCACCCTGCAGCTCCCTGTTAGGAAAATGAAGGTAATGATGAATACCATGCTGAACAATTATTTACAATTTCTGTTCCTTATGTACTTCCAAGCATTTTTATGTCATTAATTGACACTTCTAAACTTTATTGCAGCAAAAGGTAGTGATCCAGATCACCTTAAATAATGGCAAAAAGAATGCTCGGTCCAAGGCCATGCAGATTGCAGTTGGTCTACAAGGTACTCATTTTTTTTTATTATCTTTTATTCTGATCATTGTTAAAATTGATTAGGAATATAAAACTAATGATTAGATCGTTTTTCTTTTGGGTTCTTAAGGTGTGGAATCAGTCTCTCTACAAGGTGAGGACAGCAGTCAGATTGTTGTTGTCGGAGACAACATTGATTCAGTCATCTTGACATCTTTGCTGAGGAAGAAAGTTGGATTTGCTGAGTTAAGAAGTGTCTCGCCAGTCAGTACTGAGGGGGAGAAAGCAAAGCAAGAGACCAATCTAAGCGAATCTGGAATACAATCAATGGTTTGGCCAACTTATCCAGCTGGTGTAACATATTACTATCAACCTAGTGCACCATATTATGCATATGAAGTAGCGGGCTACAACCAGAACTCTTGCAATATTATGTGACTATATGCAAGAATTATTTGATGGCTAAAACTTAGGTAGAGTTTCTTAGGTGTTATAACTTATGTTCTACATATGGTTCCTGAGATTGAATTTGATTTGAGAATCAAAAGTAAGAGCACTTAAGTATAGAAAAGTGTGGATTGAATATTTATGGTTCTCATTCAATGGAAAAGAGAAAATTTTGTCTTAAAGCATGATATGAAGTGATAATAAAATTATAAAGAAAGAGTGCGGTATAAGAGACTATTTTCATGTAATGGGCATGTGGTTTTTGTTGAAATACATTTCTTCATTATAGCATTAATGAAAATTCTCTAAATTGAGCAATTGGTGGAAAATGGATGTCTAATTAAACTTCCAAGTCAACCTCAAAATTCCCCTCAAAAAAAAAAAAAAAAAAAGTCAACCTCAAAATATCTAATAAAGTGGGGATAAGGGGTTCCAAATTCCAATTGTCGTTCAATCCCAAGTTATTTACTAAGTAAATTAAAGATCTCTTAAAACTTCATACTTTATAGGTGGGACATTTTTTGCACATATTTGGGGTTTTGAAAGTACTTATCTTAAAAAATCGACAAAGCCCAAAATCCATTATTTTAGCCACAAAATTTACAAAATTCAGTCCACAAAATCAGCTAAATTCCGGCTTATGAAGTTTAGCCAAAAACCCATCGAGTTCATGAGGCCAGTCAACAAGATTGGTCAACTCAGGCCCAAAAAGTCAAATACAATCCAATTTCTCAAGATTGACACAAAACTAGACCAAGTTAAGGCCATATTAGGGATTCATCATCCTAATAGACCCAACACCATAGAGTGCTTATTTTTCATCGACTGATGAAGTTTTCATTTTCATTGAATCTTGTCATATTATTTGTGAGATTTGTTCTATTTTGGATGCTTGAACCAACATACAACTGGCCCATATATGGATTTGTAAATGAAAGCTAATTGTATTTTAAAGAAAATCTTCTATGTTTAATTTGAAACGTAACATACCCATCACTACCGATATTGACATAAGGGACCCTTGAGGGAAACGTTCCTCACTATTTATTTTAGTGCAATTTTTCTATGATTTAATACTTTACTAGTATAATTCAAAGGCTTAAAAGGTGAGGTCCACCTCTTTCTAGGTAATCTCAATTGTCATTTGCCTGGGCTATAAAGGTTAAAGGGTTACTTTCAACCTTTAACTTTTCTTCATGGGAATAGAAAGTTCATCCTAGTGTGAATTATGATGCTAAAATAAAATTTAATTTATGGTGTTTGCTTTATGATGATTACTTATTGTATATCAAATAAAAAAATCAATTGATTTTTTTTTTTTTTGGGTTGTTGGCATGTTGCTGTTATAGGTGGGGTTTGAAAATTAGATAATCCTTATATAAAATGACTATAATTCTCATATTTAGACACAATCGTGACTAGGTCAACTAAAGGGTACGAACCAAAAAAAGCCCATGCCCCTATAGGTAGTCCAAAAACACAACAATACATTCATTAGCTTTTCATAAAATAGAACTGCGTGCTTGCCTTCTAAAAGAAAACAACACCCAACTATTTGTAGGGCATTTTAATTCTAGTTTTACCGGACAGATAAAAGGAAGTCTAAATTTTTGCCTAGACTAAAATTAGGCTAAATATCCCACGACCACAAAAAAGTTGAAAAAGTTTCATATACTTCCCCATTTGGATCCATCTCATAAGCTACTTCGTGAATCTTGATTGCAAAAGAAAGTAGTTTTAGTCCATAACACGTATGTGTTTGATAACTCTACTTCTCACTTACTCCCATGAATCACTTTCAAGACCTAAAAAAAAAAGGAGAAGTCAAATTCCCCCCCCCCCCCTCCCCCCATATCTTTAACTATAAAAATAATTGAGGGAATCTACGCATAAAAAGTTCTCATAGGATTTGTATCCTCTTTTAAATTAAATTCTAAAACTTTTATTTTTTTTCAATTAAATTTATAAACTTATAAAGCCATTTCTATTTGAAGCATTTGCTTATATCTCTTTATTCTAGATAGTAATGGAATAGAGAAAAATAAGATAATGTTGATAAAACTATGGGTTCCACTAAGGTAACCAATTTTTATTTTTTTGGCAATCTCTTTCTCACTCGAAGAAAAACTCTCTCTCTAAACAAAGATTACTTTCTTTGTTAACTTTTTCTAGTTAAAAAAATTTGCATACTTTCTAATGGGCAATGGCTACGTGCTAATTATCTGTTCGTAGGGCTTTTAGTAGTACAACTTTTTCTCCTAATGGATAGATTATACGTAATTTTTAATGGAAAACATTTTTTGATAAACATTTTCTAGAAAACATATTTATTTTCTTGTATTTAGTCACAACTTGGAAAATGGGTTCGAAATATTTTTGATAAATAGCATATACTATCTCACAAAATGCCATTTACATAATATTGTCTTTAAAAAAAATTCAACGATAGGAATGATTAAAACCATGATTCTATACAAGAAAGATAAAAAATACATGCAAAACAAATTTCATAGGAGGATTTATCTTTAAATTTTTATATATATATATATATATATTGCTAATCTTATCTTTAAAAAATATGAAGACAATAGAAGAGATCAAATGCATTGAATGGGATCCTACGAAACAAGTTTATTAATCATTTCAAATCATACTCATCATTTACTTGAAAAAATAATAATACATCATACTATATATTTACATTTAAAAAAATTCATATTAACTTCAAAGTTCATTGTAGGATGTGAAATGCTATGGTATTGCAACAAGCAACGTTGATACAACGACGGGTTGGTATTACATTTTATGTGTACTTTACGGAAAGAAGGTGAAACCACAGTCAGGATCATTTTGGTGTACAAAATGTGAAATACATTAAAAAAAAAAAAAAAAGAAAAAAGAAAAAAAACCTCCCTATTCCACGGTTAAAGGCACTCACATTAACGCAATTTTTTTAAAACAATTTGAAACAATTCTATTTTACTGAATTAAATTATCCATCTCTTAAAGGGAATAAAAAAAAATTATATTTAAAATCCTTCAAAGATATTCAACTTTACTTAAAAAATTAATCATAACTCTTAATATTTTTCATGGCTTATTATTCTATTTTATTAAATTTTTATTTAATTTGTAAATATATGCTTGAAAATCATTGAATTTTCCTCACACATATAGATATATTAGTCAATTTTGCTAGTTTTATAAGTTTAATAATTAATTATTAAAGTAATTATGATGTTATCGCGGTTTGATTTTGGTCAAATCTCGGTCTAACCTTAAAAATCTTGAATCTCTCCCTTTATCGGTTCTTTGATTGATATCCATTTTGAAACCATACTTTCTTTTTTATTACTAAAACACCAATTTTCTTTTTCTAAATGAAGGTTTTTTAAATAGTTTATTTCAAAAAACTAAAAAGAAAAAAAATTTGTACCAAATTAGACAAAAGCCACTTCACAGTTATTAGAAAAAAAATTTATTTTATTTATTGGTTGCTTATAATAAATAATAATATGAAAATTTGACCTCTACTCTTTCTTTTTTTTTTTTTTTTTTTTTTTTTTTTTTCAAGGTGTTGAAAAGTGATTCATGGGAGTAATTTAAAAGCAGAGTTATCAAACGCATGTTATAGACAAAACTTCTTTTTTATGCAATCAAGATTCACGAAGTAGCAGCTTAATTATAAAATGGATCCAAATGGGAGAAGTGTATGAAACTTTTTCACCTTTTTTGTAGAGGTGGGTGGATAAACCCATTTTTAGTCTGGACAAAAATTTTGACCTACCTTTTATCTGTCCAGTAAAAGTTGTAGAAAAATGTCCTAAAAATAGTTGGTTATTGTGCTTTTAGAAGGCAAGTCTGCAGTTCTCTTTCATGAAAATTTAAAAGCCAATGAATAGTTTGTCTGTTTGTGGTGTTTTTTTGACTACCTATAGGGACATGGGCTTTCTTCGGTTCTTCCTCTTTAGTTGACGCGGTTACGACTGTGTCTAAATATGAGAATTATTGTCGTTTTATATATTGATTATCTAATTTTTGAACTCTATTTACACACACACACACAAAAAAAACTCATGTTAATATTTGATGACAATAAGCAATCCGTTAGGAGTGCTCTGGGTATTGGTGCTGTTGGTCCGTGGGCTGGTTCGTGCAGTGCTGATGTGGCCAAGGGCTACTGTGCTTGGATCAGAGGTTGCTACTACAATGTATATGGGTTTAAGTCTTGAGTAGTTAGTTAAGGGATAGTTGTAATTGGTATTATTCTGTTAGTTACAGCTATTGAGGGATGGGGTGGTTGGTTAGTTAGTTAGTAGCAGTTATAGGAAGTGCCAATGTATCCCAATTCTTTTAGGCTTGGGTATAAAGGAATGTAGGTTCTGAATGTGGGAATCAATGAGAAAACTAATGCAATTTCCTATGCCTTTCCTTCTTCTTAATTCCTATTTATTTTCTCTCTAATCTCTCTCTGTTCTATTCTTCTTTCAAATCCCCTGTTTCTTCTTATTTGGATAGGAATAAGGTGATTCTTATCACAATCATTATAGAGCGAATATCATAAATTGAAATTCTATTTAAGTATCATAATTTATCCTAGTGATCAATCTTCTATTCCCACGACGAAAGTTGAAAGTTGAAATTTGAAAGTTGAAAGCATTCTATCATGGAAAGATTGCACTAAAATAAACAAAAAGAAACTTTTCCTTCAAGGGGTCCCTTATGTCGATTGTGGTCGTGGTTTACATTTTTAGTTGACTCATTTTCCGCACACCACACTTTTATGCTATACCAAATATATTATATATATATATATATATATATATATATAGACACACACTAGCCTTTGAGTAGAGACTTTTTTATTTTGTTGGATAAAGTTAATAATTTGCATTCATTATAATTTGAAATTACTACATTTTTCAATTACAAAAAAAAAATATATATATATATATATATATTTATATCCTCAGGATGTGATGAGTATTATGCATTTGCAGGTGAAATAATTTTTCATCAATATTGAGTTAAAATCCATATATATTTTTTTTTAATATTATCAGTACTGAATTTAGTCTCATATTTGTGGGCATATCCAAACTTTTTTTTATTTTTTATTTTTAGTGCAGTATAGAAAAAGAATACTTCATTTTTTAATGTTTCATTTATCCAAACTTTTATTTACACATCGTTCCATAATTGTTTATTATATTTTTCAAGAGAAAATTTTGATTTATTGATGGGACTTACCTACTTATCTTCAATCCTAAAATTTAGCCACTTACTACACATTCATATCAATAGTTAAAAAGAGCTTAAATTCAGGATTTAACAATTACCTTTAAAACCAAGAAATTCTACATAACATTTTTTATTGAAGTAAAAATGGATGTCATTTTTTTTTTTTTTTTTTTTCCCGAGAAAAATGGACATGGCTGTGTTATGTGTTTATGATAGTCCTAAAATGTAGTCACTTAGTACAGATTCATAACAAAACAAGGTACAAAATTTTAATAGTTTTTATTTATTTTGTTGCGGTAAAAGGCTTAGGTTTTTTATTATTATTTATTTTTCTTAAAGGAAAGGCTCCAAGATCCAAGTTTCTTTATTTTTTAGTGTCGTTGTTTTATTTTATTTGTGGCAGTTATAAATTTTTTTTTAATCCTAAAATGTAGTTTTTTAATATTCAAATGTAATCGGTTATAAAAGGGGGAAAAAAAAACTGAATAAATTAAAGCATTTTTTAGGAGTAAAACATGAGAAGTGAAATTTAAATATAATCGGTTGTAAAAGGAAAAAAAAAAAATTTTGGTAATTGAAAAAGTGGAAAATGTTATTGGCATATTAAAAGCACTTTTTTAGGAGTAAAACATGAAAAGTGGAAGTCAACTGGCAGTTTTTTTTTTTTTTTTTTTAACATATTTATTCTGTTAGTTGAAACACTTGTAAGAGAATAGATTGAGGGTATTTTGGGTATTAAATTGAGGATTTCAAACAGGAGAAACCCCTTAAATAGTAGTATAGATAGATTATCAATTGGTCCGTACGTAGAGAGAGAGAGGAGTTGAAGGGAGATACTTACCATTGGAAGAGTTCTTTGTGGTGATCAATTGAGTATATAATGTTCTTGTAAAGGTTTTCAACTCTTAAAAAGACCAAAAAAAAAAAATTTCTACTCTAGAGAGTTTATTTCTTTATTGTTTATTGATTATAAAACAAATTTTCTATTGACTTACTTTTTTGTGGTACTAAATATTAAAAAATGAAAAAAAAAAATGCTTTACAAAGATTTAAGTTCTTTTTCACCTTAGCATCATCATGAGCTAGAAAATTTGTTCTTACCCACTTATGATAAGAGAAACGATATTGTTCTAAAATGTTTAGAGAATATTACTTGTGATCAATATCATTTAACTGGTAGTTTATAATTTACAAATTGACTAAATGAGATTTTTTTTATTTTTTTTATTATATAAACTAACTTGATTTAAATATTTTCATCATATATGATTAACATAAGTTATCATGGTATATATTTTCATTTAGGTCTATCTTCTCATTTCGATTGTAATTGTTAAAATTATTTGACTTAAATGGTAATTGTCTTAGTCTTGTTATGGAGGAAGAAACTAAAGGAAAGTGCTATATCCACAATATTTTTACAATACTTTCACAATAAATTATAGGTGGTAAGTTGTTATTGGTTTTTGTAAGGACTCAATTTGTAATGATCCCAAACTGGTATTGGGTTTGTATGTTGAAGGCCCAAACAATAAAATTTGTAGAGTATGGGTGTCCAAGAACTAGGTTAACTTTAAAAGAAAAACGATTAAGCTTCACGTTTGTAGATAGATTAGCCCAGATATAACAAATTGTAAGGACTCAATTTGTAACGATCTCTTTTTTCTTCAAACAAGTTTAGTTCTTTGGTTCTGAAGGTTTTCTTCTGAGTATTCTTTTTTTTTTTTTTGGTTGATGTTCCAATCCCTTCCTTCAATGCTTTCTTTCATGTTATATATTGTCCTCTTGATATCATCTTCACCACACATGTGTAGGTTGGGTTCGGGGGATTTCTTTCTGTCCCATCCCACACCTTCTAGAACCTCCAACCAGCAGCTATAAGGTTGTTTCATCGCTGTTCAGGCATCACCTCCACATTAATGCGGCCAGAGAGTTGGTTGAGAGGCAATTAATGCAGAGGCAGCTGTTGTCATAGATATTTGTTTCCCTTTTCCTTCTTACCCTTGGTCCATATCTCACTTTTAGTGGTAACGTAGCTTCGAAGTATGTTAATAACAAGGCGGCGTTCCGGTCGTCCTCAGACTCACACTGCCGAGAAGGATTTTGTCCTCGGACGAATACTGAACTCACCTTACGTGATATCTACTCTTCCTTTCATTTGGTTACCCTTACAACCTGATTTGGGTCTCCTCGGGCAGTATTTACATCCTCGGATGGGCCACAGGCTCAATTTACACGACTTTAATAATTTATTGATTAGCCAACCCCTACAATTTTAATTTGAATCTAAAACTTAAATTACTTTTTTGTCCACCCATAACAATTAATAATAATATGCCACTAATTATTTGTTGTGAAAAAGTTGTATTGTGATGCATAAATTGGGAGCAACTATGTAACACTAGCATTAATAGTGACTCTAGAATTGAAATTCTCAAGGAGGGTTGGTAAAAGCATAGTCACTCTTTCATAAAGCAAGGGCTTTGGCTTTAATAAGAGTTTATGATCTTGAAGGCTAGCAACCCAAGCTCTTGCAAAATGGGCAAGTAACCCTAGGTTTTTTGGATGTCCGAATAGCTCTAATTTATCATGTGCTTTTATTTCAAGCCTTGTATTATGTATTTTTTTTTTTTCAAAAGAATATTTGTTTTTTAGTTTGATATTAGCAACGTAAAAATAAAATAATATTTTTTTCTATGGTACTCGTTTGGTACAACTTATTTTATTTTATTTTTCTATTTTTTGAAATAAACTATAAAGCAGACATGAAAGGAAAGGGCAAGGCATCAATGGTGCAACCCAAAGAAAAAGAATTCTGAAAGGCTTCAATGAAGACTTTGGATAAGCATGAAGGCGTCTCGATAGAGACAATATCCCTTCAGGATACGTTGCTAGCAGAGGCAATGTATTCATGTGGTGGAAAAGTGAAATTTTGCAAGAAGCACTAATCTCACTTTTCAAGACAGAGAATTTACATACCTTCCTTGTCATATTAAATTACTTCTTGATAATTTACAAGCAACCTTCACCCTCAGACATAAACCCTTATTCCAAAAGACACTTAAGGCTTTGGAATTGCATCTTGTTAGCGCCAGTGCATTTATTGAAGCACTTGGTTGTCAACTCCCTGGCAACGAGGATGGAGATTCAAGCTCCACAAAGACAGAATCACAGTCTCTAAAAAAATATCTTATGGGAACAAGCTTTTTTAAGCTCCACCCTAAGATTCAGCAAAAAACGAGACTTGTCATTAGAACCTTACCCCCGAAATCCAACAGAATATATTAACTCATAGAGCCTTAATCAGTTCTTATGATAGATGGATGTATCTCTTTAGAGTTTTAGTCTTTACAGCATTTATCAGGATAGACATTACAGACGATGTATGGCTATCTCACAAAGCCATATGATATGAAAGCTTTGGAGAAACAGAAAGAGTTTACGATGGACAACATCCCTACCTGTGATTGCTTTTCAATACTGAGATAGAGGATCTAGTGATTTGTGATCCTTCATGGTTATCTAAAATGCTAGAAGCAGGGTTTATCAGCAAGTTAATCCTCACTTCTGCCACTCAGATTAGTTCATTTCCTAAAGTCATCCAAGAAGCAGTTAAATAGATTGGAGGACTTAATTATATGAAGCTTACTATCTGAAGTACTCTCCCAGCTTGGGACACTAGTTACTACATGGAAGCCTAGCCAGCACACATTTTGGTTCTCATAAGTGATTTCAATTTTTTTAGAAAATAAAAAGTATGGTTTCAAAAAGGATATCAATCAAACGAGTACGTATGAAAACGTCCAATAATTAGGTCATGTCGTGATGCACGTCGTTCCAATCCAAAGATAAATTTGATAATAGAGAAGTTTCTACTAGTTTTCTTATTCTACATCATCCATTGCTTTACGTCCACTAAAAAAAAAAAAAAATAAAAGCGTTTGCTTTACTACGGTCATTTGTCATAAATCTTAAGTTGTAACATTTGACTTAATTTTCCATAAGGTTGGCAGATTAATTATGATGGACGTACTAGTTGTGTTAGTTGCATTGCTCTTAGTTAGACTAAGAATAATATATATATATATATATATATATATATATTTGAGAAAGACTAAGAATAATACTTAAAAGAGAAATATTGTGTCTATCAATATTTTCACAACAAATTTTTTGTAGTTTATTGTTACGGGTAGATAAAAAAAATAATTTCAGTAGTGTGTTCAAATTAGAATTAGTAATAATTCATTTCATCAAATTTGTTATCAAAATATTGTAAACGTAACACGTTTCTACTTAAATTTGTAGGAGTCGTTCACCAGCTTCTCAAATTTTTATTACAGTGTTAGAGTTTAGTGCAATTTCAGTAATTGATGCAATTTCAGTAATTGATAAATATAATAATATTATTATAACGTATAAAAGTATGTTATTATTTGTCTGAAAAGACAAACAAATGAAAACTAGAAAAAGAAAAAGAAAATGGATTATCATGTGATGCGACAATTTATCATAGTAGAACTCTATCACAATCTAACTTGAAAAAATAAAATAAAAAGCTCGAAAAAATTGTAATGTTACTATTCAATATGACATGAGTTTTTTTCTTCTTTGGTAAAAAGGATTAAAAAAAAAAGGGTGTATAAAGTGTAAAATATAGCTCTTATAAACGTTATTTAATTTATACTGGATTCATTTCAAAATTTTGTTTGATCTTGATTAAACTTCAGAGTCCACAAATGATGACAGTCCTTATATTTGAATTTGACCTCGTCAACTATAAGTCAAGCAAACCGCGTGCAAGTTTCATAAAGTAGTACACCATACCTTCTGGACAGGACAAACACTTGGTGTAACTGTGAACTTACGCGGTTACATGTTTTTAGTGAAGTATAGAAAAAGAATACTTCATTTTTAAGTGTTTCATTTATCCAAACTTTTATTTACACATCTTTCCTTAATTGTTTATTATATTTTTTTAAGAGAAAATTTTGATTTATTGATGGGAGTTATCTACTTATCTTCAATCCTAAAATTTTGCCACTAACTACACATTCATATCAATAGTTAAAAAGAGCTTAAATTCAGGATTTCACAATTACCTTTAAAACCAAGAAACTCTATGTAACATTTTTGATGGAATAACATTTTTGATGGAAGTAAAAATGGATGTGGGGGTTTTTTTTTTTTTTTTTTTTTTTTTTTTGAGAAAAATGGACATGGCTGTGTTATGTGTTTATGATAGTCCTAAAATGTAGTCACTTAGTACAGATTCATAACATAACAAAGTACAAAATTTTAATATTTTTTATTTATTTTGTTGCGGAAAAAGGCTTAGGTTTTTTATTATTATTTATTTTTCTTAAAGGAAAGGCTCCAAGATCCAAGTTTCTTTATTTTTTAGTGTTGTTGTTGTTGTTGTGTTTTTTTTTTTTTTTTAAAATTTTTTTTATGGCAATTATAAATTTTCATTTAATCCCAAAATTTAGTTTTTTAATATTCAAATGTAATCGGTTGTAAAATGAAAGAAAAAAAAAATTGAACAAATTAAAAACATGAGAAGTGAAATTTAAATATAATCGGTTGTAAAAGGAAAAAAGAAAAGAAAAGAAAAGAATTTGGTAATTGAAAAAGTGGAAAACATTATTGGCATATTAAAAGCACTATTTTAGACCACCGTACACCCTTGGTGCGATGGTTACTCTACAAGTATAAGTGCTTGTGGGATGTGGGGAGCAACGGCTGGGGTTCAAGTCTCTATGAGAGAGTTTCATACACATATACACTTAGATTAGGTTAGAGTAGAAATTCTATCTTGTATAAAATAAAAATAAAAGCAATTTTTTAGGTGTAAAACATGGAAAGTGGAATTCAACAGGCAGTTTTTTTTTTTTTTTTTTTTTAAATTTATCCTGTTAGTTGAAAAACTTGTAAGAGAATAGATTGAGGGTATTTTGGGTATTGAAATTGAGGATTCCAAACAGTGGAAGCCTCTTAAATAGTAGTATAGATAGATTATAAATTGGTCCATAGTGAGAGAGAGGAGTTGAAGGGAGATAACTTACCATTGGAAGAGTTCTTTGTGGTGATCAATTGAGTATATAATGTTCTTGGAAAGGTTTTCTACTCTTAAAAGACCAAAAAAAAAAAAAAGACTACTCTAGAGAGTTTATTTCTTTATTGTTTATTGATTATAGAACAAATTCTCTATTGACTTACTTTTTTGTGGTACTAAATATTAAAAAATGAAAAAAAAAAATGCTTTCCAAAGATTTAAGTTCTTTTGCACCTTAGCATCTTCATGAGCTAGAAAATTTGTTCTTACCTAGTTATGATAATAGAAACGATATTGTTCTAAAATGTTTAGAGAATATTACTTGTGATCAATATCTTTTAAATGGTAGTTTATAATTTACAAATCGACTAAATGAGAAAAAAAATATTTTGATTATATAAATTAACTTGATTTAAATATTTTCATCATATGTGATTAACATAAGTTATCATGGTATATTTTTTCATTTAGGTCTATCTTCTCATTTTGAATGTAATTGTTAAAATTATTTGACTTATATGGTAATTGTCTTAGTCTTGTTTTGGAGGATGAAACTAATGGAAAGTGCTATATCCATAATATTTATACAATACTTTTACAACAGATCATAGGTGATAAATTGATATTGTTTTTAATTTGAATCTAAAACTTAAATTAGTTTTTGGTCCACCCATAATAGTTAATAATAAAATGTCATTAAAGATTTGTTGTGAAAAAGTTGTGAACATAACATTTCTCTAAAACTATATTGTGATGCATAAATTGGCAGCAACTATGTTACACAAGCATTAATAGTGACTCTAGAATTGAAATGCTCAGGGAGGGTTGGTAAAAGCATAGTCACTCTTTCATAAAGCTAAGGGCTTTGGCTTTAAGAAGAGTTTATGATCTTGAAGGCTAGCAACCCAAGCTCTTGCAAAATGGACAAGTAACCCTAGGTTTTTTGGATGTCCAAATAGCTCTAATTTATCATGTGCTTTTATTTCAAGCCCTGTATTATGTATTTTTTTTTTCTGAGATGAATATTTGTTATTTAGTTTAATATTAGCAACATAAAAATAAAATAATATTTTTTTCTACGGTACTCATTTGGTACAACTTATTTTATTTTATTTTATTATTTTCATTTTTTGAAATAAACTATAGAGTAGACATGAAAGGAAAGGGCAAGGCACCAGCGGTGCAACCCAAAGAAAAAGAAATCCAAAAGGCTTCAATGAAGACTTTGGATAAGCATGAAGGCGTCTCGATAGAGACAATATCCCTTCAGGATATGTTGCTAGCAGAGGCAATGTATTCATGTGGTGGAAAAAGTGAAATTATGCAAGAAGTGCTCCGCATTGATCTCATTTTTCAGAGCGGAGAATTTACAAACCTTCCTTTTCATATTAAATTACTTCTTGATAATTTACAAGCAGTCTTCATCCTCAGACATAAACCCTTATTCCAAAAGACCCTTAAGGCTTTGGAATTGCATCTTGTTAGCACCAGTGCATTTATTGAAGCACTTGGTTGTCAACTCCCTGCCAAGGAGGATGGAGATTCGAGCACCACAAAGACAGAATCACAATCTCTAAAAAGATATCTTCTGGGAACAAGCCTTTCAAAGTTCCACCCTAATATTCAACAAAAAATAAGACTTGCCATTAGAACCTTACCCCCTGAAATCCAATAGAATATACTAACTCATAGAGCCTTAACTAGTTCTTATGATAGATGGATGTATCTCTTTAGAGTTTTAGTCTCTATAGCATTTATCAGGACAGACATGACAGACGATGTATGGCTATCTCATAAAGCCACATGGTCTGAAAGCTTTGGAGAAACAGAAAGAGTTTACGATGGACAACATCCCTACTCGGGATTGCTTGTCAATTTTGAGACAGAGGATCCAGTGATTTGTGATCCTTCTTGGTTATCTGAAATGCTAGAAGCAGGGTTTATCAACAAGTTAATTCTCACTTCTGCCACTCAGATTAGTTTATTTCCTTAAGTCATCCAAGAAGTAGCTGCACAAATTAGAGGACTTAATTATATGAAGCCTACTTGAAATACTCTCCTGGCTTGGGACACTAGTTACTACATGGAAGCCTAGCCAACACACATTTTGGTTCTCATCAGTGATTTCAGTTGTTTTAGAAAATAAAAAGTATGGTTTCAAAAGGGATATCAATCAAACGAGTACGTAGGAAAACGTCCAATAACTGGGTCATGTTGTGATGCACGTCGTTTCAATCCAAAGATAAATTTGATAATAGAGAAGTTTCTACTAGTTTTCCTATTCTACATCATCCAATGCTTTCGCTTTTTAGTGCTAATTGCTATTACGTCCACTAAAAAAAAAAGCGTTTGCTTTACAACGGTCATTTGTCATAAATCTTAAGTTGTAACATTTGACTTAATTTTCCATAAGGTTGGCAGATTAATTGTGATGGATGTACTAGTTGTGTTAGTAGCATTGCTCTTAGTTAGACTAAGAATAATACTTTTTTTTTTTTTTTTTTGAGAAAGACTAAGAATAATACTTAAAAGAGAAATGTTGTGTCTATCAATATTTTCATAACAAATTTTTTGTAGTTTATTGTTACTGGTAAATAAAAAAATAATTTCAGTAGTGTGTTCAAATTAAAACTAATAATAATTTATTTCATTAAATTTGTTATCAAAATAATGTAAACGCAAAACTTTTCTACTTAAATTTATGGGAGTCATTCTCCAGTTTCTCAAATTTTTATTACGGTGCTGGATTTTAGTGCAATTTCAGTAATTGACAAATATAATAATATTATTGTAACGTATAAAAGTATGTTATTATTTGTCTGAAAAGACAAACAAATGAAAATTAGAAAAGTAAAAGAAAATCGATTATCATGTGATGTGACAATTTATCATAGTAGAACTCTATCACAATCTAACTTGAAAAAATAAAATAAAAAGCTCGAAAAAATTGTAATGTTACTATTCAATATGACATGAGTTTTTTTCTTCTTTGGTAAAAAGGATTAAAAAAAGAAAAAAGAAAAAAGGTGTATAACGTGTAAAATATAGCTCTTCTTATAAATGTTATTTAATTTATACTGGATTCATTCCATGGTTAAACTGGGATTCATTTCAAAATTTTGTTTGATCTTGACCAAACTTCGGAGTCCACAAATGATGACAGTCCTTATATTTGAATTTGACCTCGTCAACTATAAGCCAAGCAAACCGCGTGCAAGTTTCATAAAGTAGCACACCATACCTTCTGGACAGGACAAACACTTGTGTAACTGTGAACTTACGCGGTTACGCCTATATATATTAAGCTACGACACCCAGAATAATTAGCTACCTAAACACACTTCGCTCCCAGATAAGATTTTGAACTCTCTGGCGAAGATAATATATCCCTCTCTTTTCGTTTCTTTCCGACATTAAGCAGCAACACCCAGACTTAACGAGCTAAACCAAGCACCCTGCAGCTCCCTGATAGGAATTTGAACTCTCTCATCAAGATAATGAAGGTAAAGATGAATACCATGGTGAACAATTATTTTCAAGCTCTGTTCCTTATATACTTCAAAGCATTTCTATGTCATTAATTGACAGTTCTAAATTTTATTGCAGCAAAAGATAGTGATCCGGATCACCTTAAATAATGGCAAAAAGAATGCTCGGTCCAAGGCCATGCAGATTGCAGTTGGTCTACAAGGTACTCATTTTTTTTTTTTTTTAATCTTTTATTCTGATCATTAATTGTTTAAATTGATTAGGAATTTAAAACTAATGATTAGATCGTTTTTCTTTTGGGTTCTAAAGGTGTGGAATCAGTCTCTCTACAAGGTGAGGACAGCAGTCAGATTGTTGTTGTCGGGGACAACATTGATTCAGTCATCTTGACATCTTTGCTGAGGAAGAAAGTTGGATTTGCTGAGTTAACGAGTGTCTCGCCAGTCAGTACTGAGGGGGAAAAACCAAAGCAAGAGACCAAACCCAGTGAATCTGGAATACAATCAATGGTTTGGCCAACTTATCAAGCTGGTGTACCATACTATTATCAACCCGGTGCACCATATTATGCTTATGAAGTCGTGGGTTATAAGTAGAACTCTTGTAATATTATGTGACCGAGTGCTGTATAAGAGATTATTTTCATGTAATGGGCATGTGGTTTTTGTTTAAAAAAATTTCTTCAATATAGCATTAACGAAAATTCTCTAAAATGAACAATTGCTGGAAAATGGACCTCTAATTAAGCCTCCAAGTCAATCTCAAAATATCTAATAAAGCGGGGATAAGGAGTTCCAAATTCCAATTGTCATTCAATCCCAAGTTATTTACTAAGTAAAATTAAAGATCTCTTAAAACTTCACACTTTATAGGTACCACATTTTTTGCACATATTTGGGGTTTTGATCATATTTATCTTAAAAAATCGAAAAAGCCCAAAATCCGTTATTTTAGCCACAAAATTGACAAAATTCAGTCCACAAAATTAGCTAAACTCAGGCTCATTTAGACAAAAACCCATCAATATAACCCATCAAGTTCATGAGGTCAGTCAACAGAATTGGTCAACTCGGGTCCACAAAGTCAAATACAATCCAATTTCTCAAGATTGACAAAAAACTAGGCCAAGTTAAGGCCATATTAGGGATTCATCATCATAAGGGACCCAACACCATAAAGTTTTTTTTTTTTGTCGTTTGATGAAATTTTCATTTTCATTTTCATTGAATCCTGCCATATTATTTGTGAGATTTGTTCTATTTTGGATGCTTGAACCAACATACTACAAGCCCATGTATGGATTTATAAATGAAAGCTAATTGTATTTTAAAGAAATTTTTTTTTGTTTAAATTTAAACGTAACATACCCACCACTACCGATATTGACATAAGGGACCCTTGAGGGAAACGTTCCTCACTATTTATTTTAGTGCAATTATTCTATGATAGAATACTTAACTGGTATAATTTAAAGGCTCAAAAGGTGAGATCCAGCTCTTTTTAGGGAATCTCAATGGTCATTTGCTTGGGATATAAAGGTTAAAGGGTTACTTTCAACCTTTAACTTTTCTTCATGGGAATAGAAAGTTCATCCTAGAATGAATTATGATACTAAAATAAAATCTCCATTTATGTTTTTCGCTTTATGATTGTTGTTCATTGTATATCAAATAAAAAAATCATTTAATTTTTGTTTGTTTGTGTATGCGGGGTTTGAAAATTAGATAATCCTTACATTGAATGACTATAATCCTCATATTTAGTGTTTGTTTGCCTAGCACTACATCTGCGTTGAAGTTACGTTTGCGTTTTTTTGGCTGGTCTAATGCCATTGTTCATAGACCAGCCAAAGTACAAAAATGCGTGACCAGTATTTTACTTTTTAAAAACTATTTTGTTATAATAATTTCATCAATAAATTTTTAATTTTTCACAAATAAACAGTATTTAAATAGACCTTTAGACATAGTCACGATTGGGTCAACAAAAGATGTAGATCCAGAGAAAGCCCATGCCCCTATGGGTAGTCCAAAACAGTCCATTCATCGGTTTTCGTAAAAGAGAACCGTGTGCTTGCCTTTTAAAAGAAAACAATACCGAACTATTTGTAGGGCATTTTAATACTAGTTTTACTGGACAGATAAAAGGTAGTCTAAATTTTTGTCTAGACTAAAATTAGGCTAAATATCTCACCTCCACAAAAAAAAGTCGAAAAAGTTTCATACACTTCCCCATTTGGATCCATCTTATATAAGCTACTTCTTGAATCTTAATTGCATAAGAAAGTAGTTTTTGTCTATAACACGTACGTGTTTGATAACTCTACTTTTAAATTACTCCCATGAATCACTTTCAAGACCGATAAAAAGAAAGGAGGGAATCTACATATAAAAAGCTCTCATAGGATTTGTATCCTCTTTTAAATTAAATTCTAAAGCTTTATTTTTGTCAATTAAATTTATAAACTTATAAAGCCATTTCTATTTGAAGCATTTGCTTATATCTGTTTATTCTAGATAGTAATGGAATAGAGAAAAATGAGATAATGTTGATAAAACTATGGGTTCCACTAAGGTAATCAATTTTGATATTTTTGGCAAGCTCTTTCTCACTTGAAGAAAAACGTTCTCTCTCTAAACAAAGATTACTTTATTTTTAACTTTTTCTAGTTAAAAAAATTTGCATACTTACTAATGGGCAATGGCTACGTGCTAATTATCCATTCGTAGGGTTTTTGGTAGTACAACTTCTTCTCCTAATGGAAACATTATAAACTATAAATATATTTTTTTCTTTAATTTTAAGGACAATTGCAGATTTCATTGTCTAGAGTAAGAGATTCTTATTGTGCTTGTCATCTATTAAAATAAGATATATTTTTTTATTTTATACTTTTCTTATATTGACTTATATAAGTTTAGTTATGTAAAATTATGTTTATCATTTAAGTTGGTTATTGTGCATTTTACAACTAATAATTAGAAGTTAGTTTTCTGCTTAAATGATCTATAATTTATGGGTCCCACATTACCTTTTGTTTTAGCTTTATTTCAAATAATTTAACTTTCATTCCTTTGGAAATAAGTTAGCTTTTAGTTTTTTGTCTCATATTATGCAAATAAGCTACCAAAAATAAGCAAAAAAATCATTTAAATGGTAGCTACTTGTGATCTAAACTATTATTGAACAAAAATTCCTTATTTAAACTCTTTTTAAACTGATCTAAAATGTTTAGAGAATATTATTTGTGATTAATATCATGTAAATGGTAGTTTATAATTTACAAATTGACTAGATGGGAAAAAAATATTTTGATTATATAAACTAACTTAATTTAAATATATTCATTATATGTGATTTAGATAAGTTATCATGGTATATATTTTCACTTAGGTCTATCTTCTCATTTTGATTGTAGCTGTTAAATTTATTTGACTTAAATGATAATTGTCTTAGTCTTGTGATGGAGGATGAAACTAAAGGAAAGTGCTACATCCATAATATTTTCACAACAAATTGTAGTTGGTAAGTTGTTATTGGTTTTAATTTGAGTTTACAACTTAATTAAATTACTTTTTTGCCCACCTATAACAGTTAATAATAACTTGCCATTTAAAATTTGTTGTGAAAACAGTTGTAAATATAACATTTCTCTTAAACTAAATTGTGATGCAGAAATTCGGAGCAATTATGTAACACTAGCAATAGTGACTCAAGAATTGAAATGCTCAAGGAGGGTTGGTAAAAGCATAGTCACTCTTTCATAAAGCAGGGGCTTTGGCTTTAAGAAGAGTTTATGATCTAAAAGGCTAGCAACCCAAGCTCTTGCAAAATGGGCAAGTAACCCTAGGTTTTTTGGATGTCCGAAAAGCTCTAATTTATTATATGCTTTTATTTCAGGCCTTGTTGTATTATGTATACTTTTTTTGACAAGAGTATTTTTTTTTTTTTTTTTTTTTTAGTTTATGAAGGTTTCCTATTATCAGCAGCAAAAAAAAAAAAAAATTTTTATTTTTTTATCTGTTGTACTCATTTGTTACAACCTTTTTTTTTTTTTTTTTTTTTTTTTTTTTTTTTTTTTCAGTTCTTTGAAATAAAGTATTTAAAAAAACTTCATTTAGAAAATAAAAAGAAGACGTTGTTCTAGAAATAAAAAAGTTCGGATTCAAAAATGATATAAATCAAACGAGTAAGAACTTCCTAGCAGGAAAGTAGAAAGTTGGAACACGTCCAATAATTAGGTCATGTCGTGATGCTCGTCATAATTCCATTACAAAGATAAATTTAATAATAGAGAAGTTTCTACTAATTTTCTTTATTTCATCACGTGCTTTTGCTTTAGGTCTAATCGCTTTTATATTAAAAAAGAAAAAAGTAGTTATGTGCTTTTGCTTTTATTTTCCATAAGGTTGGTAGATTAATTATTATGGATGTATATTAAAAGTAGTTATGTTAGTAGCACTGCTCTTAGTTAGACTAAGAATGATACTTAAAAGAGAAATGTTGTGTCTGACAATATATTCACAATAATTTTTTTTAGCTAATTGTTATTAGCAGATAAAAAAAGTAATTTCAGTGGTGGGTTTAAATTGAAACAAATAATAATTTATTACAAAGAATTTGTTATGAAAACATTGTAGATGTAACACTTTTTTACCTAAAGTTATAGGAATCATTCACCAATTCCTCAAATGTTTATTACTGTTTTAGAGTTCAATGCAATTTCAGTAATTAATAAATATGATAAAATTAATTATTGTAATGTATAAAAGTATGTTATTATTTTTCTAAAAAGACAAACAAATGAAAATTAAAAAAAGAAAAAGAAAATGGATTATCATGTGATGTGACAACTTATCATAGTAGAACTCTATCACAATCTAACTTGAAAAAAAAAAAAAATAATTGTAATGTTACTATTCAATGTGACATGAGTTAATTTTTTTCTTTGGTAAAAAGGAAAAAACAAAAAAAGGTGTAGAAAGTGTGAAATATAGCTCTTCTTATACATGTTATTATTTATACCAGATTCAGTCCATGGTTAAACTGGATTCATTTCAAAATTTTGTTTGATCTTGATCAAACTTCACTGTCCATAAATGATGGCAGTCCTTATGTTTGAATTTGACCTCGTCAACTATAAGTCGGGCATACCATTTAATTATTTGGGTTTCTTAAAGAAACCGCGTGTAAGCTTTATTAAGTAGTTGACCATACTTTCTGGACATGATAAACAATTAGTGTAACAGTGAACTTAAACTTACGCCTATATATATATTAAGCTACGACACTAGCTACCTAAACACACTTTGCTCCCAGATAAGATTTTGAACTCTCTGGCGAAGATAATATATCCTTTTCTTTTTGTTTCTTTCTGACATTTAGCAACAACTCCCAGAATTAGCTAGGTAAACAAAGCACCCTGCACCTCCCTGATAAGAATTTGAACTCTCTCACCAGGAAAATGAAGGTAATGATGAATACCATGCTGAACAATTATTTACAAGTTCTGTTCCTTATGTACTCCCAAGCATTTTTATGTCATTAATTTACACTTCTAAACTTTATTGCAGCGAAAGATAGTGATCAGGGTCACCTTAAATAATGGTAAAAAGAATGCTCGGTCCAAGGCCATGCAGATTGCAGCTGGTCTACAAGGTACTCATTTTTATGTCTTTTATCTGATCATTGTTAAAATTGATTAGGAATTTAAAACTAATGAGCAGATTGTTTTTCTTAAGGTGTGGAATCAGTCTCTCTACAAGGTGAGGACAGCAGTCAGATTGTTGTTGTCGGGGACAACATTGATTCAGTCATCTTGACATCTTTGCTGAGGAAGAAAGTTGGATTTGCTGAATTAACGAGTGTCTCACCAATCAGTACAGAGGGGGAAAAACCAAAGCAAGAGACCAAACCCAGTGAATTTGGAATACAACCAATGGTTTGGCTAACTTATCCAGCTGGTGTGCCATCTTATTATCAACCTGGTGTGCCATACTTTGCATATGATGTCGCGGGTTATAACTAGAACTCTTGCACTATTATGTGACCTATGTGTAAGAATTATTTGATGGCTAAAACTTAGGTAGAGTTTCTTAGGTGCCTTAACTTTCATTCTGCACATGGTTCTTGAGATTGAATTTGATTTAAGAATCTAAAGTAAGAGCACTTAAGTACAGACAAGTGTAGGAAGTGCGGATTGATTATTTTTGGTTCTCATTCAATGGAAAGGATAAAATTTTGTCTTAAAGCATGATATGAAGTGATAATAAAATTATAGAGAAAGAGTGCTGTTACTGCTGTATAAGAGATTATTTTCATGTAATGGGCACGTGGTTTTTGTTGAAATAAATTTCTTCAAAATAGTATTAACGAAAATTCTCTAAACTGAGCGATTGGTGGAAAATGGACCTCTAATTAAACCTCCAAGTCGACCTCAAAATATCTAATAAAGTGGGAATAAGAGATTTGGGGTTCCAATTAACTTAATTGGTAAAGTTTCTGATGGTTGGATAAGAAATTTGGAATTAATTCCCTGCCTATACCAAAAACCAATTAGTGTTTTGATTTGATGATAAAAAATATCATCAGGAGTAGATGCCATAGGTTGAAATTCTCTAAAAAAAAAAAAAAAAAAAAACCAGGGATAAGGAGATCCAATTGTCATTCAACCCCAAGTTATTTACTAAATAGAATTAAAGATCTCTTAAAACTTCTTTATAGGTTGGACATTTTTTTGCACAATGGATTTTGATCATACTTATCTCGAGAAATAGACAAAGCCCAAAATCTATTATTATAGCCGTAAAATTGACATAATTCTGTCCACAAAACTAGCTAAACTCAACTCATGAAGCCAATCAACAAGATTATTAACTCAGGCTCACAAATTTCAATAAAAGACAATTTCTCAAGATTGACACGAAACTAAGCCATGTTAAGGCCATATTATGGATTCATCATCATAAAAGATCCAACACCACAGAGTGCTTATTTTTCACCATTTAATAACTTATAATAAAATATCCTTGATGAAATTGTCATTTACATTGAATCCTGTCAATGTAAATGAAAGGTAATTGTATTTAAAGGAAAATCTTCTATGTTTCATTTGAAACAAAAAAAGAGTCAATTTCAACAATTAAGATATTATTTATATACTTAATAGTATAAATGGTGTAATGTTATTTTTAAATTTTTAAATGATATAATACTAAATACATATTTATATATATAATATCTAATATGAACTATAAAATTAATTGGTTTCATATTCTGGCATATACTAGTGGATCTAATCTATTTATTAAACCAATATGTTTTTTCTAGAGTCGAGCTTAAGACATTGTATAATGAGTTGCAGGCATTGTAGTTGCAATGTTTTTTTTAAGTACTCACAACACTAATATAAAACTTATGTTGGAAAAGTCTGGTGTGCGGAAAATTAATCAACTGAAAATGTAACATACCCACCTCGACCACTATCGAATTAAGGGACCCTTCAGGGAAAAGTTTCTTTCTATTTATTTCAATACAGTCTTTCTATGATTGATTACTTTACTAGCATAATTTAAAGGCTCAGAAGGTGAATTCCAGCTCTTTCTAGGTAACCTCAATTGTCATTTGCCTGAGTTATAAAGGTTAAGGGGTTTCAACTTTCAACTTTTCTTCATGCCAATAGAAAGTTCATCCTACTATGAATTCTGATGCTCAAATAAAAATTCAATTTATGGTATTCACGTTATGATGATTGCTCATTATCATTAAATAAGAACATCAGTTGATTTTTTTGGATAAACCGGGTTCAAAAATTAGATAATCCATACATAAAACGACAACAATCCTCATATGTAGACATGAGTCGAGACTGGGTTAACTAAAGAGAAAGAACCTAAGAAAGCCCATGCCCCTATGGGTAATCCAAGAAAGCACAAACCATTCATTGGCTTTTCATAAAGAGAACCGTGTGTTTGCCTTCTAAAAGCACAATACCCAACTTTTTGTAGGGCATTCCTTTACAACTTTTACTGGACAGATAAAAAGGTAGTCTAAGACTCTAAATTTTTGTTTAGACTAAAATTGGTTTAAATTTTCATATACTTCCCCTCTTTGGATCCTATCCTACAAGCTATTGTGAATCTTGATTGCATAAAAAAATAGTTTTGTCTATAACGTGTTTGATAACTCGACTTTTAAATTGCTCCGATGAATCATTTTTCAAGACCTTGAAAACAAAGTAGAAGTCAAAATTTTGTTATTCTTACTACAAAATAAGTTATCTTATTCCTCCCCCGCCCTTTTTAAGGGAATCTACATAAAAAATCTCCTAAGATTTATATCCTCTTTTGTTAATTGAAATCCTAAACTTATAAATCCTTTTTAGTTTGAAGCACTTGTTTATATCTTGACATTAAAGGAATAGAGAAAAATGAGTCCCAGTTGATAAAACTATTGATTCCACTTTGGTAACCAAATTTATTTTTTCTGGCAATCACTTTCTTACTCTAAGCAAAACTTCCTCTTTCCAAACAAAGATTAGAATCTTTGTAACTTTGTTAACTTTTTTTAGTTTCAAAAATTGCATACTTACTACTAGTTATGTGCTAACTATTTATTCATAGAGTTTTTAGTTGTACACATTTTTTTCCTTTGAAGGGAAGGTTATAAGTATTCTTTATAGGAAAACATTTTCAATAAGCATTTTCTGAAAAACTTTATTAGTTTTCTCGTATTAAGTTATGACTTGGAAAATGAGTTAGAAATTTTTTTTTTTTTTTTTTGTTTAGATCACATGAAAATCATTAATATTTATTGTAATTTTAAACAATTATATATATATATAAATTTCATTCACACACACAAAAAAAAAAAAAAAAAACTTCAAATGACAAAATATTATCAAAATTTTAGGCCATTTTCAAGCTTCAATAAGGAAAAAATACCCTAAATTTGGGATTTATGTAAATTAAGTGGAAAAGCTACTTATTTGAATAAAAAAAGCCTTCTTCTTCTTTTTTTTTTTTTTTGGTTGAGAACGACAAAGTTAATGGTTAGTTGACACTGTTCGATATATGGGGTATCAATGGCCAGTTAATGATGGATAATAGTTGTACGAAGCAACGGAGAGGAGTTGAAGTGAGATAAAAGAGTTCTTTGCGGTGATCTATTGAGTATGTAATGTTTTTGAAAATGTTTTCTACCTCTTAGGAGGCAATTTTTTTTTTTTTTTTTTTTTTTTTTTTTTTGTAAACTGGCTATTGATACCCTATTTTTTTTCCATTTAACATGATTTTTTTAACAATTTTGTTAGTTGGCAAGTTTCAAAACTATTTTATAAACTAGCATTTTGAGGCTCTGAAACTCGAGTTTGATGAAGGAACGTGAGTCTTGGAGTTGAGTTCCAAGAGGTGGCAAAGCTGATGTGGATAAAATTCATACGGAACTCAAGTCTCTAAGACTCAAGTTTCAAAAAGGAAAAAAATTTCTCAAAGAATGAGAAAAGAAGAGAAGTTCATGCCTCCCATTCACGTGTCTTGCCATTAAATTTGATGTCCTATCAAAACGAATTCACCAAAGCAACAACAAATCAACAGCTAGAGGTTTGTACTGATTCCTACTTCAGCTTTCTTGGTCCCCCAGCCAAATAATATGATTCATTTTTATCTTTTTCTATATGACAAGTGACAACATATGCTTCATGATTCAACTTTCTTCAGTCTGCCTTAGCTTTGCTTGAACTTGAGTCTTTGAGATTTGAGATGCTACTTAACAAAATAGTTTGCAAAACATGTCATCTAACAAAATTGTTAGCAAAATCATGCTAAATGCCAACAAAATCCTATATCTTTTTTGGTGTATAGTTAGTGGCTTTTGTCTAGTTGGGGATTTACACTAGTATGATACTCATTGGTACAACTTATTTTTCCAGTTTTTTATTTTTTATTTTTTAATATAAATAAATTATTTTAAAAAACCTTTATTTAGAATTTTTTTTTTTTTTGCTTTATTAATAAAAAAGTATGGTTTCAAAAATGGATATCAATCAAAACGAGTAGGAAGTAGGAACACATTCAATAATTGGGTCATGTCATGATGTTTGTCGTTCCATTGTTCCAATGCAAAGATAAATTTAATAATAGAGAAGTTTCTATTAGTTTTCCTCCATCATCAAGTGCTTTTGCTTTAGGGTTAATCGCTTTTACATTATAAATAAAAGGTGCTTTTGATTTAGAACGAACATTTTCCATAAAATCTTGTAACTTTTGACTTTAATTTTCCATAAAGGTAGGCAGATTAGTTAACCAATAAGTTTTTTTTTTTTTTGGCTGAAGTTAACCAATAAGTTAGGGAAAAACAAAATTTGTTACAAACATTTTTAGTGATTAATTATGATGGATGTATAATAAAATTAATTGTGTTAGTATTGCTCTTCGTTAGGCAAAGGATGATACTTAAAAGGTACTGGTTAACTAGTACTTTTAGTGCATTTGTTATAAAAAACTATAATAATAATAATAATAAAAAGCAATTACTTTTTTCTTTTCCCATAAATTGTTTCTAAAAATATTTCCAAACCAATGCGCTTAGGGCATTCGTTAACTTTTCCTTACTTAAATTATTATAAATTTTTTTTGAGAATCAATGATACTTAAAATTATAGGAGTCATTCACTAGTAGGGCACCTCAAATGTTTATTACGGTGTTATAGTTCAATAAAACTTAAGTTATTAACAAATATGATAAAATTATTGTCATGTATAAGAGCACTAGCATTTAAGTGTTTTAATCACTAAAATTTTAGTATTTAACACACCGAACACTAAAAACACACCTATATCAAATGTCCCAAATTTTTTTTTTTTTAGCTTATATTGTTATTTTAGCAATTATTATTATTTTTTTAGCATTTTTGTCCGTATGCTTCTACTATTAGAAGCATATGGACCAAATGCTAAATGTAAAAACTCATTTTTTATTCATTTGTTTCTCTCTCTTTCAGTTTTGTTTCTCTTTTCTCTTTCCTCTCTCTCACTCAACCCCTATCTCTTCTGTCAAACCGATTCAACCATAGTTGTGCCCACGGTTTCTGCTCCACATAAAGCCACTCAATGCCATTGCCATCGTGAGGGTGGCTTCGTTTTCATCTCCTTTTCGTTTCAAATCCGTCTCTCTCCTATTTCTCTCTGTTAGTTTTTAGACCTCTGAAAACACTTGTGTTTAATATAATTTAATAGCCAAATTATTACTTAGGTCACTTAGGTAGATCTAGGCTAAATATTCATCAAACATATCATGCATAATGGAAAACTAAATAACACAAGATATGGTGACTCAGGAAAATCAATGAAAAAATCTAGCTTTAAGGTAAAAAATCTGGAGGGAACGATCTTAAGAGAACAATCAACTATATCAAATAAAAGTTTATAGTAAAAAAACATACCATTTGTAGTAAACTTAGCTAAGATTATCCAATCTAGTTCTGAACCCCTCAGACTTCTTTGATGTGGATGAGCTCCAACATGAACTTCCAGTTCACCCTTTAGATCTCCAACATAAACCTCCAATCTATAACTCCAAGACCACCCATGAAGGTATGGATCTAGCACCTTTGATGATTGATATGTAGCAACTTTGGTTCTACCAGTTCTAATGGTATGTAGATTGATTTCTGGTAGTGACTTTGAAAGGAGTAGGCACAAAACCTTTTAGATCTCAAAAGAGAAGCTCCCAAGTCATAACAAAATGTGTCTTAGGGTTTCATTTAAATACTATGTAAATTAGATTTGAAACCCTAATCACTTACTGGGCTTAATGGGCTGATGAGACGAAAAATAAATTCTATTGATTCAAATCTCAATTGGTTGAACCATAATCTCGATTAGTTGAACCACAGTCTCGATCGATCGAGCCTAGCATGTTTCGAATTCTTGAACCTGCAGCTTCCTTGTTCTTGTATTCAGACTTGCAGCACCTTGAGCATTGTTTAATATACCCTATAGAATCTAAGATCTATACTAGACAAGTTTGTGCTCATGGTTTGCAAATTGTTCTAAATCTGAACCTAGCACTCTTTATGCCACACTCTTTGCAGGGTTGTGTAAATGGTGTTAGTGGTGGCGAAGAGGTGGTCAATATTGCTAGGTTATGTATATGGGTGTTATTTATGGTGGTGATGGTTGGTTTTGTGGGTCATTAGATATTTGGTGGGTTGGTGTTGGCGAAGAGGTTTTTGGGTTGATTTTTGGTTGGTTGATTAGATTCATCTAAATTTTTTGCTTTTTTGTTTTGTCTTTTAGGGGGTTTGGGTTGATTTTGGGGTTTTATTTTGGTATTTTTGGAAGGTGGTGGTGGCTAGCAAGCTATGGGTGGTGGTGGGTTGATTTTGAGTTGGATTGCTTAGGTTTTAGGTGAGTTTCAATGGGTTTTGGTTTGAAATTTTTGTTCCAGTGGTGGCAGTGGGTTCCTATGGTGGTTGTTGCTTCTGAGGGTGGTGATGTTTTTTTTGTCTTTGTTTTTTGTTTTAATAGAAGGTAGGAGTTTTTTTAAGTAATTTTAATGAGTGATATGCTAAAGAAAGAGATGTGATGTAGGTTATATTATAAATGCTATGCTAAAAGTATAAAGTAACTTTTTGGTATGTTAAAATAGATTTTCTTTTGAACACCTTATGTTAATGCTCTAATAAGAGCATTAGCATCATATGCTAAACCCTACATTTTTAGCATTTAGCACACCAAACACTAGAAAATAAGTTGCTTGAGATGTTCTAAATGCCAAAAATTTGTAGCATTTGTGACCTTACCATTCTACAAATAGAACAGTACGGACACAAATGCTAAAACTAAAAACATTTTTTATTCATTTCTCTCTCTCTCTCTCTCTCTCTTTGAAACCAATCCCAACCTCTCTTTGCCACCACCTTTGCATGCCGCCTCGTCGTCTCGCCTTCTCGCTGCTTTGTCATTGTTGATTTGAGTGGTCTAAGTCGCGAGTCGGTTGATTTTCTTTTTCCTCCAGTGGTGGTGAGTTTCAGATGGTGTTTTCAGTTCCCCCCCCCCCCCTCTAGTGATGGTGAGTTTCAGATGGCAGTGATTTTGATTGGTTTTCATGGTGATGGGCAGTGGTGAGTTTTAGAGAGAGAGAGAGAGTTAGTGAAGAGGAAGAAAGAGAAATTAATAAAGAAAAGAATAGAACATGAAATTAGAACATGTGATGTAGAATGTTTTTATTCAAATGCTATATTAAAGTAGTAAAAGTAAGATTTGGTATATGAATGTAGCATTTTTTTACATCAGCTGACGCTCTAAGAGCACTAGCATCAGTTGTGCTATGCTAAATGCTATTTCGACACACTAAAACTTTTTTTTTTTACTAGATCATTTTACAATACACTCTACATTACATGTTCTATTTTAAGATTTTAGACACATTAAAAGAATCTTAAAAATACTCATTTGAATATATATATATATATATATATATATAAGTTACAAATTAGCTTTTTTGAAAGAGAATAGTGGAATGAGAGAGAAGAAAGATGTCTTATAAAGGAGACGTGACACGAGGAGTGAGAAAAAACCATTAAAAAATTTATAGTATTTTGACTGTACTATGCCATTTATAGAACATCATTGTAGTTCCATACCATTTCTTTTGGTATTTGGCACATCTTATGAAGCATGGATTTTGGTGTGCCAAATGCTAAAAATTCAGTATTTGGCACACCTGAAGTCAATGCTCTAAGTATGTTATTATTTGTCTAAAATGACAAACAAATGAAAATTTAAAAGAAAAAAAAAAGTTTTTTCATGTGATGTGACGACTTTTCATTGTAGACATTATATTACTTCTACCCTATCAAAATCTAACTTGTAAAATTAAAATAAAAAGCTCTAAAAAATTGTAACTTTACTATTCAATATGAAATGAGTTACTTTCTTTTCTGTTAAAAAAAAAAAAAAAGAGTAGAAAGTGTAAAATTTAGTTAGGGTGGCAAAATTTGACACGACATGAAATTAGGGAGAAAAGGCCTCTACACATTAAAGGAAGGTCACTCCTTATAAGCACATCCTCATATGCTTCCCTAGGCGATGTGGGATTTCATGGATTGCAGAACCCCGTTTTGGGTCACTACAAGCAGGTTATGAGCTAAGACTTAATGGATTCGTGTTATATTTGGGTTGGTTGGACTAATTCGTTTAATAAATGTGTTAAGTTCGTGTCCAACTTATAGAACTTGTTTGACTCATTTAATTAAATGAAATTTTATCAATATACCATTCAAACTCAAGGTATATAAACTCATTAGTTGTTGTGATTTTTTTTTTTTGACATATTGTGATTAATTATTTGTGATATTAAGATATAATTTAATTTTGAATGATTATTTGTGATACATTTACTTGTTATTTATGAATTTTATATTTAAAAATTTTATTTATTTTTTGGTTTTTCATAGTTTAGATTAATTTGGTTAATACTATTTTTTTTTTTTTTTCACTTTGATAAAATTTGTTAAAAATGTTGACATAACTGACCCGTTTAATAAATAGATCATTTTAAAGTTGAGGGATCTTACCCCGTTTAATAAATATGTTGGGTTTGTGTTAACCCATATAGTTGAATACTTATAAGTCGATACAACGTGAATCTGACACGCGAACACAAATCATCACTCCTAAAATTTATCCCTTCTTTTACATCTTATTTATTCTGGATTCATTCCCTGGTTATTCCGGATTCATTCCAAAATGGCGGGCATTTATGAAATAAAATTCAATCCTTTTGTTTGATCTTGACCATAATCCTTCAGAATTTAAAGTATAATGGATCCAGTTCACACTTTACAGTCCACAATCAATGATGACAGTCCTTATATTTGAAATATGGCCCCGTCAACTAAGTCTACCAAACCATTCTTTGGGTTTCAAAAAGAAACCGTGTTTAAGCCGCAAAAAGTAGTAGACCAAACTTTCTGGGGAGCTAAACTGAACAGGACAAACAAAAGGTTGTTTTAAGTGTAACTGTGAACTTAAACTTACGCCTATATATATATATTATCCCTATCAGCTTGTTTGTGGCATTAAGCTACGACACCCAGAATTAGATAGCTAAACACACTTTGCTCCCAGATAAGATTTTGAACTCTCTGACGTAGGGAATACATCCCTTTGTGTTTGTTTGTGACATTAAGCAACAACACCCAGAACTAGCTAGCTAAACAAAACACCCTGCAGCTCTCTAATAAGAATTTGAACTCTCTGACCAAGAAAATGAAGGTAATGATGCTGAACAGTTATTTAGAAATTCTGTTCCTTATGTACTTCCAATCATTTTTATGTCATTAATTGACACTTCTAAACTTTATTCAGCAAAAGGTAGTGATCCGGATCACCTTAAATAATGGCAAAAAGAATGCTCGGTCCAAGGCCATGCAGATTGCAGTTGGTCTACAAGGTACTCATTTTTATGTTTTTTATCTGATCGTTGTTAAAATTGATCAGGAGTTTAAAATTAACGATGAGATTGTTTTCCTTTTGGGTGCTTAAGGTGTGGAATCAGTCGCTCTACAAGGTGAGGATAACAGTCAGATTGTTGTTGTTGGGGACAACATTGATTCAGTCAACTTGACATCTTTGCTGAGGAAGAAAGTTGGATCTGCTGATTTAACGAGTGTCTCCCCAGTCAGTACTGAGGGGGAAAAACAAAAGCAAGAGACCAAACCTAGTGAATCTGGAATACAATCAATGGTTTGGCCAACTTATCAAGCTGGTGTGCCATATTATTATCAACCTAGTGTGCCATATCATTATGTATACGATGCAATGGATTACAACCAGAACTTTTGCACTATTTTGTGACCTATGCGTAGGAATTATTTGATGGCTAAAACTTAGGTAAAGTTTCTTCGGTGCCGTATCTTAGAGAAAAGTTTAGGAAGTGTGTATTGATTTTCTATAGTTTTTATTCAATTGAAAATTGAAAATTTTGTCTTAAATCATGATATGAAGTGACAATAAAATTATAGAGAAAGAGTGTTGTTGAATAAGAAATTATGTACATGTAATGGGCAAATGGTTTGTTGTAGAAATACATTTCTTCATATTGCATCAATGAAAATTCTCTTAACTGAGCAATTGCTTGAAAATGGACTAATTAAGTCTCTAAGTCGACCTCAAAACATCTATTAAAGTAGGATAAAGAGATCCAATTGTCTTTCAATCCCAAGTTATTTATTAAATGAAATGAATGATCTCTGCAGAACTTCATACTTTATAGGTAGGACACTTGTTGCACATCTTTGGGCTATTATCATACTTATCTCAAAAAAAAAAAAAAAGACAAAACCCAAAATCCGTTATTTTAGCTATAAAATTGAAAAAACTCAGCCCACAAAATCAGCTAAACTCTGGCTCATGTAGTTCAGGCTAAAAGCCTAAAACCCATCGATATAACTCATCAAGTTCATGTGGCCAGTCAACAAGATTGATCAACTCAGGCTCACAAAGTCTATTACAATCCTATTTCTCAAGATTGACAAGAAACTAGGCCAAGTTATGGCCATTTGAGAGATCCATCATCATAAGGGACCCAGATGCAAGTCAACACTACTCCACCTTTTTCTTAGATCATAGCTAAATGTGGGGCAAAGGGCCCAATAAAATTGGACACCTAAACCCTTGGATCTAAAAATCCAAGCATTTTATGAATAAAAGGGGAGCAAACATTCAATAGAAGAGGCAAAAAAGAAGGAACCCAGGTTCCTTCACTTAGAGAGAGAAAAAAAGAAAAAAAATCACCCAATTTTACTCAGAAAATTCCAAATTTCCAATATTCACGCCCTCAAATTCAGCAAGTCCTAAATCTATTCCATTTCATCTGGCAACACTAATAAGTGTCACTCCTCTTACTTACTCATCAATTTGAACCAGAAATATGAAAATCCCCCAAGACACAGAAACACAATCTTGGACCCTTTGGTTTGTGCTAACTCAACTACATCTCTCCCTAGCACTCACTCGTATTCTTCTTTACTTTTATACTTCTATATAGATTTTCATATCTTTCTTGTTTTGCATTGTATTTGTAAAACACAGTTAGTTTTAGCTTGAAGTTGCAAAAACTATGAGCCACAAGTCCAACCAAAAAGGTTATATGAAGCTGTCCCTACATGACCAAAGCCTATAGCTAAACAGCCCACCAATGGTTTCTAGATGCCGTACACCAAACCTTGAAGCTACACAAGCAATGTGTACCTTGGTTAACTCTCAAACACCCTCTTTGTTAGTTACTATTATTGTATTACTGCTTTCCTTGACTATTACTCTTCTCATACAATAAATTTCTCCTTTAATATTTCAACCACCTCAATCTTCTAAGCTTGTCACAAGCATTTTGCCATAACTCTTCTATACAAATTTTCACTACATTACTTAGCCATGATTATTGTTTACTAATACAAATTGTATTTTCAATAGTGACAAATTGGAAACCTTCTTGAAGCACCCGGCAATGAAAGAATACCAAACTTAACTACCTTAAAGAACCTAGGTCTAGTCGCTAACTTATCTTAACATAATGCGTGACAATGCAACAGAAAGAACCACAACATTAGGCCATCAACCACTAGCATGTAGCTGAGCTTAGTCATGTGAGTTTGCAGTTCAAATGTGGGGCACAAAGTTAAGGCACCTTTTGAGGAAAAATATTAAAGGTCAATTAATTATATTATAAGAGTTTAAAGGTTTTATACCTTTATATATATATATATATATATATATATATATCAATCGGTAAAGTTTATGATTTTTTTTAAATATATATTTTTAAGTAACACATCAATTTATAAAGTGAAATTTATAGTATCCTGTCATGAATATCCTTGAAAATAAAATTGATGGGAAATTACCACAAAAAAAAATAAAAAAGGAAAGAGCCTAAGGTTTATAGGAAGTGCTAGATTTTTAATTTTGTAAGAGTCTCAAACATATGAAAATTTTTCAATTTGAAATTTTGTCCATAAGTATATTGTTTTTTCATAAATAAATATGGCAACCATTGAACATAGATCATAGAAAGAGAAAGTTTCGCTTTGATAAAACTTTGCACTTCCCTTTTAATTTGCATATTTTTGGCTTAATAAGTTGATGTTAATTATTTCTTAGATGGGTCATATTATTTCAATTTTTTAATTTTCAAATTTATTATTTTGGTGCATTTCAGTATCATATATATTTTAACTGTAAGATGATGTTAATAATTGTGTTATGTACTAACTCAAAAAGTTTGTAAAACTGCATACATAGGTTACACGGATCAAAATGATTTTGGATGGAAAAAATAATTCTTGACAATTTGGGATAGAACTTTACTGTTCCTACATCTATCTGTTTCCAGCCCACATGTAACTCAGTGTATTCAACAAAAAACACCAGCTTGGACCAAGACATTGGAGTATTAATCTGTCTTCTCAAAGCCGCAACTGACATAAGTATAGTTTGCTTCATTCCTTTTATTCATTTTCTATTTTTATTAGGCTAAAGCCTGTTTTGCCATTTTGTTTCTAAAGTAAGGATTGTGTTAAACAATTGATGAGGTTTCACAAGATGGCCTAGAGAAGCTAGGTTCTAGCTGTGTATAGAAAATACTTGAAGCCTAAACAAGCTGCAGTTGCATTGCTTTTATCAAGTTAAAGCTCTTTTACTGCTTTTTATCCGGATAAAGTTCTTTTACAATAATATTTTAATGATGTGCGGTGCATTTTGTTATTAGTTTCTTATAATATTTTAATAATTTTCCTTATAAAAAATTGTAATTTTTAAAGTTCTATTTTATGATATGAGTGATGTAGTAATTTGATCATATAATATGTGTTTACAAATTTAAAAATTGCATGATATAGTGACTAATATAGACTTCTCAAAAAAAAAAAAAAATGCAAATATCGTTTTGATAAAATAAAAATACAAATATCCTTCCATTATTATTATTATTATTATTATTTTGTATTATTGAATGTGTTATTAAATTTTTTTTTTTTTTGGTTAGACTTTGCTTGAACTGATTCAGAAGTAATTAAATTTGAGCAAGAATATCATAATTCAAATCAATTGTTTTTCCTATAAATCTTAGAAAAATGATAATATAATTTCATTATACTTAAATAATTAGTGCACTAAAAATAATTAATATAATAAAAATAAATGTATTTATCCTATTAGATAATTAATGCATAGCTATAGATAATTCATATGTGCATTTACTCATTTGGCTAATTTAATGAATTAATACTTTTATATAAATGCAAATTTTGTTAAGGTGAAATCTTAAATAACTAAAATCTCAAGAAATGAAACACATGAATAACCTCATGCTCTTTCATATGATGTATTTTATATATATATATATATATATATATATATTTGAAGTGTTGTTTAAAGGGTCATGCTAACGAGTGCCCTACTCATTAATAATTCATTTTAGGAAAGTTTTGATACTATTTTTATAAGAAATGAAAAAAAGCGGTCAAAATATTAATTATTATTTTTTTCATTTTCCATAAAAACTTTCTTTAAATGAATTATTAACCAGTGCCCTAAGGGCACTCGTTAGCATTTCCCTTGTTTAAATAAAAAAAGAAAAGTGTTATGTTTATAACATTTTTATAACAAATCATAAGTAGTAAGTTATTATTGGTTCTAATTTGAATCTATCACTGAAATTATTTTTTTCACCAATAACAAACAACTTGCTACTTATGATTTTTTCTAAAAGTGTTGTAAAAATATTGAGAACCTAGCATTTCTCTTTGAAAAAGAAAAAAAGTTCCAAGAAAATCAATCAAACGAGTAGAAAAAGGGGTTGAACACGTCCAATAATTGGTCATGCCGTGTTGCACGTTGTTCCAATCGATTGATTCGATTCTACTGTTTTCCTATATAAATCAAGTGCTTTTGCTTTAGGAACTAATCATTTACCTCAAAAAAGTGCTTTTGTTTTAGAATGGTCATTTGTCTTGAATGCTTGTAACTTTTGACTTAATTTTCCATAAGGTTGGCAGATTGGTTACCCAAGAAGTTGGGGAGGCATAAAATTTGTTTCAACATTTTACATGATTAATTTTTTTTTTTTTTTTTAAGAAACTTTACATGATTAATTTTGATGATGTGTAACAAAAGTAGTTGCGTTGGTATTATTGCTCTTAAGTTAGGTAAAGGACTTGTTTCTCAAAAAAAAAAAAATGTTAGGGGACGATCCTTTTTTTTCTCTTTTTTGGGGTAAATAACTAAAGCTGATACTTAAAATTATAGGAGTCATTCAATCGTATCTTAAATGTCTATAATGGTTTCCATGGTCAATGCAACTTCAATTATTAACAAATATTATAAAATTCTTGTCATGTATAAGTTTGTTATTATTTGCCCAAAATAACAACCAAAAAAAAAATTAAAAGAAAAAAGAGAAAATGGGTTATCATATAAAATGATAAAATTTATTTTTCGATGTTGCCTGATACTATTCAATGTGACAGTCTTTTTTTCATTAGAAATTAAAAAAAAAAAAAAAGTATAGGGAAGTGTAAAATTTTCCCTTATCATACATATTATTTACAATGTATCCATTTCATAGTTTAAATTATATATTATATCTTATCAAAAAAAAAAATTATATATTATATCTTATAAAAAATATATATATATATGTATATATTATATACTAAAAAAAAAATTATATATTACATACTTAAGGATATATGTAGTGCCAAAAAAATGTATATCTAGGAAATAAAATAAAATTACAATCCTTATATTTGGTCATAATCAAATAAAATTTCAAGTGAAATGATTATCCTGTTATACTTCTACTCAACCAGAGGCACGTATTTGAATAAAAGATAATCCCCCATTTCTGAATTCATGTCTACTGGCAGGTGCAATCGTGCAAAGAGAAATATCTTGTAATCCTATGGCTTTCTTTGCCCTCGTTATTTTTTTTTTTTTTTTAAGAGTTTCAACCTATGATGTCTGTTTTTTATAATAATTCTTTATCATCAGACAAAGATATTAATCAATTTTTTTTTTTTTTTTGTGGTGAAGATTGAACATCAAATATTTTATTTAACTATTAGAGAATTTACCAATTAAACTAACTAGAACCCACACATTTTATACAAATTTGTTTTTAAAATAAAATTGTCATCTTCATTAAAAAAAAATTATTTATATTTGACCGGAGTCAACTACGAGTAAAAAGCGGCGGCCTATGCTGCCCGCGTCATTTGGGTTTCATAAAGAAACCGTGTGAATGTGAAAACCACTTAAAGTAGTAGACCCAAAACTTTATGCAGAGCTAGAGAAGACAAACAAAAAGTTGTTATGGCCTGTTTGGAAGTTTAGAGAAGGAGGAGAGTAGAGGGGAGTAGAGTAGTGGGGAGGAGAGTAGAGGGAATAGTTATCCTTCACCTTATTTGGATGTTTTTAAAATTAATAAGGGGGAAGGGAGTAATTAGCCCTTCCTTTTGTTTGGATGTTTTAAAAATTAGAATGAAAATGAGAGGAAATGATTTAAATAGACAAATTTACCCCTATTTAAAAATAGACTTGCAACATTGATTTATGATTAATTTGTTAAATTAAATAATTATTTAATCAACATTCTCATTCCCTCAAATACCACTAGTAAAAGTATAAAACTACTATTAACTATTATAAAATAATTTTTATTATCTCAAAACAAATTATAATAAAAATAAAAACCTGTGATGGGGTTTTGGTGGAAATGCTAAAATTGCCTCTCATCAAAAAACAGAAAAACACATTAAAATTTTCAAAATATTACAAATTAATTTACTAATTCTCTCAAAACACCCAAATAAACAAAAAAAAAAAAAAAAAAAGAGGAAACAAGCTAATTTTGATAATTCAACTCACAGATAAAAGAAAAAAAAAATTCCTTTATCATTAACCCAAAAAAAAAAAACTATCATTTTGATGAATATTCATTTTCTGTTCAAGTCGGGTCTTCCTAGCCTTTTTTTTTTTTTTTTTTTTCCTAGATGAAGATTCATTTTCAGTTCGGGTTGGGTCTATTTGATGATCATTTTTTTTTTTTCTTTATCGTCAAGTCCTTTATCATTTTCTTTCTCATTAACCAAACAGAGGCCTTTATAATTCGTTTCTTTCCCACACTTTCCCAGCAACCAAACAAAACGATGCGAGCATTTCTCACATATATATTAAAAGGATGAGGACGAGCTCTGTCGTGTCATGGACGAGCTCGACTCCGACCATGACTGCTTCATTTCCCTGACTGAGTTTGCCGCTCCATCTCCGAAGATGGCGGAGCCTCCGAGCTCCGCGACGCGTTCAAGCTCTACGATTAGGACCAGAACGGCCTCATCTCCGCCATCGAGCTCCACCTCGTCCTCAACCGCTTGGGCATGAAATGCTCCGTCGAAGATTGCCACTGGATGATCCGATCAGTCAATTCTGATGGCGATGAAAATATCAACTTCGAGGAGTTCTAGAAGATGATCCAATCTGCTGCTCTAGATTTTCATTTTCTCTTTTCTGATCTATTTTCCTCTTAATTGTCAAATGCGAATGATGCGGTTGTGGTTGTTTTTCTGTACTATTAACAATGACTTCGTTAATTACTGCTTGTTTCTAGGTAAAATGTTACTTTCTCGGAGAAAATATCCTGTCAAATATTGAAGAATTTCTTTTTAAATAATCAAAGATTATTTATATAATTGGATTGTAATTTTGTTAATTTAGATAGGGTAAATTGGAGAATTTATTTGATCAATATTTTATCTACTCTACTCTTCCTCCAAATCTCTCCAATTTGGGGAATTAAAAATGAGGGGTTAGAGGTAGTTGAAACCCCTCCAAACCCCTCCAAACTTCTCCCCCTCCTTCCTTAAAAAACTTCCAAACAAGATAATTGAATTACTCTCCCTCCCTCTACTCTACTCTCCCTCCTTTTTTTAACTTCCAAACAGACCATTAATCTCAGTCATTAGTGGAAACTTAATCCTATATATATATGTCCCTCCCATTCATCTTGTTTGTAAAAATCAAGCTTCGACACCCAGAAATTATAAGCTATCAAAAACATCACCCTGCTCCTCCCTGATAAGAATTTGAACTCTCTGACGAAGAAAATGAAGGTACTAGTGAATACCATGCTCAACAATGATTTAGAAGTTCTGTTCCTTATTGTACTTCCAAATTCAAATTATGTCATGTAACGTAATACTAATTGCCACTTATTAACTTTATTGTAGCAAAAGGTAGTGATCCGGGTGAACTTGAATAATGGCAAAAAGAATGCTCGGACCAAGGCCTTGCGGATTGCAGTTGGTGTACAAGGTAATCATTTTTTTTCTTTCAATTGTTAACATTGAACCAAATTTACATGCTCTTTACGTAATTGTTTACTCTCCCAGTTACTTCAATTAAGTTCAACAAAGTTTCACTTAGGAATTTAAAATTAATGATGTTTCTTTTTGGTGCTTAAGGTGTTGAATCAGTATCTTTACAAGGTGAGGATAGCAGTCAAATTGTTGTTGTTGGGAATGACATTGATTCAGTCCACTTGACATCTTTGCTGAGGAAGAAAGTTGGATCTGCTGAATTAATGAGCCTCTCACCAATCAGTTATGAGGGGGACAAACACAACGGAATACAACCAATGGTTTGGCCAGCTTATCAAGCTAGTGTGCCATATTATTACACGTATGACGTCCCAGACAACAACCAAGACTCTTGTACTATTATGTGACCATGTGTATGAATTTTGTCAATGGCTAAAACATAGGTAGAGTTGCTTAGATGCTATATCTTAGATTCTACAAACGATTCATGCCATTGAATTTAATTCAAAAATCACAAGTAGAGCACCACGTGTAAGAAGTGTGGAATGACTTTCTATGGTCTATCTCTTTAATAGAAGAGAAAAATTTTGTAAAAGAAAGTGTGATTGACTAAGAAATTATATTCATGTAATCTAATAAGAAATAAGGATCTAGTTCAAGGTATATGGTTTATTGTTAAAATACATTTCTTCAATATTATTTGCGAAAGTTCTCTAAACTGAGCAATGGCTAAAAAATGGAATTCTAAACCTCCTAGTAGACCTCAAAAACATCTATCAATATTGTACATTGGAAAATGTACTAAAAATACTGTACATTGGAAAATGTACTTAAAATACTCTACATTGTTTGCCATAACTAATAAAAATCATGCTTTTACTAGTCTTGGGCACGTCTCAGCCATTAGTCTGCTAGCCACGTATAAACTGTCAGCAAACCAGTCTGATCCCCAGTAAAAAAGAGGTCCCCAGGACCTATTTGAAGAGTCTGTATTTCTTGTTTTGCAAACAGTCTGCCCCTGTCAGTGAATCTAAAACAAAAATCACTAATATTAGTCAAATCCAAGAGGGAAAAGAAGAAATATTTTTGACAAAGGGAGAACAGTACTCACGTTGGCAGTTTATAGAGGTGGACAGATTTATCGCTACAAGAGCAATACAAGATTGGTTTAACATCCGGATCAGTCATCCCAGAAAGTGCAAGGATACCCTGTACCATGAAAATCATGCCATCCAGATTCCAATTAGTTGACAGTTTTGAAAAATTAAGGCTACAACATCAACAACATGGCATTGCAACAAAATAATACACCAATTGAGTTTCTGCTCAACGACTGTAGCACAACTCAATTACTTAAGAAGGGAAGCAAATAAGAAAGTAAATGAAACTATTTGTGGTTCAATAACTTACATGTTCTTCACTGTGAGTATAGATTACTTCCAAACTGCCATCCTCAGTAGAAGCCCAAACTTTTATCGTACAATCCAATGAACAAGAGAACAAATACTTGTCCCAGCACATGAGAGACTTCACAACATCATCATGCCCATTCAATGTCATAATACACTGCCAATTTTCATGATCCCAAACCTGAACAAAATATAAGAACAGAAATTAATTACTATTATTTTTCTAACAAATCAAAACAAAATATATGGTCCTTTTGCACATATAAAGAAAATGACAACAACAAAAAAAGAAAAAAAAAAGGATGTTTAATAGATTCAAATCATATCAGTACCACATAAGATATATATTGCTAAGTTTTACAGAGTAGAACTTAATCAATTTAACATAAATAATTTAGTCACTAAAACAAGGATATGTTATTGTTACCTGCAATATACATGAGGGAGAGTACATCATTTGGTTTGATGCAAGATTTGAAAAGGGGAAATTTCAGAAAAGAACAATACAGAATCACTAAAACAAAAGGTCAGCACCAGGTCTAAATGAGATACTATCGAACCACAGTCCTTCCAATATAGAAGAAGCAAGCAAAGAGAAGAAAGAACCAACGATCTTAAATAATCAAGCTCTCTTCAAATACCAACTACTCACAACATAAGAGATACAACAAAAGGGGGAAAAAATTCTTAAAGAGAAAAAACTAACCCTTATTGTGTGGTCCTTGGAACCTGAGTACAGCCTGTTGCCTCCTCCAACAACTAAAGATGTTATACCATGCGTGTGGCCTTCAAGGGTTGCGGCAAATTGAAATGTAATGTTAGTTTCATAAGTGCCTTTCCATGCCAAAATAACACCATCCTGCAATCAAAAGTAATACTACATTAATTCTGGACCAACTTTAATTAGAATATAAGTGATGTACACACATGAAACACTCAACACCAAAATCTAGTGAGACATCAAGCATTAACATTGGTCATTCCCCACCACCCCCCTTTTAATAAGTAAAAGCAAACAGCTTTGACAGTAGTGTCTTAGCCCCCAGTTCAAACTGGGAAACTCTAGTGTGTGACACAAGCATGATAACCAACTGCACCAGCCCCAAGCATCTGCTATGGATATGACACACAATATCAAAGTACATGGAATATAAAGAGATAAGTTTTTTCTCAAACAACTAAAAAAAATTCTGAGAAGGGAAACACCCTGAACTCAACATTACCCAAATTTAATCAAATAGAAAGAATAAAAGCTAGTTAGCTAGTTAGAGAATGCAAGAATTCTAAACTGTCAGCAAAGCAGCTTACCTCTACCCCAGCAAAAAGCAAATTGTAAACAGATTCCAATGCATTGACTTGCCCAACAGGTCCATTGAGACTGTATTCAGCACCTGATTCAGTATTCCACACCTGCAACATCACCAACATGCCAAATCAAGGTCACATCTTGAACTAAAAAAATCCGAAAAAATAAAAACAACAAAAAAAAAATCACAAAATTACTCAGTTTTTAGCTCACCTTCACAACATTTGGCATGCCAACAAAGAGCCAAGGGCCTTCACTACAAACAGAACCAACTTCACCACCAATGTTAGTCACATTAGCACATTGACCAGTATGGCAGTCCCAAAGCCGAATTGTTCCATCACTGCTACCTGAACAAAGCTTGTTGCATCTTATAGGAAGTGCAATTCCATTGAGTGCCTGTTATCAAAGAACTCATAAATATGGTTTTCCAAACACAACTTGCTCTATCTATAGGATAAAAGTTCTATAAACCAACATTGTCTTTTGGTCTTCCATCAATTGTCATTTATGAATCCCATTGCATGTTCTTATTCAGGAACAAATCAAATTTCTATAATCTAGATACCATGAATGGACTATATTAGTATTCAAATGATGAAACAACTAATTAGGCTAGCCTAGGCCAAAGTTAAACTTTCGCATAAACTGTATTCAGGTCTCATTATTAAATTAGAGTCCAAATATAAAAATTTACACACAAATTTTAATGGAAATGGAAGAATACAGTTCATCAAACACAAATAGGTACCTTGTTGTGCCCTTGAAGCTCTGCCAACCTTTTGAACTTATCCCCACGAAACCATGAGTGTAGGTAAGGGCACTGATCACCATAGACACACGTCCCTTGCACCCAGAACTCACAAACCCTTTCTGCGGTTTTCTTAGGAACATGCTCCAGAGGCTTTTCTTCAACCACATTCTCCAGATTAGAATCATTTTCAAGAACAAAACATTCTGAAGAACTCTCAGAAACGCTTTCTGGCGACTTCTTTTTAATATGATCCAAGTCTGATTCAGACTTCCCAGGAACATTTTCGGAAGACTTGTGGTTAACAACCTTCTCCTGAACATTTTGTGAATTCCTAGGTGCCCTTCGCCAAGTATTTGAAACTAAAGCATTGCTGGAGCGAGGGTAGTAAGGAGTCTGCCTGTGACAGTGAATGGTGGCCACATCAGGTGTTTCTGAATGGGCAAATCTACATGGGTTTTTAAGGCATCTACCACTGAGCCAAAATTTGCATATCTTGTTGCTGCTGTTGTTTAAATGCCCTCCTCGTCCTGCTCCTAATCGATCAAAAACAGAACTTTCTTTTCTCTGTGGCCCTCTTCTTGCAGTTTTAACCTCCATACTATAAACACCCACAAATAATAGGAATAGGAAACCAATGAATAAAGCGTTCCACAAAGCGAAGCAGCCAAAAACAAAAACCGCTCTCTTTCTTCCATTGAAGAATATCCAATTCCAAATCAAAAAACCCCCACTGAAATCAAAAAAATCCTTGCTAACCCATTAAGGATTTTAAATTCTCTGTTCTGCCAAATCAAAAACCCTACTAAAAAATAAAGATAATTCCCTGTTCTGTTGAATCAATTCCAAAATCCAATTATTCCAAAATCCCTTATCAAATACATAACAAAATACAAACTTCCAAAACCTAATCGCCGATCCATCGGCAAACCCTTGAGAAATTAACGAACGTGAAAGTAAATTACTTTGGTAACATTATCTAAGGCTGAGAATAGATTCGATCATTACAAAAGTCGGTGCAATCATAGCTAAAGAAATTCTAATTCTAAATCTGAATCTAAATCTAATTGCAATAGCAAACCTGAGAGACTTTGATAATCGAGCCGCCGAGATCTTCGTTCAATCAGAAACAATCTCAAATCGCCGATGGGAAACAGAGGAAATTACGGTTTGAATTTTGAAAAGTGAGAGAGAGAGAGAGAGAGAGAGAGAGTATACGAAGATTACTGAAAGGTAAGAGTGGTGGTGTCTATTTATGGTGGAAATAAGGGGCCAAAATAGCCAACTGACCCTAAAATCGTAACTATTTAGTTAGTAGACTCCATTTACAAACTATATCACTTACTAGCATCTCGAGTGTTTGATGCTCGATTTTCGCTTATAAATCAAGTCTCAAGGACTCGATTTCCATGGTCCGATCTGACATATTTTTTGACGTGGCGATGACATGGAAATCGAGTCTTAAAGACTCGATTTCTAACTTTTATACCTACAACATCTCACAGCCCAGCCAGAACTTCATCAGAGCAGAAAAAAAAAAAAAACACCAGAAACAGAAAGAGAGAAGATCGAGATTGGAGCAGACCACCGCCGCGAGACCCAGGCCGCGCACCGTGAGCGAACCAGCGCCAGCTCGCGTGCGGCCTGGGTCACGCCCCGTCGCGACCTGGGTCGCGCGCAGGCTGCGCATCGTGCGCGAACCAGGTCGCGACGGCGCGAGACGCAGGCCTCGCACCGTGCGCGACCCAGGTCGCGACGGTGCGCGACCCAGGTCACGACGGGGCGCGACCCAGGCCGCGCGAGACCCAGGTCGCGCGCGGCCCAGGCCTGCTTCGGCTCCTATCTGATCTGATTCTTCTTTCTCCCTCTAATCTGAGTCTTCTTTCTCCCTCTGATCTTTCTCCCTCTGATCTCCTTCTGGATTTCTTAAATTTTTTTTTTGGGTATTTGGCTTGTACGAGAGACTGAGACTTAGAATTTTTTCAAAATTTTTTGGTTTATAAATCGAGTCTTAGAGACTCGATTTCCAGGTGGGCAAAAAATGCCAGATCAGAACGTGGAAATCGAGTCCTTGAGACTCGATTTATAAGCAAAAATCGAGCATCAACCACTCGAGATGCTAGTAAGTGATATAGTTTGTAAATGGAGTCTACTAACTAAATAGTTATGATTTTAGGCTCAGTTGGCTATTTTGGCCGAAATAAGGTTGCCCTTCCGACCGTTGGTATTAATTTGAAAATCCTTTTTTTTTGGTTCCTTAATAAATAAGGCAAGCTTTTTGATTCGAGACAACTAGTCTCAAATGTGTCTTTTGTTAGAGTAGGCTATCTAATTAAATTCAAATTTATTTGGGTAGAGAATTTAACATAATTTTTTTTTTTTTTGACTGAATTAGAGAATTTAATAATTAAAAAAAAGTAACAAGGAATAGGGCTTAAGTTTTTTTCTCCACTAGCTGGGAGCTTTTCTTCTCACAAAAGGTAAGCATTTTCTTACCTCATTTTCTTGCCTACCCTTACAGCCACAATTCCTTCAATAACCAAACACTACCACCTTTTGTGGTGGCTACTGTTTCTTACTCAATGGACTCAAAAGTCATAGACAGGTTGAAAAATATAAACTTAACAGAGGAAGAAGGGAAAGTTATTAAAGTTAGGCCTAAACAATATGAACAGATCCTTGAGGAGTATTCCCTCAGTCTTTTGCGGAAATTCCATACAACTTGACCTTTCAACCAACGGGCAGCGAAGAATTTTCTAAGATCGGCATGGAAGTTTGGACCGGAATTAAAAATTGTTAAGGTAGGCAACGAGTTGTTCAAATTCAAAATTGCCATGGAAAGCCAGCTGCAATGGGTGGTAAACAATGGACCGTGGAGTTTCGATAACCACCTACTCTTACTCCGAAGGTGGGAGGGAGGCATGCATGATAGCAAATTCGGTGACTTTCACACATTTGCCAATATGGGTGCAAGTATGGGGACTACCCTTCTACCTGTTCAGTGAAGAGGTGGGAACTGATATTGGCAAAGGATTGGGTTGTGTGGTAGAAGTAGACTCAAAAGCGATAGCCTCGGATCAGGCTTGGTTCCTCCAAATCCGTGTAGAGATCCCATTGGATAAACCCATCCGTAGAGGTAGCAAAGTTCAAGGCCTGGAAGGTGATACGGTATGGATAGTCTTCAAATATGAGGGATTGATTGGTTTATGCTTTAACTATGGGAGGTTAAGCCATGAAGCGAAACATTGTAAAGAACCAAAGGATGTGGATGGGAATGGGAGCCAGTATGGAGATTGGCTTAAAGGAGGCTTTCGGAAAGAGACTAACGGAGAGAAGAATGATCACTGCAATCCACCTCGATGGACTACGGAGACAAACTCGGGAGCAAGGTCCATGGCGTTTACAAAATCAAGCCAGTCACCGGCAATACAAAGCCACAAAAACTGAAAGAGCAATCTCGTGAGTCCAAGGACCGTTATGGAAATGATTATGCCACATGTGAGTACCACAAACGTAACTGATATAGGAGTATCCAATCCCATTATTGGTGGCTCCGAAACCGCAACTCCCACAATGCATGTGCACACTAATTGTGGGGAATTAAAGTCCCACACAACACAAATTGATATGAGAATATCTCATCCCATTAGTGCTAGTTTTGCAACGGTAACTCCCACCAAACACGTGCACACCACTGATGGAGAGTCAATACCCCGCACGGCACCTATTGAGGGCAATTTGGTCAGTGTACCCGTTATTTACGTAGAGGAGAAAGAGCCAAGCCCTAGGGACATATTAGAAAAACCAAAACAACAAACACAAGAAATAAATGCACCCCACAAGCCTAAGCCAAAAGTATAGGACACCAAAAAACGAACAACGTGGGAAAAGATTGAATGAAATACAATCTCTATGGTTGAAGACTCAAATGGTGGGGAGGGTGTTGGACAGAAATGAAGACATGAAGGAAATAATGAAGATGACATAGCTAAAATCATTAGGGCAATTAAAAGACAAAAGCCTCTAGAGGACGGCACTGATTTACTTTCAACGGTGGTGGCTATTAGTTAGCCTCGTCGAGCACAATGACGATCCTAAGCCGGAATTGCCAGGGGCTTGGGAACCAACGGACAGTGAAGGTGCTCTCTCATTTAGTGAGGGAAAAAGCTCCCAAAATATTGTTTCTTATGGAGACAAAAAGAACGGTGGAAGAGATGAGAGGTATCCAAGTAGACTTACTGTACAATGTAATGCTAGTAGTCCCTTGCTTGGGAAGAAGGGGTGGTTTAGCGATGCTATAGAAAGAAGAAGAAGTGAATTTGCATATCCAAACTTATACCCAGAACCATATCGATGCTCTAGTACTCACAGACCCAACAAAGCCATGGAGAATTATAGGTTTCTATGGTGGACGGGAGGAACATCTCAGGCATGAGACTTAGGGTTTATTGAGGCACTTGCAGACTAGAAACTCCTACCCATGGGTGTGTATTAGGGATTACAATGAAATCTTGGTGTTGGAGGAGAAGCAAGGCAAACTACCGAAAGCCTAACACCTTATGCAAGAGTTTAGAAGTGTGCTTCTTCACTGTGGTTTAATTGATCTGGGCTTCATGGGGAACCGGTTTACATGGAATAATGGCAGAGTGGGAGACGCATATGTGCAACTAAGGTTGGACCAGGCTTGTACGACGGTAGAGTAGCGAGAAATCTTCCCTCAAGCACAGGTATGTCACCTTACAGCTTCTTATTCGAACCACATACCCATACTACTAACAACACAGGGGCGGCAACCACCAAGAATGAAACGAGTGCCACACGGGTTCAAGGAGAATTGGGTAGCCCATCCGGAGTGTGAAACGATTATAAGAGTAGCTTGGACTAACATGGTCTCCATGGGTAGCCCAATGTATAATCTATTTGAAAATATCAAAAGTTGTCGTGTAGCATTGGTAGGGTGGAGCAGAGGTGTGTTTGGGAACTTAAGGGCAATTTTGGACGAAATACATAGGGAGTTGGAAGAGCTAATGGGGCTGAATAATGTGGAGAATGCCGAAGCCATCAAAAATGTAAAAGAGGAGATCAATACAAGACTATACAATGATGAACACCATTGGCATCAACGGTCCAGGTCCATTTGGTTACAAGCGGGAGACAAAAAAAACCAATTTTTTTCATTAAAGAGCAAGTCAACAGTGGAGCAAAAATCATATTGGTGGAGTTCATGATGAAGATGGGGGTATGAAGGCAATCAGATGAGGGAATAGTCACAATGGCAGAGAGGTCTTTCCAAGACTTGTTCACTACAACAAATCCTTTAAACATGGACAAGGTTCTTAATGTAGTAGATAGAGTGGTCACCCCAAATATGAACCACATGTTGCTTCAACCTTACACACCTGAGGAGGTTAGAAGTGCTTTATTTCAGATGCACCCCTCAAAATCACCTAGAACGGATGGTATGTCTCCTTTCTTTTTCCAAAAATATTGGGATAGTGTTAGCCCAGATGTGATAGAAGCTATATTATCAGTACTCCATTTAGGTCACTATTTACGAAAAATGAATTTTACCCATATAGTTTTGATTCCCAAAAAAAAAAATAAAAAGAAGCACAAATATGTCTGATTTCCACCCTATTAGTTTGGAAATTGTGGTATCTAGAATTGTGTCAAAGGTAATTGCAAACCGACTAAAAACTATTCTACCAAATGTGGAATCTGATGCCTAAAGTGCTTTTGTTCCTAACCGGCTTATTACTGATAATACTATTGTATCTTTTGAAGTGTTACACAAGATGCGAAATAAAAGGAGGGGGAAAAGGGGGTAGATGGTAGTAAAGTTGGATATTAGCAAAGCCTGTGATCGAGTATAATGGGCTTTCCTTCAAAAGGTGCTCAAACTAGGATTGGGTGAAAAATGGTGAAGTTGGCAATGGAAACAGTATGCACAGCTACTTACTCGGTCCTCATTAATGGAGAGCCAAAGGGTTTTATCACCCCCACAAGGGGTATAAAACAAGTTGATCTATTGCCTCCCTATCTATTCTTGTTTTGTGTTGAAGGCTTGTCTACTATGCTTAGAAAGGCAAAGGAAGCTAGACATTTGCAAAGTGTTCTATCCAGCAATGGTGGGGTCCGCCTATCCCACCTTTGTTTTTTGATGATAGTCTCATCTTTTGCCAAGCAACAATGGAGGAATGCCATTGGTTATTAGCCATCTTGGAGCAATATGAGGCAACTTCGGGGCAAGCTATAAACAGGCAGAAAACGTCAGTCTTCTTTAGCAGAATTACAAGAGTAGATGTAAAGCACAACATAAGGAATTTGATGGGGGCTAGAATAGTGGAGGATTGTGAAAAATATCTTGGATTACCGATGGCAAGTCGGAAGTCTAAAGTGAATACTTTCAAAGACTTGCTGGAAAAAATCACAAGGAAGGCGATGGGATGGAAAGAAAAGTTTATTTCAAAGGCAGGAAGGGAAGTCCTAATCAAGACGGTAGCGCAAGCAATACCGACGTACTCCATGAGCATCTTTTAAATTCCAAAGTCTTTATATGAAACTATAAACTCCACCATGGCCAAATATTGGGGGGGGGGGGGGGGGCAAATAAAGGAGGAGAAAAAAATACATTAGATAAATTGGAAAAAATTATGCTCACTAAAAGTAAAGGGGGCGAATGGAGTTTAGAGACATCCAAGCTTTCAACATGGCATTGCTAGCAAAACAGACGTGGCGGTTGATACATCAAACTCAATCTCTCTTCTATTGGGTCTACAAAGCAAGGTATTTCCCAAATTGCTCTTTTTGGAGGCTTAGTTAGGGCACAATCCTTCCTATATTTGGCGTAGCTTACTGGCTGCAAGAGACATTATAAGGGTAGGGTCACAATGGAAGGTGGGGGACGATAAAAAAATTAGAGTGCCAGTGGATAATTGGCTGACACACAAGCCGGTATTTACTGGGGAAGACCAGACCAATATGCTAGTCAGTGTGCTCATTGATGACGAAACGGGCTAGTGGAACAAATAGAAGGTGCATGAATTATTTGCACCTAGTACCCGATGTGAGATTTGGCTATACCCTTGAATGCCATACATAGAAGGGACGAGTTAGAGTGGAAGGAAAACAGGGCAAGGAGGTTCTCAGTTAAAGCTGCGTACCAAGTGGCTCTCTGCCTTTTGCATCATGATGAGGCTGAACACTCAAATGCTTGGATAGATGGCAAGGTGTGGAAGACAATTTGGGCTTTAAAGGTGCCACTGAAAGTTAGGAACTTTATTTGGAGAGTGAGCTCAAACATTCTCCCCACTAAGGATAATCTACACCGCCGAAGGATGAAGCTGCTGTCAACAGGCTGAATCAACCTCGCACTTGCTATGGGAATGTCCAATGGCATAAAATGTGTGAGCAATATTGAAAGGAAAGGTGCAGAAATGTAGCAACTAGGTGCAGGACTTCTTTCAATTATTTCAAATGTTGAAGGGTAAGCTAACGAAGATAGAGCTGGAGAGGTGGGCCACGATGTCATGGGCAATCTGGAATGCTCGAAACAAATACTACTTTGAGAAGGTACAGATGCAGCCAAGGTCTGTTATGGATCACGCCATGGGAACTCTAGAGGACTATTAGCGTCTTGCAGCATCCCAGAACACCATAGCAACCGATACTCAACCCACCCAGCCAACCCGTCCGATCTGGCCGACTTGATGCCGGTTGGCGGGTTTTCTCCCTAAAACCCGAAGAAAATTTTTTTTAGATCCGTCGAGATCTCAACTAGATCCATGGAATCTCCACTGGATTTGGCCAGATCTCGCCGAATCTGGTGAGATTTCGCCAAGGCTGGCGATAACCCAACGAAAATCCAGAGAAAATATCACTGATTTTTTCCCCATTTTGCCGTTAACTGGTCGGATTTTGGCCGATTTTGAGATCTCCAACTCTGACCAAACCAACTGCCATCCATTAAAGGTGAGATCCACTCAATCTAATCAGCCACTTCGGTCGATGGCGGGTTGAAATTTTGGCCATCCGATTTGGTCGGGTTGGTTCGGGTTGGGCACAAACCCGACCCGGACCGACCCACGGATAGGCCTAGTTGAGATCACTACGTGGGGTAGGGAGATATGGAATAGACTTGGGACTTGATTGTAGGTGGGCACATGAGTCAATGATAAAAACTCCCTATAATACTGTTTGTTCTCTTAAGTTAATAATATATACTTCTATCGTTATCTCAATAAATAAATAAATAAATAAATAAGCAACAATGTTTTTATTGTATGTTAATGTAAGGTTTCTTAATTAAGTGTCCGTTTGACAATAATTATTTTTGCTAACTTATTTTATTATTCAGTTTATTTTTGCTACTATTCATGGGTCTCATTGCACTATACTATTTCAGTTAACTTTTTACTTTATCTACAATACTTTTAGCAAAAATTTTCAGTTTTAGCAAAATAAGCAGATCCCAAACGGACCCTAAAGCTATGATTATGATGAATTTAATTATTTTTTAAGGATTTAACATTGTTTATGTCTTACTGTTTGATTTGATCATTTATCTTTTCAAACTTTTCCCATTAAAAAAAGTCCAAAAATTATCTTTTGCCAATTGCCATACATAACTCATTTTATCCAAGGATTTGGCTTATCTTCGATACTTTTTTAACTGAACATCTCTTGTTGTTTTGAATATATAATGGCAAGTAGTAGTGGATTTCAATTTCCACTTTTTATTTAGTTAGTAAGTGATGTGACAGTTTCTCATTAAAATAAAAAGAGATTCCAATTAAAAAAATACTGGAGGTAAGTCAAACCTTTTATCCAAACATGTTTAAGGCATTCATTAATATTTCCCTTATAAATATACTAAAGCCAAGTTATAAGCTCTGAATTAAACTGATATGGCAATTGAGCCACAACAAGAATGCTCTCCAAATTCATATTTTTGACTCACAAATAGAGCTACCAAATGCACTTTGTCGCTAGTAAGAAAACTGTTGAGCACAAGAGAAACTTCCCCATCTTACTTTTTTATTTCTTTTGGAAAATGAACCTGGCCATCAGTCTAGTTAGTCATGCAGAAAGGAACACAGCTTGAGAGTACATGAGAATGTATCTTCGTTGAAACTTCCTACTTCTTATAAATTAAGAATATTAACACACAATATTGATATGCAATTCTCTCTCTCTCTCTCCAATTTAGTTTTTTCAATCTCCCAATTCGGTATCATGTCGAAGCACCTAGTTGATACAAGTAAGTTTCAAAGAATTTCCGAATTAGACAATAAAATATTTAGTATCTGAATGTATAGTTGTAAATTATCGTTTCATATTTTGTATTAATCAGCTTCCATTATATCAATCTTCCCACCCTTTAGCTCTGACATTGAAAGTGAGACTAGTTCAGAATCTAACAAATCGTCTCCACGATTATCTTGTTCCATAGACACAATCTTCCTACCAACCAGGTCTCCAATTCAATCACCTCCACGATTCTCTTATCAAGCTGGAATACAATCAATGGTTTGGTCTACTTATCCAGTTGGTGTGCTATATATTATTTTCAACCTGGTGTGCCATATCATTATGCATACGATGCTGCAACAATTAACCAAGCCTCTTGCACTATCATGTCACTTATGTGTTGGAATTATTTGATGGCTAAAACTTAGATAAAGGTCTTAAATGTTATAACTTAGATTCTACAAATGGTCTTTGCAATCGAATTTTATTTAAGAATCTAAGTAAGAGCACTTAAGTATAGCAATGTGTAGATTGATTTTCTATAGTTTCTCTCATTCAATAGAAAAGATATATTTTTTTCTTAAAGCATGATATGAAGTGACAATAAAATTATAGAGAAAGAGTGTTATTGAATAAGAAATTATATTCAGGTAATGTTAAAAAAAAAAAAAAAAAAAAAAAATGTAAAAAAAAAAAAAAAACATGGATCGAGTTCTAGGCATATGGTTTGTTGTTGAAATAAATATCTTCAATAATCTCAACCCTTGAAATAAATATCTTCAATGGCATCCATGGAAATTCTCTGAAATGAGCAATTGCTAGAAAATGGACTTCTAATTAAACATCCAAGTCGACCTCAAAACATCTAATAAAGAGAAGATAAGAAGATCCAATCATTATTCCATCTCAAGTTACCTACTAAATGAAATGAAACATCTCTTAAAACTTTATACTTTATAGGCTGTGTTACACATATTATGGCCTAAGTGGCCCAAATCAATTGTTGGCTCATATACTTGTAGAATAAGCATATTAATCCTAGGTTAGTTAAGTATTATCTAATATACAAACCCTACATTAAGTTCATTGTAACAACTAACACGAATGCTTAATATCAATATGTAGTCATTCAAGAGTTTTTTTTTTATTATTGACGTAAGCTATTAGGCCGAATCATGTAAAATTTTGTCTATCTCCTCTTTCATTCTCCCACTTATCACACACAATCACACAACAATTTTAACAAATAGAACACTTTTGGCACATCTTTGAGCTATGAAATTACTTATCTTAGCCATAAAAATGACAGAAGTCAGCCCAAAAAATCAGTTAACTCAGGCTCATGAAGTTCAGCCTAACACCCATTGATATAACCATTAGGCCAGTCAACAAGAGTGATCAACTCCGCCCACAAAGTCCAGTGCAATCCAATTTCTCAAGATTGACATGAAACTAGGCCAAGTTAAGGCGATTTGAACCCATCACTATAGTGATTATTTTCATCATCTAGCAAATTTAACATTCTGAAAGATTTGTTTCTTTTAAAAGAAGGCCTAGTTACTCAAAGATTAGACAAAATATTAGAAGTACAACCCGAAACTAGGCCAGTTTAGGCCATCTGAGGGACCCATCACCATAGAGTAATTATTTTCCAAATTCGACAAATATAGCAGGTTCTAGGGGCTACATTATCCTTAAATATATGAACCAAATAGGGTCAAGTCAACCAATTTACCCCAAATGGCAAAGGGCCAAACTAACTCAACTGTTATTTTCTTCAGCGCAAAAATTTATAAAGATGACTTTTTGCCTAACTTATGCATGCGATATATCTCAATCTGAAGATAACTATGATGAGTTGTTTGTTCCAAGACATTAACAATTGATCATACTTCATAATAGTATCATCTTTCTTTGCATAATCCATGACTGAAACATAACAGTTTTTTGCATAGACACCCAAAAAAATTAGTTTTGAATTGTTCCCAAGGCATAGACAATTGATCGTACTTCATAAAAGTATCAACCTTTTACGTAATCCATGGCTAAAACGTAATAGATTTTTGTACAAAGACACCCCAAAAAATCAGTTTTGGACCCAAAAAATGCATTTTGTTCAATTTGTTCTAACTTTGTGAGTTTATTGCTTTTTCGGCCTCTATTTTGCCCAAGTAAGGTGTCTTTGGAAAGGTTCTATGTCTAATTTCTAAAGATATCCACTCTATTGTCTCAATCTTCCAATTTGGCAAGTTGGAGACTTTGGAAGATGGCTCCAGAATCAGTTTATGCATAAAGTTTTCATTTTAATATTTTTGGTAAATTATTTTTATTTAAGTAAGTTTTTGCCATCCAAGCATACCAAATCGAAGCTTGCCATAAGACCTTTCCAACAACTCATTTGGGTCAACTGGTGGTCATTTGACTATAGTTCAATCAAAATTAAACATAATGACACTCTTCACAAGCGGCCAAGTCGTTTCTCAAAAAAAACATACGTCTTTTAACTAAAGATTCAATGTTACTGAGAATTTTTTTTTTTTTTTTAACTTTGAACTACGTTTGTAAACTGTCATTTTAAGAAGAATTTTATAATCTTTCATATGAGTATAAATCTATCACGATTAGATGGTAGGAATTTTGGTTAAACCCAGATTAAGCCTCAATTAGGGTTGGTCAAACTTAGTCAGATTGTTTTAAATGGTGGATTAGGTCAAAATAAGATGGAATTTGGTGACGGGTTGAATATCAGGCAAATTTTATTGTTGACTAGCTTGGTCAAATTTTGTCAAAGTGAGTCCAACTAAGGTAATTTTAAAATTTGGGGTCTTCGAACCATTAAATTAATTTATCAAACATTCAATTGGGACAAATTAATTAATTAATTTGATGTAATTACTTTTTTTTAATGTCAAAAGTACAATTTTTTGCTTTTTAGTGTTCAAATTGGTATTTTGGCAAGCAAATCAAGGCTCAATAGAATACGACTATATTTTATAACCATATTGTTTTACGTATCATATATATTTTAAGTTTAACTGTAAGACGATATTAGTAATTGTGTTATGTGTGTTAGGGTACCTTTTTTTTTTATACCTAATTTTATTTGAGTACCACCTATTTATTTTCAAACACCACTAATAAGTCATTGGGTTTTCCCAAATATTTTTTGCTCTATTAATATGTTAACCACAAATGTTTTATATCTCATTATTTAAATTGGGTTATGATATAAAATATCACAAAAAAGCCCAAAAACTCATATTTTATCCAATTTTATTATCATTATTTAACTAAGCCCAATACTGGCCCTATAAACCCAATAAACACATCCTATTCTATTTAAAGCCCAAGAATACTTATGCTTGGCAATATTTGAAAAGCCCATGATTCAAATCCATGGCAAAACAATTTTATCAATGGAATTCAAATCCATAATCAAATCCCATAGTTTAAACCCATGGCAATTTATTTATCCAAAACTCAATTCACATTAACAATATCAAAGCCAAATTCTCATTGGCAATATCAAAACCTAGTTCTCGCTGGCAATATTTAAAACCCAATTTTCATTGGCAACATCAAAACCCAATTCTCATTGACAATATCAAAACTCAGTTCTTGCTGGCAATATTTAAAGCCCAATTCTCATTATCAACATCAAAGCCCAATTCTCGTTGGTAATATCAAAGCCCAGTTCTCACTGGCAATATTTAAAGTCCAATTCTCATTGGCAATATCAAAGCCCAGTTCTCATTGGCAATATTTAAAACCTAATTTTTATTGGCAACATCAAAACCCAATTCTTATTGGCAATATCAAAACTCAATTCTCATTGGTAATATCAAAAGCCCAACTTACATTGGTACTATTAAAAGTCCAAGCTAACTACTTGACATTATTCTATCAAAAGCCCAAGGTTAATAATACTTGGCAAAATACTATATCATAATTATTTCACTTAAAAGTCCAATAATGAACAATACTTTAGATTCTTAAACATATTACTGTAATATTACAAGTCCATGGAAATTATGAATTATATATTCTCAAAACCCATGGCAATCATCTTATAAAAGCCCATGGAAAGTTATGATTATTAGACCCATGACATTTATCTATTTCATATTATAAACTCATGTTCACTATCTATTTATTACCAAAACTCATGGTAATTATTCATCCTACATGTCCATTATTATGATTATCTATAGAGAAACTCATGAGAACATCACATTATTCCATTATAGTGGTTGTTACCATATTTATTTAAAACCCATGGTAAATATAATTCTCAAGAACAATATTGGAGGTCATTATTTAAAAAAGCCCCAAAGAAAATATCATTTACAAAGTAATCCATAGTAAAAATTATGAGAAACTATACAAGTTGTTATTTAAAGCCCATGAGAATTAATATCCAAAATCTATCATAAATATTTATTAAAAGCTCATTGATTCATTTTATTTCTACTAACAACTAAAACCCATGAGGAGTAAAAAGCTCATGGCAAAGCATGTCTTTAATGCCCATTTTTTTGGACCAAGAATCTCATGAAGTAGGGAACAAGCCCAAGCAAAGAAAGAGCCATGTGGCTTAACTAAAAGTGCTGAAATGGAGCAAAGTTCTAGCCGAAAAAGGTCCCCAGCAAAAGGCTTGAAAGTGGGCAACTAGCCCTTGTTCATCCCTAACCAAAAAACAACTAGAGATCCCTACAAGAGAATCAAGTCTTTGAGGATGATCTAGGGGCTATCTCATCAGTTTTTTGCCACCCTCTACCTGACGTGAACAGTGCCTGAGGGCTGTCATATCAACTGAAGTCTGAAGGATGATGGAACTCCATCATCTTCCTTAAGACTATACCTTTAATGGAAGGAGAGCTAAAACCAAGTTATCCAAACCTCAACAAATTGATGCTATAAATGTTAAAAATGTTTAAAACATGATTCATGTGCCAAGCCCATGAATCTTAAAGGGGAAAATTTGGGAACATGTGGTTTGGAGGGCATAAAGTGATTTCTAGCGGAACCCCCTGAAGTGGACTTAGAGTTTGAAACATGGCTTGAGGTGTTGAATCTTACTTCTTGAGGGACCAAATCTCAGTTGTAGCATTGGGATTCGTTCCTGATACATGCCTTAATCCCATTAATTAGGCTTAGTCCTAGAAATCTTGGCATTTAATGCAAAGCACTCTAAAATCCCATTATTACCCAAAGAGGCAAGGCAGCCCCTAAAGTAAATCTCCTACTTTTGACCAGAAATTCCAAGAAGATTAACCTTGATTCACTACCTCTGAGTAGTCCTACATTTTTGGATTCTTGTTAATTAATGCTTCTCTAAAGTACCATTATAAAAAGATGAACACCTCAGCCCACTGGAGGACAGCTACCCTCTCTCGAAACTCTTGGTTTATTTACTACTTCGTTCGTGGTTTAGCTTTTCTCAAGCTCATCACTCATCATCTTTAACCCACACTCATCTAATCTCAAATACTCTTTTCCCCCTTTCACACAATCACAACCCATAAATGTCTCTCAACTAGTCATAAACAGCCCACTACTCACAAAAAGCCTTAAGCTCAATGCTAGTCCCATTCCACTCACTCAAAACAGCCCACATTACCTCATTCATGCCTTATGCACACATACTCACCAAAGTCTTAGTTTAATACTTGCCGCACTGAGCTGGGATCTGTCTCTCCCTTTATTCCATCCTATTTTTCCTCTTTTATTTGTAACTATGAAGCCTTTAATCTTTGTTTTGTATTATTATGATGAAGCCCATAATGTTTTGGAAATTATGGAAGTTTTTCTTATGTTGACTTAATAATAATAAGAAAAACATATGATTTTTACCATGTAAACACACTTATTAACCTGGAATTACCCTACCATAGGAGATAATACCGTACTGCTAGAACACTTATTTGAACTATGATGCTGTAAAAGGACTAATAATATAACAAACTAACAATAGTATCGTGTTTATTATGTTTTATTGTTGTCTTCTTGTTAGGGTGCAGCCTCTATCTCTTACTTGGGCAGATTTACACAACACCGAAAGCCTTTGCGCTTTATTTCAAGGGCCCATCGTCGAGTTTCGGCTTGCCTATCCCATATTCTATTTGGAAACATCAAAATTTTCCCCTCAACAATGTGTAAACTCAAAAGTTTGTATAATTGCGTATAGAGGTTACACATATCTTGAGATAAGAGAAAATAATTCTTGCCAATTTGGAATATAACTTGACTATTCCTATACCTACACTTTTCTAGCCCACATGCAACTTATTGCATTAAAAAGAAAGACACCTGCTTGATCAATACATTGGAGTATTACTCTGGCTTTTGAAAGCCACAACTGACATAAGTATAGTTTGCCTTCCTCTTATTCAATTTCTTTTTTATTTCTTAGCCTCTTTTTTTTTTTTTTTTTGAGAAACTTTTTATTTCTTAGCCTAAAGCTTGTTTATCCATTTTGTTTCTAAATTAGGGATTGTGCTAAACAATTGATGTGGCTCCACAAAATGGCCATGAAAAGCTAGGTTTGATTATTTTTGAGTTAAAGCTCTTTCACTACTTTATCGGGTTAAAATTCTTTCACAATAACATTTCAATGATGTGCTGTGCATTTTGTTATTAGTTTCCTTCAATATTTTAATTATTCTCATTGTAAAAAATTGTAATCTTTAGTGTTCTATTTTATAATAAATGTGGTATAATAATTTTGATCATACAATATGTGTTTACAAATGTGCATTTTCTTTCACAAATTTTATAATATATGTGTTTACAATATATATAGATAGACATGCTCCATGCCTATTCAAGAATGCAAATATCGTTTTGATAAAATAAAAATAAAAATGTCCTTCCATTATAATTATTAGATTTTGATTGTGATGTATGTTTGAAGGCTAAAATTTCACAAGCCCATTCCATGAAAAGTAAAGAAGGCCCAATTCAAGCAGCAAGAAGAATCAACACTAAGGCCCTATTTATGTTCAGATTTCCAGCAAAAAGGTCATTAAAAAGTCCAGCAAAATCCAGTGAAAGAACTGGGCCGGGATACCCAGAGGCTGCCAGAGGCCCGGGATCCTCAGGTAATGCAGCACAGCTACTGTGGGATTGAGACAACTCAAGAAAGGTACCACGAAATACAAGAAATGAAGAACAAAGATGTCCTTCTCAAGTACCCAGTGGTGCAGCAAAGAATCAGAAAGTATAAAGCAAACATTCATGAACAAAGGAGCTGTACCACAAGGAACCAAGAATGAGAAAATCATAAGTAGAAGCGATTGGAGGGGAACTTTCAACCCAACAATAAAAGATTCCAGCTATTTGGGAATAATGACAGCAAGGAAATAACACCGACAGCCAAGTCTGAAAAATGAGAAACCTTGAAAGAAGAGAGATTGAAGGCTAATTGCCAAGGACGCCCCGGAATGGAAAGTTAGCAAGTGATTTTAGAGAAACAGCAATAAAAGATGAAAACTATGAGAAAAAAGGGAAGAGACCAGCCCTTGGGCAACTGTCACAGCACGAGCTCTGAGGGGCAAAAGAGAGAAATCACTAGTACCATGGAGCCCTAGAAAACACACTATAAAAAGAAGAGAAAACCCATGTTGAAAGGGGGGGGGGGATTTTCAGTAGGAAGAACATCATAACAGAGTTATTAGAACTCTGTAAAATTTAAGAAAAACAGAGGAATGTCTCCCGGTATCCCAGAAACAGCCACTAATGTCTCCCGGTATCCCAGAAACAGCCACTATAGCACATACTTGGATTCAAAAGGATTCAAACTTTGCAAGTCTTAGAGGCTTGGATAGCCATCGAAGTCTGTAATTTTTGAGCTTATTTGAACCTTGTATCACGTCTTAATGAGCACATTTGTAATCCAGAATCAAGAAAAATAATGAAATATCTCATATTGATTTGAGGATTTCTAACAATTACTTTGCATATTTATTTATCATATTATCTTCCTTTACTGCTTCTTGCTGCTCAATACATATATTCTTGCTTGTAAAGCTAAGTCTTTTGCCCAAGCAAAGCCACTCAGACTTGAGTTCCAAATCCCACAAGTCTTGTGCAAAAGCACTAAGTCTGTGAGAATTGGGGCCAGGATCCTCGTGGCTGAATCATTCTTATGAAATTCATTTACATATATGTATATATATTAATATATATATATATATATATATATATATATATAAATATATCCCAATCTAAGGAACTAACAATTATTTGAAGATATGTGCATTGTATAGTTGTTCTTGTGTAGGACCTATAGAGGTAAAAGGAAAGGACAAAACTCCATTGCATAACAAGCATGGAGAAAGATTGTATAGTGCAGAGAACCAGAGATTCTGGGTTCTTACAGGCCTAATACGTCCCGGGATCCCACGACAGTACGTCCCGAGATCCCACGACAGTACGCCCGGGGTACCAAGTGAAGGAATTCTTTAAAATGTTTATACGATAAAAGATAAGCCTTAAACATTCTATTTCAATCTCTTTCTCATTGTGAATATTATGAACATCTATTTTACTTGTTTTGTAAGAGTAAAGGATCCTTTTATGATACTAAAACACTTATAATGGTATTTTATTGCTTAGGAGGAATCGCATTTTTGCCTTGAGGAGATTTATGTGACTTGCGCACAACTTGGTTCGTAATCAGCCCCCATTTAGCTGCGGTGAACCAAGCCCAGTCCACCAAAATACAACTATTTGGCCCAGGATCCTTGGGCCTGTGTGCTAAAGAAAAAAGCACTCTCACAGTTATTAAATTTATTTTTTCTTTTGTTAGACTTTATTTCAAATGCTGAAATAATTAAGTTTGAGCAAGAATACCACAATTCAAATCAATTGTTTCTCCTATAAATCTTAGAAAAATGATAACAGAATTTCATTATACTTAAATAATTAGTGCACTAAAAATAATTAATATAGCAAAATAAATGTATTTATCCTATTAGATAATTAATGCATAACTATAGATAATTCATATATATGAAGGAAAATTATTGTGTACTCTCGGAGTATCATAAATGTGTATTCCATCCTCTCACATAAATAGTGAGTCCTATTAATTAAATTCATAGTGAGGCCCACCATTCACGTGAGAGAGGGGGAGTACGCATTTATAGTACTCTGAGAGTACCTATATATAATAAATATATGCATTTACTCATTTGACTAATTCAATGAATTAATACTTTGATATAAATGCAATCTTTTGTTAAGGTAAAAACTTAAATTAATAAAATCTCAAAAAATGCATCACATGGTAGAAGCTCATGTTCTCTCACACAATATCTTTACTTATATATATTGAAGTGTTGTTCAAATAAATGAAAAAGAGTAAGGTTCCAAATCGGAAAATCAATCAAACGAGTAGGAACTAGGTTGAACACGTCCAATAATTGGTGTTTCAATCGTTTCAACTGTTTTCCTATATAATCAAGTGTTTTTGCTTTAGGAAGTAGTCTTTTACATTTTTTTTTTTTTTTTTAAAAAAAAAAGGTGCTTTTGCTTTAGTACGGTCATTTGTCTTGAAAGCTTGTAACTTTTGACTTAATTTTTCATAAGGTTGGCAGATTTAGTTACCCAAGAAGTTGTTACAACATTTTACATGATTAATTTTGATGATATCTAATAAAAGTAAATTTGTTGGTGTATTGCTTCTCAAAAAAAAAAAAAAAAAAAGGGTTAGGCTAAGGACCATTTTTTATTTTTTGGTAAATAACTATGGACGATACACAAAATTATAGGAGTCTTCAATGGTATCTCAAATGTCTATTATGGTTTCTATGGTCAATGTAACTTCAATTGTTAACAAATATTATAAAATTCTTGTCATATAAGAGTTTGTTATTATTTTCCCAGAATAACAACTGAAAAAATTAAAATTAAAAAAGAAAAAAGAGAAAATGGGTTATCATGTAAAATGATAAAATTTATTTTCCGATGTTGCCTAATACTGTTCAATGTGATACAGTCACCTTTTGATTAGAAATAAAAAATGTATTAGGGAAGTGTAAAATTTACTCTTATCATACTTATTATTTACAATGAATCCATTTTATAGTTTTTTTTTTTTTTTTAGAGAGTTATTGAACCCTAGATATCTTATACAACCATTAGAGACTTTACCAATTGAGTTAACTGGAACCCACTTTTATAGTTTAAATTATATATTACATACTTAAGGGTATATGTAGTGCCAAAATAAGGTATATCGAGGAAATAAAATAAAATTACAATTTTTATATTTGATCATAATAAAATAAAATTTCAAGTGAAATGATTATCCTGTTATGCTTCTACTCAACAAGAGGCATGAATTGGAATGGAAGATAATCCCCTGTTTCTGAATTCATGTCTATTGGCAGATGCAATCATGCAAATAGAAATATCATGTAATCCTAAAGGTTTCTTTATCCTCGTTACTTTTTGAATTTTTATTAGGTAATATCCGTTTTTTATGATAACTTTTTATTATTAAACCAAAACACCAATCAATTTTTTTGAAATAGGCAAAGATAGACCCCAAATATTTTATTTAACTATTAAAAATTTTAATAATTAAATTGGCTAGAATCGACACTTTTTGGACATATTGTTTTTAAAATAAAATTGTCATCTTTATTAAAAAAATTATTTATATTTGACCGGGGTCAACTACGAGTAAAAAGCCTACGCTGCCCGCGTCATTTGGGTTTCATAAAGAAACCGTGTGAATGTGAAAGCCACTTATAGTAGTAGGACCCAAAACTTTTTGGAGAGCTAGAGAGGACAAACAAAATGTTGGTAATCTCAGTCACTAGTGGAAACTTAATCCTATATATATATATGTCCCTCCCATTCAGCTTGTTTGTCATATCAAGCTTCGACACCCAGAAATTATAAGCTATCTAAAACATCACCCTGCTCCTCCCTGATAAGAATTGGATCTCTCTGACGAAGAAAATGAAGGTAATGTTGAATACCATGCTCAACAATGGTTTAGAAGTTCTGTTCCTTATTGAACTTCCAAATTCCAATCATGTTATTTAATGTAATACTAACTGCCACTTATTAACTTTATTGCAGCAAAAGGTAGTGATCTGGGTGAACTTAAATAATGGCAAAAAGAATGCTCGGACCAAGGCCCTGCAGATTGCAGTTGGCGTACAAGGTAATCATTTTTTTCTTTCAATTTTTAACATTGAACCAAATTTACATGCTCTTTACGTACTAGTTTACTTTCTTAATTACTTCAATTAAGCTCAACAGAGTTTCATTTAGGAATTTAAATTAATTATCTTTCTTTTTGGTGCTTAAGGTGTTGAATCAGTATCTTTACAAGGTGAGGATAGCAGTCAAATTGTTGTCGTTGGGAATGACATTGATTCAGTCCACTTGACATCTTTGCTGAGGAAGAAAGTTGGATCTGCTGAGTTAATGAGTCTCTCACCAATCAGTTCTGAGGGGGAAAAACATCAAGAGCCCAAACACAATGGAATACAATCAATGGTTTGGCCAGCTTATCAAGCTAGTGTGCCATATTATTATACGTATGACGTCCCAAATAACAACCAAGACTCCTGTACTATTATGTGACCACGTGTATGAATTTTGTTATTGGCTAAAACTTAGGTAGAGTTTCTTAGATGTTGTAACTTAAATTCTACATATGATTCGTGCCATTGAATTTAATTCAATAATCTCAAGTAGAGCACTGTGTTAGAAGTGTGGAATGACTTTCTCTGGTCTATCTCTTTAATAGAAAGAAAAAATTTGTAAAAGAAAGTGTAATTGACTAAGAAATTATATTCATGTGATCTAATAAGAAATAAGGATCTAGTTCAAGGCATATGGTTTGTTGTTAAAATACATTTCTTCAGTGTTATTTGCAAAAGTTCTCTAAACTGAGCAATGGCTAGAAAATGGAATTCTGAACCTCTTAGTAGACCTCAAAAACATCTAATAAAGTGAGTAGAAGGAGATCTGAATATCATCAAATCCCACTTTATTTTATAACTTTGTTCACCTGTAGGGGCAGTAGACAAAAACTACTAAGACAGTAAATTCAAGATGGAAAAACCTCACCCTTGCCTTAGGGTATATAATGAAATAACAACACTACATTGTTTTATAACATGAATTTCTAAACTCAAAATACTGTACATTGGAAAATTTATTCAAAATACGCATTACTGTACATTGGAAATGTACTCAAAATACTGTACATTGTTTGCCATAACTAATAAAAACCATGCTTTTACTAGTCTTGGGCACGTCTCAGCCATTAGTCTGCTAGCCATGTATACTCTGTCAGCAAACCAGTCTGATCCCCAGTAAAAAAGAGGCCCGCAGGACCCATTTGAAGGGTCTGGATTTCTTGTTTTGCAAATAATCTGCCCGTCAGTGAATCTGAAACATAAATCACTAATATTAGTCAAATCCAAGAGGGAAAAGAAGATTTTTCACAAAGGGAAAATTGTACTCACATTGGCAGTTCATAGAGGTGGACAGATTTATCAGTACAAAAGCAATACAAGATTGGTTTAACATCCGGATCAGTCATCCCAGAAAGTGCAAGGATACCCTGTACCATGAAAAATCATGTCATCCAGATTCCAATTAGTTGACACAGTATCATCAACATGATACTGAAAGTGATTCTAGTTCAGAACCTAGAGACATCACAACATTGAAAGTGATTCTAGTTCAGAACCTAACCAGTCATCTCCACGATTCTTTTGTTCCATAGACACAATCTTCCCACCAGCCAGGTCTCCAAGTCAATCGCCTCCACGAATCTCTTTTTCCATAGAGACATTCTTCCCCCCAGCCAGGTCTCCAAGTCAATCAGATAGTTCCGAAAATTATGAAGAAATGTGAGTTGTCAAGGCACTTGTACAAGCTGAGGTAAAGGTTCAGGCACAAGATGGTAATGCTGATGACAGAGCTGCTGAAGCTGGTGATAAAGCAGCTGGTAAACGACCTGTAGTATATTTATAATAGGCAAAACTGCAGGTAGCATAAGTTAGCTAAGAAGGATAGAGTCTGTACACGTGTCAGTGATCTAGAATGATTGAATCAGAGTTTATTAATCCAGTCCACATTATACGGAGGTAGTTATGGTATATATAAGCGATAATAGAATTTCTCATTTCCATTGGAATCGTTTCTATTCTCTATGTTTTCTTCTTCATTTCCTATCTTGCATTGCTTTACTTTTCACGAGTAAGCATGATGACCGAAAAGTATTGAAATTCCAGTCATGCACGCTTTTATTTCATACTAATTAACACTTCTAAACTTTATTGCAACAAAAGATAGTGATCGAGCTCACCTCAATTTTATGTCTTTTATCTGATCATTGTAAAAATTGTTTAGGAATTCATCATCATAAAGGGACCCAACACCATAGAGTGCTTATTTTTCGTCGTCTAATAACTTATAAATAAATATCCCTGATGAAGTTTTCATTTTCATTGAATACTGTCATATTATTTGTGAGATTTGTTCTATTTTGGATGCTTGAACCAACATACTACTAGCCCATGTATGGATTTATAAATGAAAGCTAATTGTATTTTAAAGAAAATCTTCTATGTTTAATTTGAAACGTAACATACCCACCACTACCGATATTGGTACATAAGGGACCCTTGAGGGAAACGTTTCTCACTATTTATTTTAGTGCAATTTTTCTTTGATAGAATACTTTACTAGTCTATATATATATATATATATATATATATAAAACCGAAACTTTTGAAACTTCCACAATTTTCCACGTCAGCACAGTATTAAAAAAATAAAAAATAAAAAACCAAAAAAGCACAATATTAAAAAATTAAAAAGAAAATTAAAAAAAAAAGTCCTTTCCCATTCCCTTTCACGATGGTTTTCACGATGCTCTCCTTTTCCCAAATTCTCTGCCTTTCGCACCATCGACCATTGATCATCTACCTTCTTCAGACAAGAGAAATAACCCCACATCTAAGGGTGGGAATGTAAAAAAGAAATTATTATTTTACCTCATCTTTCTCTCTCTTCAAGCACAACTCTCAGCTTTCCTCTCTCTCACATCTCGGCTCTGTCTCTCTTAGTTCAAAAGCTTGAAGGCTGCGACGATGGCAGAAGTAAGGGACGACGGGGGCAGGGGTAGGAAGACAGTGAAAGCAGCGGTGGCTTGAAAAACAACTCTCAGCTTTCCTCTCTCTCACATCTCGGCTTTGTCTCTCTCAATTCAAAAGCTTGAAGGCTGCGGCGATGGTAGAAGCAAGGGACGATGGCGGCAGGGGCAGGAAGACAGTGAAAGTAGCAATGGCTTGAAAGTTTTTCATTTCTGGGTTTCTGTTTCACTTGTCATGGTCATGGATAGTGGGCTTTGCTCACCGTGGGTTGTGGGCCGTGGGTGATGGGTGATAGGCTTTGCTCGCCGGTAGTTGCTAGGTGTTTGGGTGGCTTTGAATGTTGGTTTGGTGGTTTTTTGGGTGTTGGTTTGATTGGTGGATGTTTCGTTTGGTGGGTCTTTGGGTGGCTTCAGATCGGCCTCCACCTCCCTCTCTCACGCCTTGATGGGTATGGGTCGAGGGTCGTGGGGCTGTGTCCCCTTCACCTTCGATGGTTCTGTACCGACCTAGCCCGTCGAGACCGGCCCAAAGTTATTATCTTATAAACCTATAATATATATATATATATATATTTTATATTTTTTTTTTTTTTTGAATCCGAACTCTATAACTATATATATAAACCTTTCACGATGCTTTTTTTTTTTTTCACGGCTGTTCAATTCCTAGGTTTATTGCTATTGCCTTTCTCTTCATTCTTTTCCTCCATTCGAATCAGAGTTAAAGGTATGGTATTTGTTTGTCTTTGTGATGACCCCAGCCTATTTTTAGTGTGGATTTCTTAACTTTTTTTTTGAATTTTAGTTATATATTTTTGTGTGAAAACTAAGCTATTGGTCAATTCGAATTGTTTTTGTACGGAAACTGAGCTATGGTTTATTTTTTTTACCCCAGCCTATTTTGTATTCTAGAGTTGATTGAATTGTAGTTTTTGTGCACACACCTAGATAATCAATTTGAATATATGTTTTTGTGTAGAAACTGAGCTATTGGTCAATTTGAATTGTTTTTGTGTGGAAACTGAGTTATGTGTTTGAATTTGTTTAGTGGAATTGTAGTTTTTGTGCACACACTTAGATAATCAATTTGAATATATGTTTTTGTGTGGAAACTGAGCTATTAGTCAATTTGAATTGTTTTTGTGTGGAAACTGAGCTATGAGTTTGAATTTGTTTAGTGGAAACTGAGTGAGGTGGAGTTATCAGCTTGCTTCTTGATAATCTTAAAGAAATTGGTGTGGAGTACGTTGAGGTTAGTGTAACAACCGTCTCACTTAAATTTATTTTAATTACTTCTAGAGTGGAGTTGATGAATTATTTAATTTATTTTAGAAGTAAAATTATTTTTATATTTAAAAAAAAAAAAGGGCTAACGTGTATAGTTATTTTGTGTGGATTATTCATATTTAACTTTTAGGGTCCATTTGGATACAGCTGAAAACTGAAAACTGAAACTGAAAATTGAAAAACACTGTAGCAAAATAATTTTTAAATGTGTAAATAGTACCGTGGGACCCATTTTTAATATTTTTTTTCTGAATAAAGTGATTGTGGGTCCCATGAACAGTGCATAAACAGTATATGAACAGTAAAATTTGTCTCCCGCACAGTACATGAACAGTACTTTTACTGTTCATTCGCTGGAAAAAAAAAAAAAAAAAAAAAAATTTTCCTGAAACGCAAACGCGTTTGGGAAGCGCAAACGCGCTTCCCAAACGCACTCTTAGTCTCCTTATTGTTTTAGGACTAGGATAAGAGACTAAAACCTATTTGGATTAGGAGTTTAAGTGTTATTGGAATTTTTTAGAGTTTTAGCCCATCTAAACAACCTTGATTTGGAGTGTTATTTTAGAGATATATATATACTTAGTCTTTTAGGTCAGTCACGTGAAAGGGAGAGAGAGACACTGGATGCTAAAAAGCTACGGCAAAAAGGGTTATTGCCAAACTTGACATAGACGACTTCAAGGTAACCATTAACAAGCTGATTATTGATTGTGTGTGGTATCATAGGTTAAAGATACGTGTTGTTTATCTCCATACAGTAGAGTTTATATTACAATATTACATGGTGCAAGATATCTCTAAGTTGATGGTATAAGATTTCTTGAAGTTTCTATGTTATGACTTAATTAAGTGGCATGTCAGGTATTTATATATATTTGTAGAGAGTAAAGAGTCAAATTGATGTACATAGCATGGTGAGTCATAGGATTACATGATATCAATACCCCAATTGAGATCGAATTCCCTATATCCAATTTAAATAGACTATCATGAGATGTAAGTAATACTAATGCTTGTGGATTATTTCGGATCTGATGGTAAAGTGTTAAATACTAATGATAGGCCTTTGGTTAAAAACATTGTTAGGATCTGACATGTAAGTATGTTGTATGAAGGTCCATATGTGATTTTGGAAGAGGGATAGCATGATTGGTTTATGTAAATAGTGTAAGTATGGCTTAACACGGTAAAATCATCTATTTGTGTATTAGGTTCAAGTGACATCAGCTTGGATAGTTGAGATCTATCGTGTTTTGGTGATTTGAGGTAAGTGGACTTCAGAACATGACGTCTCTCAGGACGTTTATATCTATATATATATTTATGGTAAAAATATATTTATATATACACAATTGCAAAAGTGAAGTTTCCAAAAACTTATACTATTATCAATGCTTTGTACACATACCTAAATTTTATTATTTCTTAAGTGTTACCTTGAATCTGTATGTGTTAAGAATGACTCAAAACTATATTTTTGAGAAAGTATTTGTTATAAGATATATGATTGGTATTGACAATATTGTAATAAAATAAGAATGTTTTCAAATAGTCAGCTAGACAATCTGCAACCTTTGCCAACACAGGGTTAAGTGTTGGTCTTCGGCCGATGTAGTGTTATTGTGGTGTGGTGCAGTGTTATTGTTTGCTCTTTAGAGCCAGTGTTGCCTCTCTGAGGTTAGTGTTATTGTTCCCCATGGGAATCACCCACCGAGTGTTTAGCAGCTTATGTCTTTGTCTGGCTAATGACTAATGTTTTCCATATCGAATTACTATTTTATTGTTACTGATCTTTACAAGTGGAAAAAAATTGTTTATTGTTATAATAAATTGTTTCTACCTATTTAGTGTATTTTGGCCAATTAAAGTGGTTACTATTTTATTTATTGATTACAATATTATAGTAAATGTTTTGTAAAGACTATATTTTGTTAATGATACTAATGTTTTGTTTTGAAAGACATCCTCATGTTATGTAGTCTCTTATTGGGCTTCTAGCTCACCCCCCCTTTCTCCACCCTTTCAGATTAGAGCAGTGGAATATCTTTTGGTGGTAGATCATTGGAGACATAGATTGAAGACTTCTTTTGGAGCTATGTTAGTCGAGGGATTGTTTTAGTATATTTTCTTAGGATAGTAAGTTGGCATTTGTGGAACTCTTTGAGATTGTATTTGGAGACTTTATTGTTAAAGTTTTTGTTTTATGGATTTCATAGGAAAGATATTGATTATTTGAAGTTTATTTGTGGATATTTAATTACGCTCTGTTCCATTATATTATTGATGAATATTTCTAAGATAGGTTATGCATCTAAATCCTTGGTATGGGTTTGGGGTGTTACAGTTAGTTATTCATTACATTGTTCATACTGAATTATGTCTTTTTTTTCTTTTTTCTTTTTTTCTTTTCTTTACAGATATGGAGCAGGTTTTAAATCTACTTTTATGCTTGGATATATATGTTTCTTTTCATAGATATAAATTAATTTTCTGTAACATTTTCTTATTTGGTATATTTTGTTGTTAGAAGTATGGCTTTGATTATGTGTGGTTTATATGTAAAATTTGTATATTGACGTCTTGAATTGAGGTTGATTTTGGGTATAGTTGACATCAACCAGTTGATTTTGTACAATTGATTTTGTATATAAAACAGCCTTTTAAATTCTAATGTCATCATCTTATTCCTCTCATAGCAAATTGAACCAAATTCAATGGAAATCCCCCACTTGGGTTTTGCCCTATTTATGGGTTGAAAATATATATCTAGGTTTTTTGTAATCCTGGGATCTAACTTTGGTTTTGGATATATTATGTATATGAAATTAATGGGCAGCAATGCAGTGTATTGGTGTGTAAAATTGTTGTGCCCAATGCATTGGACAATATGGAGATGCTGTAAATGGCACATTGAGGTTGATGACCCCCCCCCCCCCAACTGTTTTCCCAATTAGTTAATAGTTAATAGGATGAACCTGTGGAAACATTGTTAATGTGGTTTTGTTTTGTTTTGTTTTGTTTTGTTTTGTTTTTAGCTCACATAGTGAATGATGGGACCCAAGTGAAAATTGATACATATTTAGAAACATTGATTAGGAAAAAGGAAATAAGTTGAACCAGGGGAAACATTATGAAGATACAAAAAACACTTTAAAGTTGTCTTTCAATCTCTAAGATTTTCTATGAACAATTTGGTTTTAATGAATTTGTGATTTTGGTACTAAAGACGTATTGGAACAAAGGAAATTTTTTTGCTTTTATGCACAATTTGGTTTTAAAGAATTTGTGATTTTGATACTAAAGACGTATTGGAACAAAGGAAATTTTTTTGCTTTTATTCACAATTTGGTTTTAAATTGAAACATAAAGGAATTAAACTCTTATATTTAGTTATTTGAGGATTTTTTTTACTATAGCATTAACTATTTGTCTATATACATCTAATTTCTAAATATTGTAGTGTTCTCTTTACATTTAAAAAACTCATGAGACTCAATTTGAATTGTAACTTATCATGTTTAAATAATTTCTTTTGAATTTTAAGTAATTAATATTTGCATTGGCATGTTGTTGAGATTCAATAGTTGTGTCTTTAAAATCAAGAGGAACTGAAAAACAATATCTAAACTTCAACATTTTTTAAATATAATGAATGCATTGAATATTTAGTGGAAGACATGAAATAAATGAAATTGAAAAAGAAGAACGTGCTACTAGAGAATTGATGCTGAATTCCAATAGCTAATGTCACATCATTTGGAAAAAATTGGTAGCTTTTCCATGCATCGCACAGGTTAGCGACTAGTATAGTTTAAAGGCTTAAAAGGTGAGATCCAGCTCTTTCTAGGTAATCTCAATGGTCATTTGCCTGGGCTATAAAGGTTAAAGGGTTACTTTCAACCTTTAACTTTTCTTCATGGGAATAGAAAGTGCGTCCTCGAATGAATTATGATGCTAAAATAAAATTTTAATTTATGGCGCTTTATAATGATTGTTTATTATACATTAAATTAAAAAATCAGTTTATTTTTTTATTTATGTGTAGGCGGAGTTTAAAAATTAGACAATTCTTACATAAAATGACGGTAATTCTCATATTTAGACACAGTCGTGACCGGGTCAACTAAAAAGGAAGAATCGAAGAAAACCCATGCCCCTATGGGTAGTCCAAAAAACACAACAATCCATTCATTGGCTTTTCATAAAAGATAACCGCGTGCTTTCCTTCTAAAAGAAAACAATACCCAACTATAAATATAAATGTGTGTGTGTATATATATATATATAAACGATAATTTTTTTTTTCTTTACTTTTAAGGACAATTGCAAATTTCATTGTCTAGAGTAAGAGATCCTTATTGTGCTTGTCATCTATTAAAGTAAGATATATTTTTTCATTTTATACTTTTCTTATATTGACTTATATAAGTTTAGTTAGGTAAAATGATGTTTACCATTTAAGTTGATCATTGTGCATTTGGAAACTAATAATTAAAAGCTAGTTTTTTGCTTAAATTATCTAAAATTTATGGGTCCCATATTACTTTTTGTTTTAGCTTTATTGCAAATAATTTAATTTTCATTCATTTGGAAATAAGTTAGCTTATAGTTTTTTTTTTTTTTTGGTCTCATATTATGCAAATAAGCTACCAAAAATAAGCAAAAAAATCATTTAAATGGTAGCTACTTGTGATTTAAACGATTATTGAACCAAAAAAAATCCTAATTTAAACTCTTTTTAGATTGATCTAACATGTTTAAAGAATATTATTTGTGATCAATATCATTTAAATGGTAGTTTATAATTTACAAATTGACTAGATGAAAAAAAAAATATTTTGATTATATGAACTAACTTGATTTAAATATATTCATCATATGTGATTAAGATAAGTTATCATGGTATATAATTTCACTTAGGTCTATCCTCTCATTTTGATTGTAGCTGTTAAATTTATTTGACTTAAATGATAATTGTCTTAGTCTTGTGATGGAGGATGAAACTAAAGGAAAGTGTTACATCCACAATATTTTCACAAGTTATAGTTGGTAATTTGTTATTGGTTTTAATTTGAATCTACAACTTAAATTACTTTTTTACCCACCCATAACAGTTAATAATAATCTGTCACTTAAAATTTGTTGTAAAAAAGTTGTGAACATAGCATTTCTTTTAAACTAAATTGTGATGCAGAAATTGGGAGCAACTATGTAACACTTGTTGGAAAAATTGGTTTTGCATCTCATACAAAACCCACAATGGAAGTAATAAAAGGATCTACTTCATTCATGTGAGATAACATGGAATATTTAGAATTTTAGAAACAAAGAATAGAAAGGCATACCTTGATGCAGTGAAATTCAAAACAAAAGAAGATCGAACTTGTGAAGATCTTTAATCTTCACCCCAATTCCAAATATGTCCAAGATGTGTGGTTTCTCAATCATTTATGTACACATTTGTTCAAGAGAGAATGTGTTTTGCAAAAACAGTATATTTCTCTTTTAATCGTACGTACATTTTTTAACTGTCAAAAGCAGTTACTTTATTTAATAACTCTTATTAAATAAACAACTTATTATCTAATTGGGTTAGCCTTTTGGACTAGCCCAATTGGGCTTTAGTGTGTGGCTTGGGATGAGACCAAAGGGACAAATGAAGCTCTAGCTCCAATGGGCTTCGGGCTTATCTATCAACTCTTGACAAGCCCAAAGTTACCATTAATTATATTTAATACCACTATGTAAATATAATTGCACTCTAAGCTTTATTAATAAAATTAAATCCCAAGACTTTATTATCTAAACAGTTAATTCATTCATGAAAATATTCATAGTAATACAAAGTCATAATATATAACTACCACTTTGAAAATTACTACTTCTTGATCCTTGAGTACCTGGTTTAATTCTTTAAATTATTTATATATATTTATGAAATCAAATTTCATAAAATATAAACTTTAGTAACTCTTTACTAAAGTGGTTTGGCCTAACACTCTGAATAACCAAACTCATTAAACTTATCTTAAGGGAATATTTTATATCTCTACAAAGAGACTATAAATTCCATCTTGAGAATATGTATTCCTTTAGCACTACATGTGGTTGCCCAACATACTAAGGTTTTGACCGTTGAATTAGATCTCACTCCTAATATATCAAAGCAACCTACATTTTATGATCGGGATTGAGAGTTTATGTAAATGAAAGTCGTGAGATTTATTATTTAGTTGGCAGTCGTTAATAGAATAATTAATCTCACAGTGGTCTAGTTTAATATGTCTTATACACTTAATAAGACACATCAACATATATCAACTAGAAGTCTCCACTTCTATGATCAAGACAAACCATCTTAGTTGACACGTTATGATCTTCACAGATGAAATGTCCAATTTCATCACTGACAACGAATTAAGGTTTTGAGTTTATAAAGAACTTGTAATTTATATTTTCTGTGACTAAATCACATACTATGCATCTCAAGGACTATATGATAATGTGCAAATATTCATGTTACTATTATTTTAGATAATAAAGCAACTTCATTATTTATAACATAATGTCATACATTATATCATACACAACATCATACAATAGGATTTTAAGACACTAATCCTAACAACACTAGCAATAGTGACTCAAGAATTGAAATGCTCAAGGAGGGTTGGTAAAAGCATAGTCACACTTTCATAAAGCAGGGGCTTTGGCTTTAAGAAGAGTTTATGATCTTAAAGGCTAGCAACCCAAGCTCTTGCAAAATGGGCAAGTAACCCTAGGTTTTTCGGATGTCCGAAAAGTTGTAATTTATCATATGCTTTTATTTTAGGCCTTGTTGTATTATGTAAAATTTTTTTGAGAAGAATATTTGTTTTTTAGTTTATGAAGTTTTCCTATTATCAGCAGCAAAAAAATAACCTTTTTTTTTTCTTAATCTATTGTACTCATTTGGCACAACTTACATATTTTTTTTCAGTTCTTTGAAATAAACTATTTAAAAAAACCTCCATTTAGAAAAAAAAGAAGAAGCTGTTCTAGAAATAAAAAAGTTTGGTTTCAAAAAGGATATGAATCAAACGAGTAAGAACTTCCTAGCAGGAAAGTAGGAAGCAGGAACACGTCCAATAATTGAGTCATGTCGTGATACTCGTCATTCCATTACAAAGATAGATTTAATAATAGAGAAGTTTCTACTAATTTTCTTTATATCATCACGTGCTTTTGCTTTAGGTCTAATCGCTTTTGCATTAAAAAAGAAAAAGTGCTTTTGCTTTAATTTTCTATAAGGTTGGCAGATTAATTATGACGGATACGTAGCAAAAGTAGTTGTGTTAGTAGCGTTGCTTTTAGTTAGACAAAGAATAATACTTAAAAGAGAAAAGTTGTGTCTAACAATATTTTCATAACAAATTTTTTTTAGCTAATTGTTACTAGTAGATAAAAAAAGTAGTTTCAGTTGTGGGTTCAAATTAAAGCAAATAATAATTTATCACATAGAATTCGTTGTGAAAACATTGTAGATGTAACACTTTTTCTACTTAAAATTATAAGAGTCATTCACCAGTTCCACAAATGTTTATTACGGTGTTAGAGTTCAATGCAATTTCAGTAATTAATGAATATTATAAAATTATTGTAATGTATAAAAGTATGTTATTCTTTGTCTAAAAAGAGGAACAAATGAAAATTAAAAAAAGAAAAATAAAATGGATTATCATGTGATGTGACAACTTATCATAGTAGAACTCTACTATCACAATCTAACTTGAAAAAAAAAATGATCAAAAAAATTGTAATTTTTCTATTCAATATGACATGAGTTACTTTCTTCTTTGGTAAAAAGGAAAAAACAAAAAAGGTGTAGAAAGCGTAAAATATAGCTCTTCTTATACATGTTTGTTAATTTATACCGGATCCAGTCTATGGTTAAACTGGATTCATTTCAAAATTTTGTTTGATCTTGATCAAACTTCAGTCCACAAATGATGGCAGTCCTTATATTTGAATTTGACCTCGTCAACTATAAGTCAGGCATACCATTCAATTATTTGGGTTTCATAAAGAAACCGCGTGTAACGGTGTAAGCTTCATTAAGTAGTTGACCATACTTTCTGGACATGATAAACAATTAGTGTAACTGTGAACTTAAACTTACGCCTATATATATTAAGCTACGACACTAGCTACCTAAACACACTTTGCTCCCAGATAAGATTTTGAACTCTCTGGCGAAGATAATATATCCTTTTCTTTTTGTTTCTTTCTGACATTAAGCAACAACAACCAGAATTAGCTAGCTAAACAAAGCACCCTGCGGCTCCCAGATAAGAATTTGAACTCTCTCACCAGGAAAATGAAGGTAATAATGAATACCATGCTGAACAATTATTTACAAGTTCTGTTCCTTATGTACTCCTAAGCATTTTTATGTCATTAATTGACACTTCTAAACTTTATTGCAGCAAAAGGTAGTGATCAGGGTCACCTTAAATAATGGCAAAAAAAATGCTCGGTCCAAGGCCATGCAGATTGCAGTTGGTCTACAAGGTACTCATTTTTATGTCTTTTATCTGATCATTGAATTGATTAGGAATTTAAAACTAATGATCAAATTGTTTTTCTTTTGGGTTCTTAAGGCGTGGAATCTGTGTCTCTACAAGATGAGGACAGCAGTCAGATTGTTGTTGTTGGGGATGACATTGATTCAGTCAACTTGACATCTTTGCTGAGGAAGAAAGTTGGATTTGCTGAGTTAACGAGTGTCTCGCCAGTCAGTACTGAGGGGGGAAAACCAAAGCAAGAGACCAAACCCAGTGAATCTGGAATACAATCATTGGTTTGGCCAACCTATCAAGCTGGTGTACCATATTATTATCAACCCAGTGCGCCATATTATGCATATGAAGTCGCGGGTTACAACCAGAACTCTTGCATTATTATGTGACCTACATGTAGGAATTATTTGAAGGCTAAAACTTGGGTAAAATTTCTTAGGTGCTGTAACTTGATTCTACGTATATATGATTCTTGAGATTGAATTTGATTTAAGAATCAAAAGTAAGAGCACTTAAAGTATAGAAATCTAGGAAGTGTGGATTGATTTTATGGTTCTCATTCAATGGGAAGGAGAAAATTTTGTTTTAAAGCATGATATGAAGTGATAATAAAATTATAGAGAGAGCGCTGTATAAGAGATTATTTTCATGTAATGGGCATGTGGTTTTTTGTTGAAATAAATTTCTTCAATATAGCATTAACAAAAATTCTCTAAACTGAGCAATTGGTGGAAAATGGACCTCTAATTAAACCTCCAAGTCAACCTCAAAATATCTAATAAAGCGGGGAAAATAGATCTGGGGTTCTAGTTAACTCAATTGATAAAGTCTCTGATGGTTGAATAAGAGATTTGGGGTTCAATCCTCACCTATATCAAAAACTAATTAGTGTCTTCATTTAATGATAATAAGCATTATCAAAAGCAAACGCCATAGGTTGAAACTCCCTAATAAAACAATAAAATAAAATAAAATAAAATAAAACCCGGGGATAAGGAGAAATTGTCATTCAATCGCAAGTTATTTACTAAATAAAATTAAAGATTTCTTAAAACTTCTTTATAGGTACGTAGGACATTTTTTACACAATTTTGGATTTTGATCATACTTATCTCAAAAAATAAACAAAGCCCAAAATCCATTATTATAGCCGTAAAATTGACATAATTCAGTCCACAAAACCAGCTAAACTCGGCTCCTAAAGCCAGTCAACAAGATTGATTAACTCTCAAGCTCACAAAGTTCAATAAAAGCCAATTTCTCAAGAATGAACGAAATTAAGCTATGTTAAGGCCATATTAGGGATTCATCATCATAAAAGACCCAACACCATAGAGTACTATAGATAAAAATAAAAGCTAGCTAAAATAGTATAGTAGGACCCATGAATAGCACCAAAAAGTGCAATGAGGCTTATAAATAGTAGTAAAATTAAGCTGGTTTTTTAAGCTGGAGCCTAACGCACACCTAATAACTTATAAATAAAATATCCTTGATGAAGTTGTCATTTTCATTGAATCTAGTCAAATTCTTTGTGAGATTCTTTCTATTTTGGATGCTTGAACAAACATACTAATAGCCCATATATGGATTTATAAATGAAAGGTAATTGTGTTAGAAGTATTGGTTAAATGATTTAGGGTCCATTTGAGAACAACTTATTTAACTAAAACTGAAAATTTTCTACTGAAAGCACTGTAGATAAAGGTAAAAGCTAGCCGAAATAGTATAGTGAGACCCATGAATCATATCAAAAGTGTAGTGAGACCCATGAATAGTAGCAAAAATAAGTTAAATAATAAATAAGTTGGCTTTAAACTCTAATCCCAAATGCAATCTAAATTTACCATATCATAATAACTTAAGATTTTGGGACAATCGGTAATTTAACATGGTATCAGAGCATGAGATCCTGAGTTCGATTCTTATCTCCTCCACTCTACCTTCCATTTAAATTTCCACATGTTGGGTCTCATTCATTAAAAGGTAGTTTTGACCTACATGTAAGAGGAAGTGTTAGAAGTTGGGACAATCGATAATTTAACAAATTATATTTAAAAGAAAGTCATCTATGGTTCATTCCCAAAAAAAAAAAAAAAAAAAAAAAAAAGAGTCAATTTCAACAATAAAGATATCATTTGTATACTTAAGAGTATAAATGGTGTTATGTTATTTTAAAAATTTTAAATGATATAACACTAAATACATATTTATATATTTAATATCTAATATGAACTATAAAATTAATTGGTTTCATATTCTGGCATCTACTAGTGGATCTAATCTATTTATTAAACCAACATGTTTTTTTCTAGAGTCGAGCTTAAGACATTGTATGATGAGTTACAGGCATTGTAGTTGTAATGTTTTTTTTTTTTTTTTAAGTACTCACAACACTAATATAAAACTTATGTTGGAAAATAGAAAAATAATTTTTCAAGAGATATTTATATTTATTTTTTGATATTTGGTATAGTATAAGAGTCTGGTGTTCAAAATTAATCAACTGAAAATGTAATATACCCGCCACGACCACTATCGAATTAAGGGACCCTTCAGGGAAAACTGGAAAAGTTTCATTCTATTTATTTCAATGCAATCTTTCTATGATTGAATACTTTGCTAGCATAATTTAAAGGCTCAGAAGGTGAATTCCAGCTCTTTCTAGGTAACCTCAATTGTCATTTGCCTGAGTTATAAAGGTTAAGGGGTTTCAAACTTTCAACTTTTCTTTATGCCAATAGAAAGTTCATCCTACTATGAATTCTGATGCTCAAATAAAAATTCAATTTATGGTACTCACTTTATGATGACTGCTCATTATCATCAAATAAGAACATCAGTTGATTTTTTATATAAACCGGGTTCAAAAATTAGATACTCCATACATAAAATGACAACAATTCTCATATGTAGACATGAGTTCGTAACCAGGTCAACTAAAGAGAAGAACCTTAAGAAAGCCCATGCCCCGTGGGTAGTCCAAGAAAGACCACAAAGCATTCATTGGCTTTTCATAAAGAGAACCGTGTGTTTGCCTTCTAAAAGCACAATACCCAACTTTTTGTAGGGCATTCCTCTACAACTTTTACTGGACAGATAAAAGGTAGTCTCAATTTTTGTTTAGACTAAAATTGGTTTATACCACTACCTCCACAAAAAAGTTAGAAAATTTTTTATACACTTCCCCCCTATGGATCCTATCCTATAAGCTATTGTGAATCTTGATTGCATAAAAAATAAGTTTTGTCTATAACGTGTTTGATAACTCTACTTTTAAATTATTCCGAAGAATCATTTTTCAAGACCATGTAAACAAAGTAGAAGTCAAAAGTTTGTTATTCTTACTACAAAATAAGTTATCGTATTCCCCCCCCCCCCCCCCCCCCCTTTTCCTCCCTTTTTAAGGGAGTCTACGTAAAAGGATCTCCTAAGATTTATATCCTCTTTTGAATTAAATTTCAAAATTTTAATTTTGTCAATTGAAATCTCAAACTTATAAATCCTTTTTAGTTTGAACAACTTGTTTATATCTTGACATTAAAGGAATAGAGAAAAATGAGTCTCTATTGATAAAACTATGGGTTCCACTTTGGTAATCAAATTTATTTTTTCTGCCAATCACTTTCTTACTCTAAGCAAAACTTTGTCTTTCCAAACAAAGATTAGTATCTTTGTTAACTTTTCTAGTTTCAAAAATTGCATACTTACTACTAGTTGTGTGCTAACTATTTATTCATAGAGTTCTTAGTGGTACATTTTTTTTCCCTTGAAGGGAAGATTATAAGTACTCTTTATCTGAAAAAATTTTCAATTAACATTTTCTGAAAATTTTATTAGTTTTCCCGTATTTAGTTATGACTTGGAAAATGAGTTAGAAAATATTTTTTGTTGTTTAGATCATATGAAAATCATTAATATTTATTGTAATTTTAAACAATTATATATATATATATATATAAACTTTCATTTACACACAAAAGAAAACTTCGAATGAGAAAATATTTTCAAAATTTTAGGCCATTTTCGAGCTTCAATAAGGAAAAAATACCCTAAATTTGGGATTTATGTAGTAAATTAAGTGGGAAAGCTACTTATTTGAATAAAAAAATGTCTTTTTTTTTTTTTTTTTGAGAGTGACAAAGTTAATGGTTAGTTGACACTATTCAATATATGGGGTATCAATGGCTAGTTAATGATGGATAATAGTTGGTATGTAGCAACCGAGAGGAGTTGAAGAGAGATAAAATAGTTCTTCGTGGTGATCTATTGAGTATGTAATGTTTTTGAAAATGTTTTCTACTCTTAGAAGGCAAATTTTTTTTTTTTTTTTTTGGGTAAACTGGCTATTGATACCCCATTTTTTTGCCATTTACACGATTATCTTAAAAATTTTGTTAGTTGGTAGGTTTCAAAACTATTTTGTAAACTAGCATCTTGAGCTCTAAAACTCGAGTCGAATGAAGGAACTTGAGTCTTGGACTTGAATTCCAAGAGGTGGCAAAGCTGATGTGGATAAGAAATCCATGCGGAACTTGAGTCACTAAGACTCAAGTTCCAAAAAGGAAAAAAATTTCTCAAATGATGACAAAAGAAGAGAAGTTCATATCTCTCATTCACATGTCCCACAATTAAATTTGATGTTCTATCAAAACAAATTCACCAAAGCAACAACAAATTAGTAGCTAGAGGTTTGTACTAATTCTTGCTTCAGCTTTCTTGGTCTAGATGACAAGTGACCTAGCAAAATCAACCCAAACCCATTTGGCTCACCCAAACCCACCCAATTATTAATTGGGTTAAATGGGTATTAACTCAATTAAACCCAATTAACATCAATATTTATTGGGTTTTAATTGGGTACCCAATTAGACCCAATTATGATCCAACTATCATTTCTACAAATCACCAACTCTAAAATGCCCCAAAACCACTAAAATTACCAAAATACCCCATCAACCTAAAAAATGACCAAAATAACACCTAAACCTGCAAATGACCAAAATCCCCCCTAAAATAAAAAAAAAATTAAAAAAAAAAAAAAACCAAAATAACCCCAAAACCCAAAAATGACCAAAATGCCCCCAAAACCTAAAAATTACCAAAATAATCCCAAAACCTACAAAATGACCAAAATACCCCCGAAACCCAAAATACCTCCCAAAGCATAAAAAATGTCCAAAATACCCCCAAAACCTAAAACTTACCAAAATAACCCCAAAACCTAAAAAATGACCAAAATATCATTTGAAACCCAAAAAATGGCCAAAATAACCCCAAAGCCTAAAAAATGACCAAAACAACCCCAAACCTAACAAATTGACCAAAATACCCCCGAAACCTAAAAAATGACAAAAATACCCTTGAAACCTAAAAAAATGACCAAAATAACCCCGAAGCCTAAAAATTGATCAAAATAATCTAGAAACCTAAAAATGACCAAAATACCCCCTAAAACTAAAAAATTACCAAAATACCCCTTAAACCTAAAAAATTACCAGAATACCCATGAAACCTAAAAAATGACCAAAATACCCTTAAACCTATAAAGTGATAAAAATACCCCTAAACTTTTGAAATAACCCAAAACCTCTAAAATGGCCACAAACAACTTGAAACCTCTAAAATTACCAAAAATACCCTGAAACCCCTAAAACGACCAAAATACCTCTAAACCTATAAAACAACCAAAATACCCCTCAAAATATCTAAAATGGCCAACGTACCACTAATCCTATACGATGAACAAAATACACCCGAAGCCTCTAAAACTAACAAAATAGGGGTTTGGGGTATTTTGGATGTTTCGAGGGTATTTTCGTTAAATTAAAGGTTCTAAGAGTATTTCAGTCATTTTGTAAGTTTTGAGGGAACGTCACTAATTTTTTAGGTTTTAGGGGTGTTTCGTTAACTTTTAGATTTTGGGGCCATTTTTTGTAATTCTCTAGGTTTTGGAGGTCATTTAAACTTTTTAGGTTTTGGGGATATTTCAATCGTTCTTTAGGTTTCTGAGGTATCTTAGTCATTTTTAGGTTTAGGGGGTATTTTGGTCATTTTCTTTATGTTTAGGGAGTATTTTGGTCATTTTTTAGTTTTAGGGGGGATTTGGGTAATTTTTAGGTTTAGGGTGTATTTTTATCGACTTGTAGGTTTAAGGGGCATTTTTGTCATTTTATAGGTTTCGGGATATTTTGGTCATTTTTTAGGTTTTGAGGATATTTTGGTCATTTTAAGGTTTAGGGGTTATTTTGGTAATATTTAGGTTTCAGGGGTACTTTGTTCATTTTTTAGGTTTCAAGGGGTATTTTAGTTCATTTTTAGGTTTCGAGGGTATTTCCATCATTTTTTAGGTTTCAAGGGTATTTTGATCATTTTTTAGTTTCTAGGTTATTTTGGTCAACTTTTAGGCTTCAGGGTTATTTTGGCCATTTTTAAGGTTTCGGCGTTATTTAGGTTAATTTTTAGGCTTCGAGATTATTTTGGTAATTTTTTAGGTTTCAGGGGTATTTTGGACATTTTTTGGGTTTTGGGGGGTTTTTTGTTCATTTTTAGGTTTCAAAGGTATTTTAGTCATTTTTTATGTTATAGGGGGTATTTTGGTAATTTTATTTTGTTTTGGGGGTATTTTGGTCATTTTACAGGTTTTGGGGGTATTTTGGTAATTTTTAGGTTTCAGGGGTATTTTGGTCATTTTTTGGATTCTTAGGGGTCTTTGGTCATTTTGTAGGTTTTGTGATTATTTTGGTAATTTTTAGGTTTCAGGGGTACTTTGGTCATTTTTTAGGTTTCAGGGGGCATTTCAGTTAATTTTTAGGTTTCGAGGGTATTTTGATCATTTTTTTTTTGGTTTCTACGTTATTTTGTTCAATTTTTAGGCTTCGGGGTTATTTTGGTCATTTTTTAGGTTTCAGCATTATTTGGTTAATTTTTAGGCTTTGAGATTATTTTGGTAATTTTTTAGGTTTCGGGGGTATTTTGGACTTTTTTGGGTTTTAGGGATATTTTGTTCATTTTTAGGTTTGGGGGGGTATTTTGGTAATTTTTTGGTTTTGGAGGTATTTTAGTCATTTTATGGATTTTGGGGGTATTTTGGTAATTTTTAGGTTTCAGGGGTATTTTGGTCATTTTTCGGATTCCTGGGGGTATTTGGTCATTTTGTAGGTTTTGTGGGTATTTTGGTAATTTTTAGGGTTCTAGGGGTATTTTGGTCATTTTGTAGGTTTCGTGATTATTTTGGTAATTTTTAGGTTTTGGGGTTATTTTGGTCATTTTCTATGTTTTAGGGGTATTTTGATCATTTTTTGGGTTTCGAGGGTATCTTGGTCATTTTTTGGGTTTTGGTGGTATTTTGGTAATTTTTTATTTCGGGGTATTTTGGTAATTTTATGGGTTTTAGGGGTATTTTGGTAATTTTAGATTTGAGCGTATTTTGGTCATTTTTAAAGATTTTAGAGTACTTTGGTCATTTTCACTTTAGTGGCATTTTGGTGATTTTGATAATTGGGTAATTAGGTAGGTTGGGGATTACCCATAATAATTGGGTTGAGTTGTATTTGGGTTAAAAACAATTAGTTAAATGGGTTTTAATAGATAAATGAGTTTTATATACCCAACCCAATTATGACCACCCCAAACCCACCCATTTACCACCCTTAGTTTCTGACAGCACATGCTTCATGATTCAGCTTTCTCCAGTCGCCTTAACTTTACTTAAAAGCTACAGGTTAACTAATACTTTTAGAGCATTTGTTATAAAAAAAAATATTAAAAAAGCAATTATTTTTTTCTTATCCCATAAATTATTTCTAAAAATATTCCCAAACCAATGCACTTAGGGCGTTCCTTAACCTTTCCTTACTTGAAATTATTATTATTATTATTATTATTATTATTATTATTATTATTATTATTATTTGAGAATCAATGATACTTAAAATTATAGGAGTCATTCATTGGTAGGGTACCTTAAATGTTTATTACGGTGTTTTTTTTTTTTTTTTAGATAGAATTCTACTCTAACCTAATCTAAGTGTATTTATATGTGAAACTCCCTCTTGGAGGCTTGACCCCCGGCCATTACGCCCCACACCTCACAAGCACTTATACTTGTGGAGTGACCATCGCACCAAGGACGTGCGGTGGTTACAGTGTTATAGTTCAATAAAACTTTAGTTATTAACAAATATGATATAATTATTGTCAAGTATAAGAGCACTAGCATTTAAGTGTGTTAATCACTAAAATTTTAGTATTTAACACACCAAATACTAAAACAAATCTATATTAGATGTCCCAAATGTTTTTTTAGCATATATTATTATTTTAGCATTTATTATTTTTCTTTAGCATTTTTGTTTGTATGCTTCTACTATTAGAAACGTATGGACCAAATGCTAAATGTAAAAACTCTTTTTTTTTTTTAATTCATTTGTTTCTCTCCCTTTCAGTTCAGTTTCTCTTTCTCTTTTCTCTTTCCTCTCTCTCACTCAACCCCTCTCTCTTCTATCAAACCAATTCAACCATAGTTGTGCCCACGGTTTCTGCTCCACGTAAAGCCAGTCAACGCCACTATCATCGTGATGGTGGCTTAGTTTTCATCTCCTTTTTGTTTGAAATCTGTCTTTCTCCCATTTCTTTCTATTATTTTTTAGACCCCTGAAAACACTTGTGTTTAACCAAATTTAATAGCCAAATTATTACTTAGGTCAATTAGGTGGATCTAGGCTAAATATTCATCAAACATATCATGCACAGCGAAAAACTAAATAACACAAGGTATGGTGACTCAAGAAAACCAATGAAATAATATAGTTTTAAGGTAAAAACCTAGGGGGAACGATCCCAAGAAAACAATCAACTATATCAAATAGAAGTTTATAGTAAAAAAATATACCATTCATAGTAAACTTAACTAAGATTATCCAATCCAATTTTGAACCCCCCAAACTTCTTTGATGTGGATTTGCTCCAACATGAACTTCCAGTGCACTCTTTAGTTCTACATCATAAACCTCCAGTCTGTAACTCCAAGACCACCCTTGAAGGTTTAGATCTAGCACCTTTGATGATTGGTATATATGCAGCAACTTTGGTTCTACTAGTTCTTATGATGTGTAGATTGATTTCCGATAGTGACTTTAAAAGGAGTAAGCACAAAACCTTTTAGATCTCAAAAGAAAAGCTCCCAAGTCTTAACAAAATATGTCTTAGGGTTTCATTTACATACTATGTGAATTAGATCTAAAACCCTAATCACTTACTGGGCTTAATGGGCTAATAGGTCGAAAAATAAATCCTAGAGATTCAAATCTCAATCGGTCGAACCACAGTCTTGATTAGTTGAAGCACAGTCTCGATCAGTCGAGCCTAGCATGTTTCAAATTCCTAAACCTGCAACTTCCTTGTTCTTGTATTCTAACTTGCAACACCTTGAGCATTGTTTAATATACCCTATAGAATCTAAAATCTATACTAGACATGTTTGTGCTCATGGTTTGCAAATTATTCTAAATCTGAACCTAGCACTCTTTATGCCACACTCTTTGCAGGGTTGTGTAAATGGTGTTAATGGTGGTGAAGAGATAGTCGATATTGCTAGGTTGTGTATATGGGTGTTATTTATGGTGGTGATGGTTGGTTTCGTGGGTCATCATATTTTTGGTGGGTTAGTGTCGGCAAAGAGGTTTTTGGGTTGATTTTTGGTTGGTTGATTAGATTCATCTCAATTTTTTGCTTTGTTGCTTTGTCTTTTAGGGGTTTTGGGTTGTTTATAGGTTTTTATTTTGGTATTTTAGGAAGGTGGTGGTGGTTAGCAAGCCATGGGTGGCGGTGGATTGATTTTGAGTTGGATTGCTCTAGTTTTGGGTGAGTTTCAATAGGTTTTGTTTTGAAATTTTTGTTCTAGTGGTGATATTGGCTTCTTGTGGTGGTTGTTGCTTCTGAGGGTGGTGATATTTTTTGTCTTTGTTTTTGTTTTAATAAAAGGTAGGAGTTTTTTTAAGTTATTTTAGTGAGTGATTTGCTAAAGAAAGAGATGTAATGTAGGTTATATTATAAATGCTATGCTAAAAGTATAAATAAAAGTATAAAATAACTTTTTGGTATGTTAAAATAGATTTTCTTTTGAACACCTTATGTTAAGAGCATTAGCATCATGTGCTAAATGCTACATTTTTAGCATTTAGCACACCTAACACCAGAAAATAAGTTGCTTGAGATGTTCTAAATGCCAAAAATTTGCAGCATTTGTGACCTTACCATTCTACGAATAGAACAGTAAGGACACAAATGCTAAAACTAAAAACATTTTTTATTCATCTCTCTCTCTCTCTCTCTCTCTCTCTCTCTCTGTGAAACCAATCCCAACCTCTTGCTGCCACCACCTCTGCTCATCACCTTTACATGCCGCCTCGTCATCTCACCTTCTTGCTTCTTTGCCATTGTCAATCTGAGTAGTCTAAGTTGCAGGTCGGCTGAATTTCTTTTTCCTCTGATGGTGGTGAGTTTCAGGTGGTGTTTTTGCCTTTTTTCCTCCTCTAGTGGTGGTGAGTTTCAAATGGCAGTGATTTTGATTGGTTTTCATGGTGGAGGGTAGTGGTGAGGTTCACAGAGAGAGAGAGAGAGAGAGAGAGAAATTAATAAAGAAAAGAATAGAACATGATATTAGAATATGTGATGTAGAATGTTTTTATTCAAATGCTATATTAAAATAGTAAAAGTAAGATTTGGTATATGAATGTAGCATTTTTTTTTTTTTACATCAGTGGATGCTCTAAGAGCACTAGCATGAGTTGTGCTATGCTAAATGCTATTTTGACACACTAAAACCTACTCTTTTTTTTTTTTTTTTTACCAGATCATTTGACAGTATACTCTATATCACATGATCTATTTTAAAATTTTAGACACATTAAAATAATTTTAAAAATACTCCTTCAAATAAAAATTACATATAAGCTTCTTTGAAAGAGAATAGTGGCATGGGAGGGAGAAGAAAGATATCTCACAAAGAAGATGTGACACAAGGAGAGAGAAAAAAACCATTAAAAATTTTAAAGTATTTTGACCGTACTATACCATTTATAGAACATCATTGTAGCTTCATGCTATTTCTTTTGGCATTTGGTACATCTTATATGAAGTATGGATTTTGGTGTTTGGTGTGCCAAATACTAAAAATTCAGTATTTGGGACACCTGATATCAATGCTTTAAGTATGTTATTAGTTGTCTAATATGACAAACAAATGAAAATTTAAAAGAAGAAAAGAAAAGAATTTTTTTTTTCATGTGATGTGACTACTTTTCAATGTAGACATTATATTACTTCAACCCTATCAAAATCTAACTTGTAAAAATAAAATAAAATGCTCTAAAAGATTGTAACTTTACTATTCAATATGAAATGAGTTACTTTCTTCGTTGTTATAAAAATAAAAAGAGTAGAAAGTGTAAAATATTGTTGGGGGGGGGGGGGGGAATTTGACACGACATGAAATTAGCAGGTTATGAGCTGAGACTTAATGGATTCGTGTTATATTCGGGTTAGCTGGACTAATTCGCTTAATAAACATGTCAAGTTTATGTCTAACTTATAGAACTTGTTTGACCCATTTAATTAAATGAAATTTTATCAATATACCCTTTAAACTCTAGGTATATAAACTCATTAGTTGTTGTGGTTTATTTTTTTGACATATTCTGATTAATTATTTGTGATATTAAGAAATGATTTAATTTTGAATGATTATTTGTGATACATTTACTTATTATTTATGAATTATATATATATATATATATTCATAGTTTAGATTAATTTGGTTAATACTAAAATTTGTATTTTTTTTTTTCACTTTAATAAAATTTGTTAAACAGGTCAACATAACTGATCTGTTTAATAAATGGATCATGTTAGAGCTGAGGGATCTTATCCCATTTAATAAATATGTTAGGTTTGTGTTAATCCATATAGTCAAATACTTATAAGTCAACACAACGTGAATTCGACACGCGAACACAAATCGTCACTCCTAAAATTTAGCCCTTCTTTTACATCTTATTTATTCTGGATTCATTCCCTGGTTAATCTGGATTCATTCCAAATTGGCGTGCATTTATGAAATAAAATTCAATCCTTTTGTTTGATCTTGACCATAATCCTTCAGAATTTAAAGTATAATGGATCCATTTCACATTTTACAGTCCACAAGCAATGATATTACATACTTAAGGATACATGTAGTGCCAAAATAATGTATATCTAGGAAATAAAATTAAATTACAATCCTTATATTGTCATAACCAAATGAAATTTCAAGTGAAATGATTATCTTGTTATGCTTCTACTCAACCAGAGGCATGTATTTGAACGAAAGATAATCCCCCATTTCTGAATTCATGTCCACTGGCAGATGCAATCATGCAAAGATAAATATCTTGTAATCCTATAGCTTTCTTTGTCCTCATTACTTTTTGTACTTGTTGTACTTTTTTTTTTTTTTTTATTATTAGTTTCAACTTATGATGTCTGTTCTTAATGATAGTTTTTTATTATCAGACCAAGACATCAATCAATTTTTTTGATATAGACAAAGATTAAACCCCAAATATTTTATTCAATCATTAAAAATTTTACCAATTGGATTAATTGAAATTCACGTATTTGTTTTAAAAATAAAAGGGTCATCTTTGTTAAAAAATTTATTTATATTTGACCGGGATCAACTACGAGTAGGAGGCCTATGCTGACCGCGTCGTTTGGGTTTCATAAAGAAACCGTGTGAATGCGAAAGCCACTTAAAGTAGTAGACCCACAACTTTATGGAGAGCTAGAGAGGACAAACAAAATGTTGTTAATCTCAATCACCCTCCCATTCAGCTTGTTTGTCATATCAAGCTTCGACACCCAGAAATTATAAGCTATCTAAAACATCACCCTGCTCCTCCCTGATAAGAATTTGAACTCTCTTACGAAGAAAATGAAGGTAGTGGTGAATACCATGCTCAACAATGATTTAGAAGTTCTGTTCCTTACTGTACTTCCAAATTCAAATCATGTCATGTAATGTAATACTAATTGCCACTTATGAACTTTATTGTAGCAAAAGGTAGTGATCCGGGTGAACTTGAATAATGGCAAAAAGAATGCTCGGACCAAGGCCTTGCAGATTGCAGTTGGTGTACAAGGTAATCATTTTTTTTTCTTTCAGTTGTTAACATTGAACCAAATTTACATGCTCTTTACGTACTTGTTTACTCCCCCAATTACTTCAATTAAACTCAACAAAGTTTCACTTAGGAATTTAAAATTAATGATCTTTCTTTTTGGTGCTTAAGGTGTTGAATCAGTATCTTTACAAGGTGAGGATAGCAGTCAAATTGTTGTTGTTGGGAATGACATTGATTTAGTCCACTTGACATCTTTGCTGAAAAAGAAAGTTGGATCTGCTGAATTAATGAGTCTCTCACCAATCAGTTATGAGAGGAAAAAGCAACAAGAGCCCAAACACAACAGAATACAATCAATGGTTTGGCCAACTTATCAAGCTAGTGTGCCATATTATTACACTGACATCTTAGATAACAACCAAGACTCTTGTACTATTATGTGACCACATGTATGAATTTTGTCAATGGCTAAAACAGAAGTAGACTTTCTTAGATTCTGTAACATAGATTCTACGTATGATTCATGCCATTGAATTTAATTCAAAAATCACAAGTAGAGCACTATGTGTAAGAAGTGTGGAATGACTTTCTAAGGTCTATCTCTTTAATAGAAGATAAATTTTTTGTAAAAAAAAGTGTAATTGACTAAGAAATCATATTCATGTAATCTAATAAGAAATAAGGATCTAGTTCAAGGCATATGGTTTGTTGTTGAAATACATTTCTTCAGTATTATTTGCAAAAGCTCTCTAAACTGAGCAATGGCTAGAAAATGGAATTCTGAACCTCCTAGTAGACCTCAAAAACATCTAATAAAGTGAGGAAAAGGAGATCTGAATATCATCAAATCCCACTATGTTGTAACTTTTGTTCACACGTAGGGGCAGTAGACAATAACTGTTAAGACAGTGAATTCAAGATGGAGAAACCTCACCCTTGCCTTAGGGTATATAGCGATTTATTTTCATTATGTAATAATAACACTACATTGTTTTATCCCCAATGTTCATAATAACATGAATTTCTAAACTCAAAATAATGTACGTTGGAAAATTTACTCAAAATACGCAATACTGTACATTGGAAAATGTACTCAAAATAATGTACATTGTTTTCTATAATTAATAAAAACCATGCTTTTACTAGTCTTGGCCACGTCTCAGCCATTAGTCTGCTAGCCATGTATACACTGTCAGCAAAGCAGTCTGATCCCCAGTAAAAAAGAGGCCCCCAGGACCTATTTGAAGAGTCTGGACTTCTTGTTCTGCAAATAATCTGCCCCTGTCAGTGAATCTAAAACAATAATCACTAATATTAGTCAAATCCAAGAGGGAAAAGAAGAAAGATTTTTCAAAGGGAAAATTGTACTCACGTTTGGCAGTTCATAGAGGTGGACAGATTTATCGCTACAAGAGCAATACAAGATTGGTTTAACACTGAGATCAGTCATCCCAGAAAGTGCAAGGATGCCCTGTACCATGAAAAATCATGCCATCCAATTAGTTGACACTTTTGAAAAATTAAGGCTACAGCATCAACAACATGGCATTGCAACAAAATAATACACCTATTGAGTTTTTGCTAAAAACTGTAGCACAACTCAATTACTTAAGAAGGAAAGCAAATAGGAAAGTAAATGAAACTAATTGTGGTTCAATAACTTACATGTTCTTCACTGTGAGTATAGATTACTTCCAAGCTGCCATCCTCAGTAGAAGCCCAAACTTTTATCGTGCATTCCAATGAACCAAAGAACAAATACTTATCCCAGCACATGAGAGACTTCACAACATCATCATGCCCATTCAATGTCATAATACACTGCAAATTTTCATGATCCCAAACCTGAAACAAAATATAAGAACAGAAATGAATTATTATTATTTTTCTGACAAATCAAAACAAAATATATGGTCCTTGCGCACATATAAAGAAAATGACAACTACCAAAAAAAAAAAAAAAAAAAAAAAAAGAGAGAGAAAGAAAAAGAAAAGAAGGGATAGTTAATAGATTCAAATCATATCAGTACCACATAAGATATATACTGCTCAGTTTTACAGAGTAGAACTTAATCAATTTAACGTAAATAATTTAGTCACTAAAACAAGGATATGTTATTGTTGCCTGCAAAATACATGAGGGAGAGTACATCATTTGGTTCGATGCAAGATTTGAAAAGGGGAAATTTCAAACAAGAACAATACAGAATCACTAAAACAAAAGGTCAGCACCAGGTCTAAATGAGATACTATCCAACCACAGTCCTTCCAGTATAGATGAAGCAAGTAATGAGAAGAAAGAACCAACGATCTAAAATAATCAAGCTCTCTTCAAATACTAACTACTCACAACATAAAAGATACAACAGCAGGGGGAAAAAATTCTTGAAGAGAAAAACTAACCCTTATTGTTTGGTCCTTGGAACCTGAGTACAGCCTGTTGCCTCCTCCAACAACTAAAGATGTTATACCATGCGTGTGGCCTTTAAGGGTTGCGGCAAGTTGAAATGTAATGTTAGTTTCATAAGTGCCTTTCCATGCCAAAATAACACCATCCTGCAATCAAAAGTAATACTAAATTAATTTTGGACCAACTTTAATTAGAATATAAGTGATGTACACACAAGAAACACTCAACACCAAAATCTAGTGAGACCTCGAGCATTAACATTGGTCATTCCCCACCACCCCCCTTTTAATAAGTAAAAGCAAACGGCTTTGACAGTAGAGTCTTAGCCCCCAGTTTAAACTGGGAAACTCTAGTGGGTGAGACAAGCATGACAACCAACTGACCAACCCCAAGCATCTGCTATGGATATGACTCACAATATCAAAGTACATTAAATATAAAGAGATAAGTTCTTGCTCAAACAACTAAAAAAAAATTCTGAAAAGGGAAACACCCTGAACTTAACATTACCCAAATTTAATCAAATAGAAAGAATAAAAGCTAGTAAGAGAACACAAGAATTCTAAACTATTAGTAAAGTGGCTTACCTCTACCCCAGCAAAAAGCAAATCATTAATAGATTCCAATGCATTGACTTGCCCAACAGGTCCATTGAGACTGTATTCAGCACCTGATTCAGTATTCCACACCTGCAGCATCATCAACATGCCAAATCAAGGTCACATCATGAACTGACCAAACCCAAAAAAAACATCAATGTGGCAACAAAAAAATTGGAACAAAACATTACTCGGTTTTAAGCTAACCTTCACAACATTTGGCATGCCAACAAAGAGCCATGGGCCTTCACTACAAACAGATCCAACTTTGCCACCAAGGTTAATCACATTAGCACATTGACCAGCACGGCAGTCCCAAAGCCGAATTGTTCCGTCACTGCTACCTGAACAGAGCTTGTTGCATCTTAGAGGAAGTGCAATTCCATTGACTGCCTGTTATCAAAAAACTCATAAATATGGTTTTTAAAAAACAACTTGCTCTATCTAGAATTAAATTCATGGTAGGCCCCATCATTCATGTGAGAGGAGAGAGCATTACTAAAGGAGTATTGAATAACTTTCCATCATTTAGATAGTTATATAATGACAAAGTCTAAATGAGTTCCAGCACAATTCAAAAATAAATGGGAGATTGTTTGAGTGAGACTTGTTCAACTCCAAAGAAATCCTGAGATGAATTAGGTCTAGTCCTATATCTGGACCATGTTATGATAAGAGAATGCTCACTTTGGTCAAAGTAAGAGCCCATCATAATTTAAAGCATGTCTTAAATTACGATGTGTTTTGATGGCTTCTTGATATGAATTTCATGTAAACAACTAGAATCATGTGCATTCAGGTCAATATGATGCAAACAAAACTTTTTGAGTGAAGTTGAGATGCTGAATCAACATTTTGAAATTGAAACTATAAATATCCCAGATAATGCAACAAATCAAAGATTCTAGGATACTACCATCATAATTACTTCAAGTCCAGCCCAAGTTTTATACTTGAGTATGCCAATGCCATTTTACAAGAAAACTAACTGGCAGTATATGACTAACAGATATCATTTATATCCCTTGAAAATCATCTTCGTATGGTGCAGGGTAAATCCCTCTCACTAAGGATGCTGCTTACAAGTTACAGTTACAGAAGGCCTAAGGATGCTGCTTTCAAGTTACACAAGGCATGAAGAAGATCAGCAACCCTGTCAGCGTCATTGGCAGAAATATTATCAATTCCAGTTCAACTCGTGGAAAATCAACCAGCTTTCAGTTTCAATTTGGTATTTTACCCACCTAGACTCAAATTTTACACAAACATTATTTTTTGGTAAGTAAAAATTTTACATTCCATACATAGAAAAGAATTTTCGAATGCTAAACATGGATCCAGTCAAAGGCTAATGACTGCATATATATTATAGAACATATTAAATGCATCAATAGGAAGTCCCCTACCATCTACATCATTTCTATTTTTCCAGTTTGTTAGTTATCTAAAGTCAAACAATCTCTTAAGTAGAAGAATAAGATTTAATTATACTTTAAGCTATAACCTTAATTTACAAAGAGGCATTTAAATAATTTCCCTAATTCCATTTCTGCATGACAGTGACTCAAGTTGCTTAATTGCACATTCCCTAAAGCACACAAGTTGAAAGTTGAAAAACTAAGCAAATTCTCAAAAATGAAACAATTTTTTTTTTTGATAAAAACAATGAAGCAATCAAAATGTTACAGAGAATCATTTGAGCATAACTGAAAAGTAGTGCCGTGGAAACAAATTACATGGAAAAAAATAGAGTTCACCACACCTTCAGTAAACGCAGATCTTTTTGAATCTCTGGGGTGATGGTTTGTGCAGGCAAGTCAAACCTATGCACATTTTACCAAAAAAAGAATGTAATCATTGTTAGCAAGAGCAGTTGAGACCCAAAAAAACTAAATTCCTCCACCCTATTTACACCTAAGACTATTTAAGGAGAGAGTTAGTGATTAACTTGAAAACAAAAGCATTAAAGTTTATAAAATTCAAAGCTTTCCTCTCTTTCCTTTTCTCAGCAACCAATCAAACATAAGAAAATATAATGAAAAGCTAAAATAGAAACTCCTCGTTAAGACATAGACATACCAGCCTTTCCCAGCAATATCTTTGAGCTGCTTCAACTAATGTCTACATTCTATGCCATACCAACTAAAACACAGACATACCAACCAAAAGCATCAACTAATGTCTACAGACTCTACACTCTATGCCATTGCCTTTATATATAGACTCAATAATTAGCACAGACAAGAAATTTAGAAGTCACAGCATCTACAATCAAACATAGAACATATGAAAAACTAATATGAAAGAACAGAGATCTCAAGAGTTCATTATGGCCAGACTGACACTTAGAAACTAACCAAGGCCAAGGAGCAGTTTCGTCGGACCAGACCTTGAGATCTAGTCAGAACATTAAGACCTGACATCTTCAACTGTTCAACATCACCTGAGCAAAGTCCATTCAAAAGATTAATAGTCATTTGAAGCATAAGCCCTTACCAATCTTGAGGACTCCTCATTAGCCATCAATTGCTGATTGGAAAAAAGGAGTCCTCTCCCCCTTAAAAAGCTCTGATAGTAGTGAGTGCCAAAACTTGCCCCAGATGATATTGAAGATGACAATGTCTGCAAATATGACATCCCCCACTGCAGATTCACTAATTTCCAATAAAGCCATGGATGAAGAAGAAGGCTGAGTGGCGGTCCTATTACTGTCTTGGCACCTCATTCTCATCTCAACAAGGAAATCAGGAATTATAGTTGGGTCTGGCTGCCCTGTCCCCTTGAAGTCAGAGAGGTGTTTCTGTATGAATTCATAGCCAATCTTCCCAGTTTTCTGTGCACCCTCAGATGATCAAAGAGGCCAAGACACCTAAGATTAGGTGTCTGTTGAAATATGAAAGAATGTTGTCTAGCCTGTGATGTCATGTATAGTAGTTTACATCAGAGGACTCCATAAAAAGAGTTATCAATATAGAGCTGTTCTTGATTGTCAGTTTAACAGAAATTAGAATAAGAAAAGTATTTCATTTTATTTATTTTTGAATTTTTTGACATTTTAGACTTGAAAAACCATAACTAAAAAGTGCCTGAAACAACTAGTTGGTCAATTTTGGTTTCCCTTGCTTCAAACCCAGAAAAGAAGTAAATACATTTATACTGAGACAAATTGAATGTTTTACTCTCTCTGATTGCTACAAAACAGGAAAATATTGTAAAATGCAAATTTAAAATGTTACCTTTGTGTTCCCATATAATTTCCAAAGTATATGAATCTTTTTTTCACACTATTACTAATTCAAAAAAATTAAATCCCTCTAGGACCCAATGATATGATGTGGCTATCATACAACACAATAGTTTACAAGCATGTTCCAACTAAATTCCTAAGAAGAAAAAGAAATGGGAAATCAAGGGAAAAACAAATATGCAACAAACCTTTTGTCTTTGTTTCACATCAAACATCCAGCTGCTGCACACGCAATGAAAGGTGGCCAACTAACTGCATTTGGGCCCAAGCACATCATCAAACTTCCCAAGAGCTGTTCTTTACTGTCAGTTTATCAGAATTTGGAATAAGAAAAGTATTTCTCTTTTCTTTCTTTCTTTTTCTTCTTCTTTTCCTTTTTTTTTTTGTATTTTTTTTTTTTTTGAATTTTTTGAAGTTTTCGACCTAAAAAACCATAATAAAAAAGTGCTTGAAACAAATAGTTGGCTAATTAAAGGTGACTAACAATCTGTGGAAACCAAAACAGAAAAAATCACTATGAACATATTCTCAATTCATTAACTTTCTAATCTTTCCCCACAACTAATATTTACTTTATAGACTCCTCTCGACATAAAAAAATGTAAAGAGGTACCAACTCTTTTAAAGTCTATTTCCTACATTTTACCCAAGTTTCATTCAAGAATCATTGTCCACAAACAATCATCAAATCCTAAACCTTAAAGTGTTGCTAAAGGACTCTGGATATTAACAAAAATATCTTTAAAGAGAGAGAGAATAGGAAGATTAAGGATCAAGAACAGACCAGCATAATGCCATCTCTTGTGGCAATAGAAACAATATCAGCGCATGAAACTACCCCTGGACAAGCCTTTTCAAGCTCCTCCTTGATGAAATCAATTTTATTGAAAACCCTCAAGGTCTGAAATGGTTTTTATTAAAATTGCTGTCATCAAAAAGGACCGAAGCACCATAGCCCTATCAAGAAAATCCCACAAAAAATTAAGACCAACAAATTAGTACCTAAAAATAAATGGCAAGAAATTAGACACCAAAAATAAGAACATACAATTTTTTATCATCATCTGGTCATGGAATGTCAGCCAGTGATCTAAATTATGAATGAATGCTGTCCCTCCATCTTGTTAGAGAGATAGAAAGGGCCACCAGCCTGTACATAAGAGCACTCCAACAAAAAGAATTACTAAGAGCTGTTCTTTATTGTTAGTTTAACTGAATTTGGAATAAGAAAAGTATTTCATTTTTTTTGAATTTTTTGAAATTTTAGACCTGAAAAACCATAACCAAAAATTTCCTGAAACAACTAGTAAAGGTGTATGTAACAATTTGTGGAAACCAATACAGCAAAAATCACTAGGAACATATATTCAATTTATTAAGTTTCTAAGCTTTCCCCACAATCAATATGTAACTTTAGAATCTTATCTAATTGAAAATATAGAGGACATTAGTCTACTCCTCCAAGCATCCTAGGTAGCACTAGGGTAATTAACACCGCTCTTCAATAAATAAATAAATAATTACTCTTCATGCAATCCAACCAACAAGATCTTAATCTGTAAAAGGAAGGTAATATTACAAGGATGTAATAATAATAATAAATGAAATATGTAATAGAATATAACCCGATTATTTGAAGCTACAACTAAGCAGTGAAGTTGCCCCTTTTAAAAAAAAAAAATACCCAGACCACAAGATGTAGTTAGAATTGCAATGGAGTAGAGAAATTTCTTCTCACACTAGAGCATAAAGCAGGGTCATTAAATGAAGTCTGACATAAATAAAGCATTAAAATGTGGTGGTTACATAGTAGTAGCCTATATATTCTCTGGTATGGCTATACCTTAAACATAAAAGTTTTTTTTTTTTTTTTTTTAAAGGAAGCAAAGAAGCTTATGCACCCAGTAACACTAGTAATAAGCCTCACATTAACACAAGTACAACCATTCCAAACTCGCATAAAGGAAATTAAAAATGAAGAATCTTCTTACCAATATAAAGACAGTTTTAAGGAAGCAAAAAATTTATGAAAATGATATTTTCAAATATATTAGTATATAAAAATATACCTAGTATTTGTATCCACTAAATTCTTCTTCAATGAGTTCGTCCACGAGCATTCTTCTAGGATCTTTGTAACTTGTTATGTCTTCCTCCATAAACAATATTCACTAGCCATTTCGGTTTTCCACTTGAGAACACAAGATAACCCAAACCCAATCCAAACATGAATCCACAACCATACCCCAACAATACAACTTTCCAATGAAACCCATTTTCAAATTCGAAATCATCTTCTTGAATGGTTGATGATGGTGATGGTTGTTGTCCCTCATCATTGCCACAAGCTTTTGTCATTGGAAATCCACATAACCCACGGTTCCCATAGTAAGAATCATTCATAAAGGTATTGAACTGTTTACCTTGGGGTATATGTCCAAAAAGATAATTTTCTGATAGGTTTAAAAATGCTAGCATTGTGAGATCTACCAATTGTATAGGAATTTCACCTGTGAGCTTGTTTGAGGAGAGATCTAACCATTCAAGATTGGTTAAATTTCCCAACGATTGAGGCATACAACCTGTAAGATTATTGTGTGAAAAATTAAGCCCCTTCAATGATCGAAGCTCTCCAATTACCTTTGGAATTTCTCCTTTGAAATTATTGTTGGAGAAATCAATGGTTGTGAATAGACTTTGGATTTTTACCAAATCAAAGAAAAACCCTTTCATCACCACTGTCACAGAATCTTGATAATAATTATCACCCATATATTTCAATTCACCTTTGTCTGCACTCACATTCATCATGGCTTTTAAATACTTGAAAAGGTTTGTCGGCAAATGCCCATGGAACTCATTGTGAGAGAGGTCTATGATTCGCAAATTTGGGAATGGGAATTTGGTCTTGGGGTTTCCTAAGGCACCATGAAAGTTGTTTGATCGCAAGATAAGAACCTGCAACTTTGGAAGAGTTTCCAACCAACAGGGAAGGTGCTATTAATCTTGTTGTTACCAAAATCTAGAACTTCCAAATTTCTACAACGGACCAATGATTGTGGCAATGACCCTTCAAATTGGTTGCCATTGAGTTTAAGACTTCTCAAGCGACATCCCTTTGCAAATTTCATTGGGAGGGTGCCATTAAGATTGTTATTTTGTAAATTCAGATCCATGAGATTGTCACTAAAGTTTCCAAAACATGGAGGAATCATGTTACTCAAGTGATTATAAGACAAATCAAGGTACACAATAGAACTGAGATTGCAAATCAAGGAAGAGATTTGTCCAGTTATTTTATTCCTTGCAACTGAAAAGAAAGATATGCCTAGTGGAGGTATTGGAAGTGGTCCTTGAAGCAAGTTAGAACGAAAATCAAGATATCTCAAGTTCTTCCACGGAAGGTGTCCTACACTTGTCAAGAAGTTGTATGAAAGATTCAAATTGTGCAATGAATCCTTCCCCACCTCCAAAAACCACTTCGGAATATTGCCTTTGATTTGGTTTTTGGAAAGCTCTAAGGATTGTATATATTCTGCAGTTCGTAAAAAGTGTGGAATTTCAGTTATGTTGGAAGAAGACAAATGTAATGAGAAAATGTTGGGCAAGATATTGGTGGCGAGGGTGAAGGAGCTTAGTGATAGATGAGGGTTATTTGACATATCAAGATCTTCAAGACTTTTGAGTTTTGAGAATATTTTTGACTCCACATTGCCACTTAAATTATTGAAGGAAACACTTAGTTGACGAAGGCTCACCAATTTAGAGATTGACAATGGAAGGGGACCATGTAGTTTGTTATTATTCAACTGAAGATCAACCAATGAGTTATGCAGGAATTCACCAATATGCCCAGTGAATTGGTTATTGTCTAGAAATAAGTACTGCAAAGATGGTATGTCATACACCCAAGATGGTATAGTGCCATTCAATAAGTTATCAAATAAAAGCAGATATACCAATTTGGAAGGAATTTGACTAACTGACTGACTATTGGAAGAACTGTTTGAAGAAGAAACTTTTGACCAGTTTGTTGAAAGATTTGGAAGTTGGCCTATGAAATTGTTGCCTGAGAGACCTAAATAAGTAAGTCCTGCATTGTTTAGGAGGGACCATGGACACTGACCACCAAAGTTATTATATGAGAGGCCCAAAGAAGTTATTTGTGTGAGGTTTGAAAGAAATGTTGGATGCGATGAACCTATGAAATTGCAATTACTGAGGTACAATTCTTTTAAGGACTTTAGATTGCTGATAGAATTAGGTATGTCGATTGGGAATCCAGTTCTAGAGAGACCCAAGGACTTGAGAGGAGTACTCCAGTTATACGTTGGAAGGGAACCGGTGAGATTGTAGTTGTAACCTACATCAAGCAGCTGGAGGTTTGGGAGGAGGAATATATAATCTGGGAATCTCCCTTTCAATCCACAATCAGAAAGACTAAGAGATGTCAAAGAGGAAGACAAATTCATGAAAGAATTAGCTGGAACAGAAGACATGTTAACCTCATCCAAAACAAGTTCAGTTAGATGGGTTAGGTTTTGAACAAGCCTTTTCAAACTAGGCTTTTCTATTCTCATGTTATAATTCAAAGAGAGATCAAGTGAAACCAGTTTAGATAAGTGGGAGATTTCGGAAGGGACATTACCAGCAAAGGAGGAGTCAGTGAGGTTGAGATGCGTCATGTTCGCAAAGCCACCAAACTTAGATGAAATTGCGGAGGGATAGAACTCGTTGAAAGCGAGGTTGAGCCGCTGGAGATGGCGAAGAGAGAAAATGGTAGAATTGGGATGGATGTGACCTTCAAGGCGACTGCAACTGAGGTCGACAGCAATGACATGACCTGTCATCGTATCACAGGTGACCCCATCCCACCCACAACAATCTGTACCCATTTTCCACGAATTCTTCGGAGGATAATAATACAAATTGTCACAAAGAGAAACGCCGACAGAAAAAGAGTTTCTGAAATGGAGCAAAGCAGAGGATTGGTGTGAATGGCAAAGAGGCGTTGATGAATTAAAAGAGAGAGAAGAGGAACAATTATTAGGTTGAGAAAGGATATGATATATTTTGGGAGTTCTTTTAGGAAGAGAAAGGAAATGGGATGGCATAGATACATATATTTATAGGTATGACGAGAGACCATAACTACGATTATCAGGCACATCACACGTAGACAATTCTAATCCCTAGTCTTAGCTTTATTTTATGAGTTGGGCCAGTGACTTGGAAAATTAAGGTCTTGTGGGTCACTTTTTTTTTTTTTTGATGGAAATCTTGTGGGTCACTTTAGTATAACCAGCGTGCGGTCGCTTTGGAAAACTAACTTTTTATTTGAAAAAAAAAAATTCAAAGTCAAAAAATCAGGTATTCCGAGTGAGATTTATAAAAACTCCTTATAAACAAGTATCATAATGATCCTCCAGGGCCCTGGCCTAATTGTTTAACTAAATTATTTTAATTTAGGCACATGCCAAATGCACAAGTAAAAAAAAGACCAATCAAGATCTTAGAGGGTTTGGGAATTTCTAATCATTGCTCAGTTCTCATTTATAATGATTATGGTCTTGAAATTCCTAATCATTGCTTATATATTGTACAGCTAAAAATGTTCTTGACCTCTTGGTTTCCCACATTTTTATTTTACTATGATTTAATTTGGCCTAGAAGGGGTTTCCAATCCATTGCCTAAAATATAAGCACTTCTGAAAACATCCTTAAGGAATACTGTATTGATCTTAATTCCTGTAAGGTACACTCATGACCAACATTGTGAAATTGTGTTTTAAAATTCTTATTTTACAATTTAACTAAAATAATTTTTTTTTAAAAATTAAAATTTCAGTTCATGTGGTAGAATGTGTAAGGTAAGTATGTATTACGGAGAATATGACATTGTAATATCATTACTCAGTTCTAATTTGGTGTTATAAAATTTCAATTCATGCATACAATAGTGGAGCCAACATCATAATTGGTTTCTTTTGGGGAAAAATGTAAGGGGATTTAATTAATGACTGATTATTTACAATTTGATTCAATTAAAAATACTTTAAAATATATATATATATATATATATTAATAGTTAAAGTTGAGAGAAAATCCAATTAGATCTCAAATTGGAATTCAATTAAAGTCTAATTTTACGCCATGTGTTTCATCTAATTTAAGTTTTTAAATTTTTGTACCAAGTGAGTTAATTTAATGTAAAAATTGGATTTCAATTAGAGTTTAATTTTGCACCACATATCCCATCTAATCTAAAAAAAAAAAAAAAATTGTGCCAAGGAGTAAATATAGTGAAGAAAACGAGGAGTTCTTAGAGAAAATTTAATTAGAATCAAAATTAGATTTTGCCTTTGTTAGCTTTTCATACAAATTAAATTATTTATATTTTTCCGTTTTTACATAATAAACTATAATTGAGCTAAACAATCACATGCACCTATCCCCATTCAATTTTGGAGATATAGATATTATTGAACCAATTTATTCTTTTATTTTGTGTTGTATTTAGTAAAATTTCACAAACAATGATAGTGAATTGATATTGTATATGTAGTGTCCAATTGTGATTTTCAAAATTATATACATAACAACAGTGTAATTAAAAACTTGGAGTAACCAATATCATTAAAATTGCAAGGAAAAATCATTTTAGTATGTACAAATATCCTGGTCGAACTAATGTCCTATATATTTAATAACCCAAACTAACACCAATAGTACCTCTACAATTTATCATTCATGTGCATAAGTACGGGTTACATACTAGTTAGAATAATAATAGATGATTATTATTTTTTCTTTCTTTCCTTTTGTAATGGAAACAAATTTCATAATTGTTTGGTTTAGTAGAGCTACAAACTTACATTCTTTTGTGAGTATCCAAAAAACAAAACTCAGATTCAATTTTGAAGATATTTTCCATTCTTTTTGCTAAGGAAAATATATATACCAATAAAATTCTTGCGTATTCTAGTTGCATTCTCATCCCTTGTCAATGACACATTTCCGAAGTCTTTTTAGTGAGTTGAATTTAGATAAGCTATTAACAAAAATTGAATTGTTGTCACTTTTATTTTGCTTCATGCTAAATCACAAGAGCTACTTAGTACTCCATCTTTTATATCTAATCAGACTAAAATGCCAATTCTACAACCAGTATATAATCTTTTTTAGACCATAGCAAAATTGTTCAACGCTTGATGTATTAGGCATATGCCCGTTGCCTACTCCTTGCATCTCAAATGTGAGCAAGAATGCAAGGAGGGGACCCTGAAAATGCTCAAAATATATATATATTTTTTTTCATTATGTAAAACTCATATTTCTTGTTATTTGGTGAGAGTGCAAATAATTTACTTTCATAATTACCCTTAAGGTATTATTATTTGTTACATAATGGATAGACTTTTTCAAAGACATTGAGCATTAGAAGCATTTTTTTGGTGTGACACTATTACAAGTCATTTTTTGTTGTTGAGGGAAACACTATTAGAAGCATTAGAAGACTTTAATCATGTTAGCGTTTCAAGTTTTGATAGGTCTTTGATCATATTTTGTAACATTCAAAGACTTTGAAAATTCAAGTCTTGGATTTTTTTTTTTTTTTTTTTGCTGTAGTCTTGGAATTTTGGATTATAGAAGACTTGTAGTCTATCCATTATTATTAGTTACATAATGGATAGACTTTTTCAAAGACATTGAGCATTAGAAGCATTTTTTTGGTGTGACACTATTACAAGTCATTTTTTGTTGTTGAGGGAAACACCATTAGAAGCATTAGAAGACTTTAATCATGTTAGCGTTTCAAGTTTTGATAGGTCTTTGATCATATTTTGGAACATCCAAAGACTTTGAAAATTCAAGTCTTGGATTTTTTTTGTTTTTTTGTTTGCTGTAGTCTTGGAATTTTGGATTATAGAAGAATTGTTTGGTGCAAATTGCAGATTTATAAACAAATTTTGTAGAAACCAATTAACATGTAGCAATCATGTTATTTGAATAAGTTTTATATCATTCATATGCCAAATTCCTTTAACCTTGAAAACGTGTGACATCATTAGAAGTCTCTCTCTCTCTCTCTCTCTCTCTTTTTTAAAGGGAAAAGAAAGTTAGAAAATCAGATTATCTGGATTAGGTATATATAAAAAACTCCATATAATTAATCAAGTATCATAATAATCCTATCTACTATTTTTCAAAAATAATAATAATCCCATAAAAAAAATACTTTAGATTTCAATTCACTCAATCCGATACCTGTAGTGGATAAATTTTTATTAATATATATTATGTATATTTTTTTTTTCTTTTCATTTTTAGGAAATGTTTTTGCCCATTTAGAACTATCAATTTATGGAAATAATTAACTTATTATTATGACATTTATGCTACACATAACTCTTATATATAAATAATGGCTAGTAGAGCAGTTAAACATAACTCTTATATATAAATAATATATTTGTACTGAGATGAATTAATTCAATTGATTCTCTATTTTTTATCTATTAAATATCTCTTGCTTCTTAGTTTCATTTTCTCTTTGCTTCCCAAACTCTCTTATTTCTCTTTTCATAACCTAGAACTCTTTTACCCCTCAATTTCCTGTTCATTGCTTTCGACTCAATTGTTCATCAACCTTGAAAACACACTGGTTAATAGAAAAGACTATAACTTCCCAAGTCTTGTGGCAATTCCAAGCAAAGACCACTTGGTGAAACACACGGTGGTTGAATGAAAGATATCTGCCATTAATTTGTATGGGAGAAAACAAAATACTAACTATTCTTACTAAAAGATTCAATGAACCTTGAAAACGTGTGGTTTAGATTAGTAGACTTAGTGCGCGTTTGGCATGGTTTAAAAAGCCATTTTTTTTTTACTATTTAGCTTCTTTTTACTACTATTTATGGGTCTCACTGCACTTTTTGATACTATTCATGAGTTCCACTGTACTCTTTTAGCTGCCTTTTAGTTTTGTCTACAGTATTTTCAGCAAAAAAAATCTCAATTTTAGCTATATAAGTTGTTGCTAAACGGGACATTACTGTTAACGTTTCACAAGTCTTTGGTCATTGTTTGGAACTCCCAAAGACTTTGGAAAGCTGAAGTCTTTAAATTTTGGACTATATAATAATTGCTTGGTAGAGTTGAAATCTGGACGCATAGGCGTAGCAATTAGGCTTATCCTTATCCGGGTCCCTTTATTAACTATGCTGGTTGAATGAAAGATACCTGTCATCAATTTGTATGCCAGAAAACAAAATACAATTATTAATTCTTGTTCTTAGATCACTGTAAAAGTAGAAAATTTCTTAATTAGTGTAAGGTATTAGGCGCTCATTTCCTACAACTTGGGAATGCTTCAAGCAATAAAAGTTGAACATAAAGTGATAGCATCATCATTCATCAGGAGGGTACAATTTGTAGTATTTCCAATTTCATGTGTGCAGTGGTGGAGCCAACATTACACTTGGTTACAATTAGATTCAATAAAATAAAATTAAAAAAAGAAAAAAGAAAGATAAAATAGAATAATAATCGATGAACATTTTTATTCTCTCTCTCTCTTTTTTTTTTTTTTTTTTGTTATGAAAAAAAATGCATAACGGTTTGGTTTAATATGGCTGTAAAGTAACTTACCTCTTTTTGAGATTATCACGTTGCTTTCTTTTTATTTCTTTTCTAATTTTTCCTGTAAAACTCATATTTCTTGTCAATCAATTTTTGAAAACGTGTGACACTATTACAAGTCATTTTTTGTTGTTGAGGGAAACACCATTAGAAGCATTAGAAGACTTTAATCATGTTAGCGTTTCAAGTTTTGATAAGTCTTTGATCATTTTTTGGAACATTCAAAGACTTTGAAAATTCAAGTCTCGGATTTTTTTTGTTTTTTTGTTTGCTGTAGTCTTGGAATTTTGGATTATAGAAGAATTGTTTGGTGCAAATTGCAGATTTATAAACAAATTTTGTAGAAACCAATTAACATGTAGCAATCATGTTATTTGAATAAGTTTTATATTATTCATATGCCAAATTCCTTTAACCTTGAAAATGTGTGACATCATTAGAAGTCTCTCTCTCTCTCTCTCTCTCTCTTTTTTAAAGGGAAAAGAAAGTTAGAAAATCAGATTATCTGGATTAGGTATATATAAAAAACTCCATATAATTAATCAAGTATCATAATAATCCTATCTACTATTTTTCAAAAATAATAATAATCCCATAAAAAAAATACTTTAGATTTCAATTCACTCAATCCGATACCTGTAGTGGATAAATTTTTATTAATATATATTATGTATATTTTTTTTTTCTTTTCATTTTTAGGAAATGTTTTTGCCCATTTAGAACTATCAATTTATGGAAATAATTAACTCATTATTATGACATTTATGCTACACATAACTCTTATCTATAAATAGTGGCTAGTAGAGCAGATAAACATAACTCTTATATATAAATTATATATTTGTACTGAGATGAATTAATTCAATTGATTCTCTATTTTTTATCTATTAAATATCTCTTGCTTCTTACTTTCATTTTCTCTTTGCTTCCCAAACTCTCTTATTTCTCTTTTCATAACCTAGAACTCTTTTCCCCTCAATTTCCTGTTCATTACTTTCGACTCAATTGCTCATCAACCCTGAAAACACACTGGTTAATAGAAAAGACTATAACTTCCCAAGTCTTGTGGCAATTCCAAGCAAAGTCCACTTGGTGAAACACACGGTGGTTGAATGAAAGATATCTGCCATTAATTTGTATGGGAGAAAACAAAATACTAACTATTCTTACTAAAAGATTCAATGAACCTTGAAAACGTGTGGTTTAGATTAGTAGACTTAGTGCGCGTTTGGCATGGTTTAAAAAGCCTTTTTTTTTTTTTACTATTTAGCTTCTTTTTACTACTATTTATGGGTCTCACTGCACTTTTTGATACTATTCATGAGTTCTACTGTATTCTTTTAGCTGCCTTTTAGTTTTGTCTACAGTATTTTCAGTAAAAAAAAATCTCAATTTTAGCTATATAAGTTGTTGCTAAACGGGACATTACTGTTAACGTTTCACAAGTCTTTGGTCATTGTTTGGAACTCCCAGAGACTTTGGAAAGCTGAAGTCATTAAATTTTGGACTATATAATAATTGCTTGGTAGAGTTGAAATCTGGACGCATAGGTGTAGCAATTAGGCTTATCCTTATCCGGGTCCCTTTATTAACTATGCTGGTTGAATGAAAGATACCCTTCATCAATTTGTACGCCAGAAAACAAAATACAATTATTAATTCTTGTTCTTAGATCACTGTAAAAGTAGAAAATTTCTTAATTAGTGTAAGGTATTAGGCGCTCGTTGCCTACAACTTGGGAATGCTTCAAGCAATAAAAGTTGAACATAAAGTGATAGCATAATCATTCATCAGGAGGGTACAATTTGTAGTATTTCCAATTTCATGTGTGCAGTGGTGGAGCCAACATTACACTTGGTTACAATTAGATTCAATAAAATAAAATTAAAAAAAGAAAAAAGAAAGATAAAATAGAATAATAATCGATGAACATTTTTATTCTCTCTCTCTCTTTTTTTTTTCTTTTTTTTGCTACGAAAAAAAATGCATAACGGTTTGGTTTAATATGACTGTAAAGTAACTTACCTCTTTTTGAGATTATCACGTTGCTTTCTTTTTATTTCTTTTCTAATTTTTCCTGTAAAACTCATATTTCTTGTCAATCAATTTTTGAAAACGTGTGACACTATTACAAGTCATTTTTTGTTGTCGAGGGAAACACCATTAGAAGCATTAGAAGACTTGAATCATGTTAGCGTTTCAAGTTTTGATAAGTCTTTGATCATTTTTTGGAACATTCAAAGACTTTGAAAATTCAAGTCTCGGATTTTTTTTGTTTTTTTGTTTGCTGTAGTCTTGGAATTTTGGATTATAGAAGAATTGTTTGGTGCAAATTGCAGATTTATAAACAAATTTTGTAGAAACCAATTAACATGTAGCAATCATGTTATTTGAATAAGTTTTATATTATTCATATGCCAAATTCCTTTAACCTTGAAAATGTGTGACATCATTAGAAGTCTCTCTCTCTCTCTCTCTCTCTCTTTTTTAAAGGGAAAAGAAAGTTAGAAAATCAGATTATCTGGATTAGGTATATATAAAAAACTCCATATAATTAATCAAGTATCATAATAATCCTATCTACTATTTTTCAAAAATAATAATAATCCCATAAAAAAAATACTTTAGATTTCAATTCACTCAATCCGATACCTGTAGTGGATTAATTTTTATTCATATATATTATGTATATTTTTTTTTTCTTTTCATTTTTAGGAAATTTTTTTGCCCATTTAGAACTATCAATTTATGGAAATAATTAACTTATTATTATGACATTTATGCTACACATAACTCTTATATATAAATAATGGCTAGTAGAGCAGATAAACATAACTCTTATGTATAAATAATATATTTGTACTGAGATGAATTAATTAAATTGATTCTCTATTTTTTATCTATTAAATATCTCTTGCTTCTTAGTTTCATTTTCTCTTTGCTTCCCAAACTCTCTTATTTCTCTTTTCATAACCTAGAACTCTTTTACCCTCGATTTCCTGTTCATTGCTTTCGACTCAATTGTTCATCAACCTTGAGAACACACTGGTTAATAGAAAAGACTATAACTTCCCAAGTCTTGTGGCAATTCCAAGCAAAGACCACTTGGTGCAACACACGATGGTTGAATGAAAGATATCTGCCATTAATTTGTATGGGAGAAAACAAAATACTAACTATTCTTACTAAAAGATTCAATGAACCTTGAAAACGTGTGGTTTAGATTAGTAGACTTAGTGCGCGTTTGGCATGGTTTAAAAAGCCTTTTTCTTTTTTTACTATTTAGCTTCTTTTTACTACTATTTATGGGTCTCTCTGCACTGTTTGATACTATTCATGAGTACCACTGTACTCTTTTAGCTGCCTTTTAGTTTTGTCTACAGTATTTTCAGCAAAAAAAATCTCAATTTTAGCTATATAAGTTGTTGCTAAACGGGACATTACTGTTAACGTTTCACAAGTCTTTGGTCATTGTTTGGAACTCCCAAAGACTTTGGAAAGCTGAAGTCTTCAAATTTTGGCCTATATAATAATTGCTTGGTAGAGTTGAAATCTGGACCCATATGCGTAGCAATTAGGCTTATCCTTATCCGGGTCCCTTTATTAACTATGCTGGTTGAATGAAAGATACCTGTCATCAATTTGTATGCCAGAAAACAAAATACAATTATTAATTCTTGTTCTAAGATCACTGTAAAAGTAGAAAATTTCTTAATTAGTGTAAGGTATTAGGCGCTCATTTCCTAAAACTTGGGAATGCTTCAAGCAATAAAAGTTGAACATAAAGTGATAGCATCATCATACATCAGGAGGGTACAATTTGTAGTATTTCCAATTTCATGTGTGCAGTGGTGGAGCCAACATTACACTTGGTTACAATTAGATTCAATAAAATAAAATTAAAAAAAGAAAAAAGAAAGATAAAATAGAATAATAATCGATGAACATTTTTATTCTCTCTCTCTCTTTTTTTTTTTTTTTTTTGGTTATGAGAAAAATGCATAACGGTTTGGTTTAATATGGCTGTAAAGTAACTTACCTCTTTTTGAGATTATCACATTGCTTTCTTTTTATTTCTTTTCTAATTTTTCCTATAAAACTCATATTTCTTGTCAATCAATTTTTGAAAACGTGTGACACTATTACAAGTCATTTTTTGTTGTTGAGGGAAACACCATTAGAAGCATTAGAAGACTTTAGTCATGTTAGCGTTTCAAGTTTTGATAAGTCTTTGATCATTTTTTGGAACATTCAAAGACTTTGAAAATTCAAGTCTCTGATTTTTTTTTTTGTTTTTTTGTTTGCTGTAGTCTTGGAATTTTGGATTATAGAATAATTGTTTGGTGAAAATTGCAGATTTATAAACTAATTTTGTAGAAACCAATTAACATGTAGCAATGATGTTATTTGAATAAGTTTTATATCATTCATATGCCAAATTCCTTTAACCTTGAAAATGTGTGACATCATTAGAAGTCTCTCTCTCTCTCTCTCTCTTTTTAAGGGAAAAGAAAGTTAGAAAATCAGATTATCTGGATTAGGCGTATATAAAAAACTCCATATAATTAATCAAGTATCATAATAATCCTATCTACTATTTTTCAAAAATAATAATAATCCCATAAAAAAAAATACTTTAGATTTCAATTCACTCGATCCGATACCTGTAGTGGATAAATTTTTATTAATATATATTATGTATATATATTTTTTTCTTTTCATTTTTAGGAAATGTTTTTGCCCATTTAGGACTATCGGTTTATGGAAATAATTAACTTATTATTATGACATTTATGCTACACATAACTCTTATATATAAATAATGGCTAGTAGAGCAGTTAAACATAACTCTTATATATAAATAATATATTTGTACTGAGATGAATTAATTCAATTGATTCTCTATTTTTTATCTATTAAATATCTCTTGCTTCTTAGTTTCATTTTCTCTTTGCTTCCCAAACTCTCTTATTTCTCTTTTCATAACCCAGAACTCTTTTACCCTCAATTTCCTGTTCATTGCTTTCGACTCAATTGTTCATCAACCTTGAAAACACACTGGTTAATAGAAAAGACTATAACTTCCCAAGTCTTGTGGCAATTCCAAGCAAAGACCACTTGGTGAAACACACGGTGGTTGAATGAAAGATATCTGCCATTAATTTGTATGGGAGAAAACAAAATACTAACTATTCTTACTAAAAGATTCAATGAACCTTGAAAACGTGTGGTTTAGATTAGTAGACTTAGTGCGCGTTTGGCATGGTTTAAAAAGCCAGTTTTTTTTTTACTCTTTAGCTTCTTTTTACTACTATTTATGGGTCTTACTGCACTTTTTGATACTATTAATGAGTTCCACTGTACTCTTTTAGCTGCCTTTTAGTTTTGTCTACAGTATTTTCAGCCAAAAAAAATCTCAATTTTAGCTATATAAGTTGTTGCTAAACGGGACATTACTGTTAACGTTTCACAAGTCTTTGGTCATTGTTTGGAACTCCCAAAGACTTTGGAAAGCTGAAGTCTTTAAATTTTGGACTATATAATAATTGCTTGGTAGAGTTCAAATCTGGACCCATAGGCGTAGCAAATAGGCTTATCCTTATCCTGGTCCCTTTGTTAACTATGCTGGTTGAATGAAAGATACCTATCATCAATTTGTATGCCAGAAAACAAAATACAATTATTAATTCTTGTTCTTAGATCACTGTAAAAGTAGAAAATTTCTTAATTAGTGTAAGGTATTAGGCGCTCATTTCCTACAACTTGGGAATGCTTCAAGCAATAAAAGTTGAACATAAAGTGATAGCATCATCATTCATCAGGAGGGTACAATTTGTAGTATTTCCAATTTCATGTGTGCAGTGGTGGAGCCAACATTACACTTGGTTACAATTAGATTCAATAAAATAAAATTAAAAAAAGAAAAAAGAAAGATAAAATAGAATAATAATCGATGAACATTTTTATTCTCTCTCTCTCTTTTTTTTTTTTTTTTTTGGTTATGAGAAAAATGCATAACGGTTTGGTTTAATATGGCTGTAAAGTAACTTACCTCTTTTTGAGATTATCACATTGCTTTCTTTTTATTTCTTTTCTAATTTTTCCTATAAAACTCATATTTCTTGTCAATCAATTTTTGAAAACGTGTGACACTATTACAAGTCATTTTTTGTTGTTGAGGGAAACACCATTAGAAGCATTAGAAGACTTTAGTCATGTTAGCGTTTCAAGTTTTGATAAGTCTTTGATCATTTTTTGGAACATTCAAAGACTTTGAAAATTCAAGTCTCTGATTTTTTTTTTGTTTTTTTGTTTGCTGTAGTCTTGGAATTTTGGATTATAGAAGAATTGTTTGGTGAAAATTGCAGATTTATAAACAAATTTTGTAGAAACCAATTAACATGTAGCAATGATGTTATTTGAATAAGTTTTATATCATTCATATGCCAAATTCCTTTAACCTTGAAAATGTGTGACATCATTAGAAGTCTCTCTCTCTCTCTCTCTCTCTCTCTCTCTCTCTCTTTTTAAGGGAAAAGAAAGTTAGAAAATCAGATTATCTGGATTAGGCGTATATAAAAAACTCCATATAATTAATCAAGTATCATAATAATCCTATCTACTATTTTTCAAAAATAATAATAATCCCATAAAAAAAATACTTTAGATTTCAATTCACTCGATCCGATACCTGTAGTGGATAAATTTTTATTAATATATATTATGTATATATATTTTTTTCTTTTCATTTTTAGGAAATGTTTTTGCCCATTTAGGACTATCGGTTTATGGAAATAATTAACTTATTATTATGACATTTATGCTACACATAACTCTTATATATAAATAATGGCTAGTAGAGCAGTTAAACATAACTCTTATATATAAATAATATATTTGTACTGAGATGAATTAATTCAATTGATTCTCTATTTTTTATCTATTAAATATCTCTTGCTTCTTAGTTTCATTTTCTCTTTGCTTCCCAAACTCTCTTATTTCTCTTTTCATAACCCAGAACTCTTTTACCCTCAATTTCCTGTTCATTGCTTTCGACTCAATTGTTCATCAACCTTGAAAACACACTGGTTAATAGAAAAGACTATAACTTCCCAAGTCTTGTGGCAATTCCAAGCAAAGACCACTTGGTGAAACACACGGTGGTTGAATGAAAGATATCTGCCATTAATTTGTATGGGAGAAAACAAAATACTAACTATTCTTACTAAAAGATTCAATGAACCTTGAAAACGTGTGGTTTAGATTAGTAGACTTAGTGCGCGTTTGGCATGGTTTAAAAAGCCATTTTTTTTTTACTCTTTAGCTTCTTTTTACTACTATTTATGGGTCTTACTGCACTTTTTGATACTATTCATGAGTTCCACTGTACTCTTTTAGCTGCCTTTTAGTTTTGTCTACAGTATTTTCAGCCAAAAAAAATCTCAATTTTAGCTATATAAGTTGTTGCTAAACGGGACATTACTGTTAACGTTTCACAAGTCTTTGGTCATTGTTTGGAACTCCCAAAGACTTTGGAAAGCTGAAGTCTTTAAATTTTGGACTATATAATAATTGCTTGGTAGAGTTCAAATCTGGACCCATAGGCGTAGCAATTAGGCTTATCCTTATCCGGGTCCCTTTGTTAACTATGCTGGTTGAATGAAAGATACCTATCATCAATTTGTATGCCAGAAAACAAAATACAATTATTAATTCTTGTTCTTAGATCACTGTAAAAGTAGAAAATTTCTTAATTAGTGTAAGGTATTAGGCGCTCATTTCCTACAACTTGGGAATGCTTCAAGCAATAAAAGTTGAACATAAAGTGATAGCATCATCATTCATCAGGAGGGTACAATTTGTAGTATTTCCAATTTCATGTGTGCAGTGGTGGAGCCAACATTACACTTGGTTACAATTAGATTCAATAAAATAAAATTAAAAAAAGAAAAAAGAAAGATAAAATAGAATAATAATCGATGAACATTTTTATTCTCTCTCTCTCTTTTTTTTTTTTTTTTTTGGTTATGAGAAAAATGCATAACGGTTTGGTTTAATATGGCTGTAAAGTAACTTACCTCTTTTTGAGATTATCACGTTGCTTTCTTTTTATTTCTTTTCTAATTTTTCCTGTAAAACTCATATTTCTTGTCAATCAATTTTTGAAAACGTGTGACACTATTACAAGTCATTTTTTGTTGTTGAGGGAAACACCATTAGAAGCATTAGAAGACTTTAATCATGTTAGCGTTTCAAGTTTTGATAAGTCTTTGATCATTTTTTGGAACATTCAAAGACTTTGAAAATTCAAGTCTCGGATTTTTTTTGTTTTTTTTGTTTGCTGTAGTCTTGGAATTTTGGATTATAGAGGAATTGTTTGGTGCAAATTGCAGATTTATAAACAAATTTTGTAGAAACCAATTAACATGTAGCAATCATGTTATTTGAATAAGTTTTATATCATTCATATGCCAAATTCCTTTAACCTTGAAAATGTGTGACATCATTAGAAGTCTCTCTCTCTCTCTCTCTCTCTCTCTCTCTTTAAAGGGAAAGGAAAGTTAGAAAATCAGATTATCTAGATTAGGTATATATAAAAAACTCCATATAATTAATCAAGTATCATAATAATCCTATCTACTATTTTTCAAAAATAATAATATTTCCCATAAAAAAATACTTTAGATATCAATTCACTCAATCCGATGCCTGTAGTGGATAAATTTTTATTGATATATATCATGTATCTATATGTTTTTTTTCTTTTCATTTTTAGGAAATGTTTTTGCCCATTTAGGACTATCAGTTTATGGGAATAATTAACTTATTATTATGATATTTATGCTACACATTTAGCATATTGTTATGGACCCAGCAAATAAGACAAAGGCATCCTCTTGGCATAAATTTTAATTAAATCATTATAATTTTGGCACATGCCAAATGCACAAATAAAAATAGCCAGTAAGCCATTGGTTTAAAGGGAAGTTTACACCCTTAGGAATATAGTATCTAAGATCATTGTAATAGCAGAAAATTTCTTAATAATCTCAGCCAAAAAAAAAAAAAAAAAACCTTATAAAAGTTGAACATAAAGTGATAACGTCTAGAGGGTCCAATTTGGTAATAGTATAGTCATGAGTCATGACCTACAAGCTACAACATGAGAATGCTCCAATTAATTAAAGTTCAACATAAGGTGATAACTGATAACTTCTAGAGGGTCCAATTTGGTATTGTATTTCATGCATACAATGGCGTAGCCAACTTCATCTGTCCTATTTTTAATAAGTAGCACTGTTTTTTTCTTTTTCTTTTTCTTTTTCTTATATACCTAATGTTATTTCTATTTCTTAATATTTGATACCCTTATTACTAAAATTTTAAAGATGCTACAAATTGTACTAAATTTTTTAAAGTAATAAAGTGTATTGCAAAACAATGATAAATGGGTAACAAAAATGTGATTGGTGCAACTTAAACAATAAAATACATGAGTTTTTGGATTTCTCTTTCGTAACATGGACTATCTTTTTCTAAATATGTATGCATACATTTGTTATATTTTGATAATTTACTAGGGGGAGTGGACTTTTGGGGAAGACAGAGTTTTCCAAAATAACAAGTAAGAAAAATTTAATTAGTAGCTTTATCTCTTAAAATATTTTGTTGAAGAAAATAATTGCAACTCTTTTTAAGTCATTGATATGCTAGATACCTTGATCATGAAAACGAATGACACTGTTAGAAGTCTTTAATCTTGTTAACATCTCACCAACTCTTTGGTCATTGACTCATTGTTCAAAACTTCCAAAGTCTTTTAGTTATTGTTTGAAAATTTCAAAAACTTGGAAAGTTATAATCTTAAAATTTTGGACTATATAATAATAGTTTGATGTAGACTACATAATTGCAGACTAAGTGTATGGCAATTATCAAATGTGTAGCAATCATGATATCTGAGTCAGTTTTATATCATCCATTACTTTTTTTCCAAAAAAAAAAAAGGGACCATAATTACATATCTAGTTTTCTACCCATCCACATCCCAATGTAATGATCAAGAGAATCTATTTTTATATAAACATATTTATTTAAGTTTAAACTCCAAATTACATCCTCCAACTTTAACTTATTTTCAAATTAGTCATTTTAAGTTTCATTTGTTTTTCAGTCCTTAACTTAAATATGTTTTCAGTTTAGTCATTCTGTCAATATTGTCCAATCTTGCTATTAGTTTAATATCATCCAATGTGGATTGGATGGAAGGAATACAAAGAAAACAAATGAAAGTTAAAGGACTAAAATGATAAAGAGTAAAACTTAATGAACCGAATTAAAAATTAAGTCAAAGTTAGAGGTGTAATTTGTAATTTAACCTTCATTTAATAAGTATTGATAAATAAAAGTCAATTAGAGACCTTTTAGAATAGAATATACATATTAATTTAAATTTGCTCAAGGAAATTTAATCAAACCTAAATAAAAATTTATTTAGTGTTAGGTTGCTTTATTTGAAAAGATATGTGTATTCTAATTAGATATAACTATCAATGGAGACATTACGGATTCCAATCTTCCTTCTTCCGTTATAACTATCAAAATGAAAAAACAAACTAACTTCAAAATGTGTGTTACTATTAGAGAAGACTTTAATCCTAATATTGTTGCAATGAGTCTTTGGTTAGTGTTTGTAAAATAAATTTAGACTTGGAAAGTAATGGCCATATGGTACCATTATCAACTAGCGGGACATTTGAGCTATATAATTGTTTGATGATATACAGCTACTCTATTCAAGTCATTGATTCTCTATGTTTCAACCAAAAAGAAAAATAAAGAGAGTCATTGATTATCTAAATTCATTCAAACTTAAAAACCAATGTTATGGGGGAATATACCTCAAAACCTATGCCAAGATTTTTGTAGCTCAATTAGTTAACATCTCCTAGTATCTCCATGATTCAAAGCCTCTCTCCTTTGTTATAACTATCAAATTATCCAAAAGACATCAAAACATGTGATTATGTTAGAAGACTTTAATCCTAATTACTTTGAATGAATCTTTGGTTAGTGAATTCAATTTTGACTTGGAAAGTATGTAATGGAATAATAGTTCAGCTATTGACTAGCATGACTTCTGGACCATATAACTACTAGTGTAGCCCCATGTATATGTACCGATACAACTAAAAACAATCACAATTATACATTTTTTTGAGAAAAGATTCAAATAATGCATAATATTAGTTTACACTTTTTTTTAAATCATACATTACTAAATTATGTAATGGTTTATATATATATGTGTGTGTGTGTGTGTGTGTGTGTGTGTGTGTGTGTGTGATTTAGATTTTAATTGGATTTAGATTCTTTAGTTTTTTCATTCAATAAATTAAAAAAAAATAAATGGACACGTGTCGAAAAATTGGACTCCAATTGATATCAATTTAGAATTTAATTAGATTTGGACTCTTTTATTTTTATACTCAATAATTTACTTGGCAGTTGTTACAAAATTAAAAATTAAATGGGATACGTGATGTAAAATTGACAATCTAATTAAACCAAAAAGTTTTACTGAGATCTGTATATTATTTTTTACACGCAATGAATTTCTTAATATTACGCTATTGACTTATTTTATTTGTTTCACACCGGCATGTCCTTTTTTATATTTTATTATTATGGTGAATACACTAGCATGTCATTGGTCAATTGCTAACGTTCCTATATAAAAGTATTGGCTATATATAGTTCTTCTTTCTTATAACAATTAAATGTTATATGAATTTTTCCTTTAAAAAAAAGTTATATGAATTACATGTTTCTCCCAAAGTAAATAGTAAGGACAAAGTTTAGCTACAAAACCAGTTGTAGCCTTAGTGTCCAAATCCTCCTCTGTCTCTGCCCGTTGGCCAGCCCAAATCCTCCTCTGTCTCCACCGCTGGCCAACCACCTCAATCCTCCACTGTGTCCACTGCCGGCGCATTCAGTCTCCGCCGCTTCACCGGTTAGAACTAAATTTCCTTTTTAATTCCTTTTGTTTTATTCATAGATAACTAAATTTACTTTTTTAATTCCTTCAAGAACTGAAGAGGATTTGCTAGTTGGTTTTTTTAAGTTCAGTTGAGGTTTCAATTTGATTCCTCATCAGCTCTCACTTTCTTCAATTGGGTCAAGAATGATTTAAGTCTCAAACTGTCAGTCATTGTTGACATTTTCTTTTGAAGCTACAATCAAAATTTTTTAAACTTTTTTTTCTACCTTTTTATTCTATTTTTGAATTGAAACAAATCTAAAAGGTGTTGGAGAGATCCTATATTCTATTTACAAGTATTGTTTGTGTTTCATAGTCTGCAAAAGGAGAAATTTTTTTGAACCTTTTTCTAGTCTGTCATCTCAAAAGAACTTGTCTATTTTCATATGGGTACAATTAGAAGTCAGTTTTCATAAGATTAAAAAATAATAGCTTATATATTTGCTGTTCACAGGTGGCAAATTTGAATTTTTCTGGCTCCTTCTTACTATCTCTCATCTCATGTCAAGTTTCATGTATATCTAAAGAATGAGTTAAAATCTATGCTTAATTTTCAAGTCAAGAATGTGATTTTTTTTTTTTTTTTTTTGGTTTCTCTCTTTTTGCACAGCAACCATCACTGACAACGCTGAATTCAAGAGCTTATACAGATAGAATATCTCTGTTTCTGTTCCTTCTGCACATGGTTGCTGCTGTTGGGTTAGTTTGTTTTCTTATATTTAAGGGAATTCAAGGCCAAATACAAGCATCAGAATCTATTAAAACGAAAGAGAAAAGGGTGTTGCAGTTTTATCTGCCACAAGTTGAAGCTGCATCTTTTTTGAGCATTACTCTTGCATTGGCATGGCAAAAGGGTCAGGGAATGGGCTTTATTTATGGTTCATTTCATACTATGGAGCTCTTTTGTAATGTCCCTATCTGCTGGAACTCTCCTTATTTGCTTCCAAAAACCTTCCACTGAAGGCATTGGAGTATATTTTATTGCCTTTGCAATTGGCAATGGATTGTATGCTTGTTGGGTCACAACATGAATTAAGTTTTGTTGTAAGATCTTGATGAAAGCACTTGAGCCAAGTATTTAGTCCTTTACCTGAGTGGTACAATTTATTATTAAAATGGTTATTTCTTATTTGCTAGTGCAGTAATTCGAATTTCTTTGACAATTATGTGGCAGAGGCATTAGCTTGGAAAGTTGAGATGGTGTATAAAATTTAAAACCCAATCTCACTGCATATAGAGCTATAATAGACTGCTTGTGTAAAATAAACAAAAGTATGGAGGGTGAATATGTAATGAAAGAAATGGTTAAATTTGGTGTGCCACCTAATATAGCAATATGCAAGGCATTAACAAATGGATATTGCAAGGAAATGGATATCAATAGAGCAGAATTATTATTGGGCTTCTTTGCCAGGGAATTTCAAATCTTCCATACTGAAAGTTACAATACACTTGTGGTAAACTAGGACTGTAGAACAAGTAAAACTAGGACTGCAGAACAAGTGGTACCATTTTGAACCACAAACATCTCTCACAATAGCTAAAATAAAGTCAGCCTAAACTATATTCGACCTCACATGACAATATGATTAGTATGGAATCATCAATCTGCCAAGGGTCTAACCATTAAAAATAGTCTTCAATATGCCAATGGCATCACAATAAAAAATACTAAAAGTTTAACAATTTGCCAATAGTCTAACAATAAAAAATAGTCTTCAATCTCTAACAAATAAAACTGCATGGTCTTCAATCTCCATCCAATAAAGTTGCACCCTAACTCCAACCTATATAGTGCTTTTGCCAAAATGGTGCTCTTCTTGGATAACATCAGAAGTAGTTGTTGAAACCTGAAAACAATTGCAAAGAATAATTGTCAGATAGACTGTAAACAAATTTATGTGCCTATAAGATTGATATATTACAGTGGAATGTAACAAATCTTACTTTATTTAGGCTTCCAAGTGATTCAAATTGTCTCACCTCACAAGCTTTTTTTTGTAAGCCAATGGCATGTTTTTTAGCATGTGTTGTTTTGCTTCCAGATTTACCATTTTTCTTCTCTAATGCAGATTTCAATCTTCTCTTTGGACACCCAACAGTAGGTTTTGTTTTAATCCTATGCATGCTATCACCTTGTAAAACATTTGCAGTAACATCACCGTGGACCTCAATGCAACTCTCCATATTATTCGAGTGACATTTTTTTCTAATCTCTTGCAAATCCCTCAGTAATTTTTCAAAACATTCTTTGGTATGTTCATACATTATCTCATTCTCTGCTGCAAGTGTGGAAATTTCACGACCATTGTGACTCAAATGAGAGTAGCATTTTCCTATCGACTCTTGAGCATTACCTTTAATATCAATGCCATGATAGTCCTTGATAGAACCAGCCCTTACATCTTGCGTCCATCTTTTCAATACATATTGGACGGGAAGTCTTTTAACATTTTTATGTTCAAGAACTTTCAAGGCATGGGCTCAAAGAATTCCTACAAAGCTAAACTTCTTGCAACTGCATTCCATCGTTGTAGTTGAGGCTTCATATTTAACTAGGTGCTCTTGAATTCTTTGACTATATTTGACCTTGTATTCTGTGATAGTATCAGATTTATTAGCCTTGTAAATAGTACAATCAGCAATCTTCATATATTCATCTTGAAACATTTGAAAATTTTCTAGGGTGTATAGCTCTACAACATGTCTCAACATCTCTACAGTAGATTGTAAAATCGGTTTTGTTTGCCTCATTTTGAACTCTGCCTATAGTTCTTGATGTCTCTTATCAACCAAAACTCTAGAGTAATGTTCTGAAAAGCACACACAATCATGTTTTGGTTTCAAGTATTTCTTCAACACATTGTTTATTGATTCACTACGTTGGGTGCATTTCATATCAGTAGTGAACATATGTCGACCATATACCATTGCCCATTTTTCTTTAACATCAAATATGCTACATAACCATTTATTATCAGTAAGACCATATTCCTTAAGCATATAATCCCATGAAATAAGCCATTCATCTTCATCTTCATACTCATACAAAAAATCACTAAAATCATTTGCAAAATGCTTAGATGAATGAAATACATGATGTAGATTCTTAGCAGCATTCTGATAAATATGCCATACACATAAACGATGATTAGATTTAGGAAATACCTCTATTATTGCTTTAGCCATTGCAGCAGATTGATCTGTAAGTATAGTTCTTGGCTGCTTTCCTGACATTGTAGTTAAAAAAGTTTCAAATAACCACTTAAATGACTCTATAGTCTCATCATAAAGTAAAGCTACATCAAAGATAATGGATTGTTTGTGATGATTAACCCCAACGAATGGAGCAAAGGGATGATTATATCTATTTGTTCGATAAGTTGTGTCAAAACAAACAACATCACCAAAGTGCCCGTAATCAACAATTGATCTAGCATCTGCCCAAAAAATGTTCATGATTTGACCATCATCATCAACTTGTATTGAATAAAAATAAGATGGATCTGCCAATTGCATCTTATGAAAGTACTCCATCATAGCAGGTCCATCTCCTTTCCTCAAAGCCATCCTCCTCTCATTATGTACATGATTCTTATAGTCAACATCCATAAACCCAAGATTTTCACGACCCCCAGCTTGCATGCTCAATAATTCAATGGTTTGTTTAATTGATATTCTAGACCTCTCTGCATCATTTGCAATGGCTTTTTGAGCAGATGAAATTTTTCTCTTCGATCTTAACATATGTTTCATTGGTGAAGGAGCAAACTCATGATTATGTTGACCATGAAAAGAAACAACATGTAACATACCATCCTTTTGAAGATGACAGGTCATCTGTGCTAAACAACCTGTTCGTGAAATTGGACGACGATAAGATGCATTTTCTCGACGTTTGTCAACAGCTCGTTCACCCTCTTTTGAACAACTAAATGTTCTCCTTATAATTTGCCTGCATTTCCTCACTTTACAAAATGTTTCCGTACACTAAAGCCAATTCGGTGAGCATATTCTTTGTAAAATTCATATGCACTCTCATCACAATCAAATTTCATGCCAATTGCTAGAGTATTTGATTTGTTTGGGCTTCCAAGAGTAGGTTCTACTTTAGTCTCCTCTTGTTGATCAGCTATCCAACCAATGAATTCATCTTCCAATACAATTTCTGGTACTTCTACAATTTCCTTGCTATGTCTACTTGGAGTATTTGAATTTTTTGGGCTTCCATGAGTAGGTTCTATTTGAGCCTCCTCTTGTTGATCAGCTATACAATCATTCAATTCATCTTCCAATAAAATGATTTGACTAGTATCCATCACCTGTAGTCAAGATACATATTCAAAATCAAATCAGAAAAAAGGAAAAATTTTATAAACAATTTTTAAAAAAAGTATTCCAATATTCAGGACCCATTAAAGAATACTCTCCATGAATTACTTAGAAAACACTAGAGTTTTAGAATGTATAAATCTAGAAGCCTATAAAGTTTACTCTTAGTTCTTATACTTTTGAAAATCAAGTCAATATGAACAGAAACAATTTTTTTAGATGAATCAAAGATAAATTCAATACTAAAGAAAAATGAATACAATTTCTACAACTCAGCTAAATTTAGTAACATAACAACTACAACAAAACCATAGTACAAGACAGCAAATAACAACACTATTACATATTAGAGAAGAAATACACATAAATTCATTTTTTTAATAAGTAAATTAAACTAGATTTGGTAACTTATAAACAACCGCTAGAAAATCATCTTCAGTTCTTGAAGGAATCAAGGTTATCAATGAACAATCAAACTAAAAAAGGCACAATAATAATTTTTTTTTAAAAAAAAAAACCCAGAAAATCCAGAACTCACATTAATAATCAAACACAATTCATTCAAAAAAAATTAATAGAATTAAAAAGGAAAATTTAGTTATCTATGAATAAAACAAAAGGAAATTTAGTTCTAACCGGTGAAGCGGCGGAGACTAGGTGGACCAGTAGTGGAGACAGTACAGGATTTTAGATTTGCCGGCGGTGGAGACAGAGGAGGATTTGGGCTGGCCGGCGGGCGGAGATAGAGGAGGATTTGGACACAGAGGAGGATTTGAGGTGGTTGGCCGGCGGTGGAGACAGAGGAGGATTTGAGGTGGTTGGTCGGGGGTGGGACAGTACAGGATTTGAGGTTAGCCGGCGGTGGAGACAGGAGGATTTGGGCTGGCCGGCCGGCGGTGGAGATAGGAGGCTATGGGTGATTGGTTGGAGTTGGGTTAGGACCTTCTGGGTTACAGTTTAGAGAGAGAGATCATACGTATAAAATTTTTGATGGTTTTTAGTTTTTATTTTTACTTTTTATTTTTTTAATAGGTGGTGTAGTTAACTAGGGTTAATTGAGTTAAGTTTACTTAAATAATCATGTGCAATGCACATGCTATTTTTTACACATGTCATCTTATTAGACCAGTTTGTAGCCTAAGGTTACAAATGGTTTTGTAGCTAAACTTTGTCCAAATAGTAATGTTTAAAAAACACAAATGTAATTCAATTTATTTATATGACAAATAAGAGAGAGGAAGGGCAAAATTGTAGATTAAATCACATTTACATTTAACTTAGTTTTTTTAGATAGAAAAATAAGTAAGTTAGTTATTAATATAAAAATAAAACGGGAATTATCATTTCTGCTATACTTATCTCCCTTACCCTACACCAGGGTTAGATGAACTTTTTGGATTCAAGTTTTAGGATTTTTTTTTTTTTTTTGAACTTTTTAGATTCAGATTTTAGTTTTTTCATTTTTTTTAAGAGTTTCAACTTATAGAGTCCGCTCCTGAAGAGAGCTATTTTATCATCTGACCAAGACACCAATCGGTTTTTGATGTCGGTAGGGATTAAACCTCAAATCTCTTATTCAACCATCAGAAATTTTACTAATTGGGCTAACTAGAGCCCACATATTCAAGTATTACTTCATTGATTCAACTCAGCGGGAGACCATAACCACGATTATCAGCCACAGGTCACAATTCTAGTCCCTAGTGTTAACGTATTTTATGGGTTAGGTGCTTTAATTTTCTTTACCTTCTCATTATCTTAAAGGACTTTAATCCTATAAGCATTTGGCCAATGAGATAGAAAATTAAGTTCTTGTGTCTCCTCAAAATGAGAAAATTAAGGTCTTGTGGGTCATTCTATTAACTATAGCATGAATTGTGATCAGTGGAAATGTTGTCACTTGTCAAAGACTTGGAAAATTAATCTCTTGTGAATTACTGTATTTTTTTTTTTTTTTTTTACTGGATGGGCTACTCTATTTTATTTATTTATAAGGACTAGTTTTGAAACTAGAAAAAAAAAATCAGATTATATATATATGATTTAGATTTTAATTGGATTTAGATTCTTTAGTTTTTTCATTCAATAAATTAAAAAAATAAATGGACACATGTCAAAAAATTGGACTCCAATTGATATCAATTTAGAATCTAATTGGATTTGGACTTTTTTATTTTTATACTCAATAATTTAATTGGCAGTTGGTACAAAATTAAAAATTAAATGGGATACGTGATGCAAAATTGAAAATATTTTTTTTTTGATACAAGATAAAATTTCTACTCTAACCTAATTTAAGTATATATGTGTGTGAATCTCTCTCCTGGAAACTTGAACCCCGGCCCTTGTCCCCCACACCCCACAAGCATTTATTCTTGTGAAGTGACCACCGCACCAAGGGTGTGCGGTGGTACAAAATTGAAAATCTAATTGAACCAAAAAGTTTTACTAAGGTCTGTATATTATCTTTTACATGCAATGAATTTCTTAATATTACGCTATTGACTTATTTTATTTGTTTCACACCGGCATGTCCTTTTTTATTTTATTATTATGGTAAATACACTAGCATGTCATTGGTCAATTGCTAACGTTCCTATATAAAAGTATTGGCTATATATAGTTCTTCTTTCTTATAACAATTAAATGTTATATGAATTTTTCCTTTAAAAAAAAGTTATATGAATTACATGTTTCTCCCAAAGTAAATAGTAATGTTTAAAAAACACAAATGTAATTCAATTTATTTATATGACAAATAAGAGAGAGGAAGGGCAAAATTGTAGATTAAATCACATTTACATTTAACTTAGTTTTTTTAGATATAAAAATAAGTAAGTTAGTTATTAATATAAAAATAAAACAGGAATTATCATTTCTGCTATACTCTTCTCCCTTACCCTACACCAGGGTTAGATGAACTTTTTGGATTCAAGTTTTAGGATTTTCTTTTTTTTTGAACTTTTTGGATTTAGGTTTTAGTTTTTTAATTTTTTTTAAGAGTTTCAACTTATAGAGTCCGCTCCTAAAGAGAGCTATTTTATCATCTTACCAAGACACCAGTCAGTTTTTGGTGTCAGTAGGGATTGAACCCCAAATCTCTTATTCAACCATCAGAAATTTTACTAGTTGAGCTAACTAGAGCCCACATATTCAAGTATTAGTTCATTGATTCAACTCAGCGGGAGACCATAACCACGATTATCAGCCACAATTCACAATTTTAGTCCCTAGTGTTAACGTATTTTATGGGTTAGGTGCTTTAATTTTCTTTACCTTCTCATTATCTTAAAAGACTTTAATCCTATAAGTCTTTGGCCAATGAGATGGAAAATTAAGGTCTTGTGTTTCCTCAAAATGAGAAAATTAAGGTCTTGTGAGTCATTCTATTAACTATAGCATGAATTGTGATCAGTGGAAATGTTGTCACTTGTCAAAGACTTGGAAAATTAATCTCTTGTTAATTACTGTATTTTTTTTTTTTTTTGACTGGATGGGCTACTCTATTTTATTTATTTATAAGGACTAGTTTTGAAACTAAAAAAAAAAATAAAAAAAAAAATAATCAGATTATCTAGGTCAGATTTTAAAAATTAAAAACTCCTTAGAAACAAGTATCATAATAAAAATTATGATACCTTTAGTGGATATATTATTCATTTTTTTTTTATTGCCATCAGCTTATAAAAATTATTGTTGAATTTCTCAGTTCTCATTTGCTATAGAATAGAGTCAAAACACTTGTCCATGTTTCTACCTGAAAGTTCAAATAGTGTGTAAAACACCTATGAACGTTTAAACCCCCAATTTACAAATTACCAACATAAGCTTATAATCAAACAATATCTATGCGGAATATGAAAATAAGCCAAATCAAAATTGGTAAAACAATCTAAACCAAAATTAATTACAACCACAGCAGTAATTAAAAGGCAAAGATTAAGGGAAGAGAGATGCAAACACAAAGACAACACAGCAATGTGTTATTGAAGAGGAAATCGAAGTCCTCAACGAAAAACTTCTTCACTGCCCTCCAAACGGTCAATAATCTAGTAGAGAATAAAGTTGGGATACATGAATAGTAGAAGACCCTCCAAACCTAATCTACCCAGTGCACCTAAGCCCTCCAAACTTCTTGCTCCAACAGAGTTACGCCGAACCTTGTCTTCTCTAGCTTACTGGATCCCGCAATCGCCCATTGCATCAACCAAAATGAATTGGTCTCTTCTGAACTGCTTTCCAAGTACCAAAATACCTTCTCATAGATATGGGTATGGTGAGATAAAGATTTGGCTAATGTACCTCTCAAGAATGTATCAATGGAGAGGGTGAGAGTAGAGGAATTTGGAGAATCAAAGGATGAAGATTGTAGATGAGTCAATCTTATTTTTCTTTAGGGTTTCTCTCTCAAAATTCTCTCTGGAAGCTCTCAACATTTTGTGGGTATAAGGGTATTTATATTAGGATGTGTATGGAATGCGAAGAGTCAATTACAACCAAACAGGGTGTTCTAGCGACTTAAACTCGCGATTGGATCAAGTCGATAGTTTGAGTTACAAGCTAACTGCCTGGCCAGACTAGAAGTTTTGTCCTGTAGTGCAACAGTTGGCGTGACCCTTCAGCTCCCCTGCATGCTTCACACGTGTGCCACTTCTGGCAACTCACCAGTCGTGAGACCCTTCTTGATTTCTTCACACTCTCTCACACTACCCTTACATGATTCCCACCTAATACAGGATTTCTAAATGCTGAATTACAAGCAAATTTGACACAGAATAAAGCCAACTAATGATTGAATAAATTCAACTTTACAATCTCCCCCTTTGGCTATTCCGTGACAAAATCCTAAAACAAAATCTAGACTTAACATGTGAGTTAGAAATAGTTTGAACAAAACTCACTCACACTTAACTCTAGAATCTGTGAAGCTCTTGAACCATACGGACAAGTATTTCCTGTAAACAATAACACAATACGATCATTGTAAGCAGAAAACTTGAAATGCATATGGAACAAGCACAATGTGATCAAGCAAAGACGAATGAAGCAATAAAGCATGACTTGACCAAAGACAAACAATTACTATAAATAGTAACCAGAATGATCATTCACACAAGGAATAAACATCCGAACATGCAAGCTAATAAGCTCATTCAAAGTATCATTTGCATGTCCAACACTCAACCGATACAACAACACAAGATAATTGCATCAAGGATAAAAAAATCCAACTAGGGCACAAGAATGATGTACTTAAAGAAATGCATAATATTAACAACAAATACTGAGCTACAAAGCATAGGTACAAAACAAAATATTTTAAATAGCTAAGCATAATCATGAACTATGAGCAAAGCAAAAACATAGTTAATATAACACAAAGATCTTTCTCTCTTTCTCCCCCTATCATGAATCATAAGAGTTGTGATGAACTTGGAACATATATACCTGTAACCTGAAACACTTGCACAAAACACATTAGACCCTTAAGGTAAAGCAAGTAATAAAAAGACAAGCATAATATAACAAGTAAATTGTGATCAAGTAAACATAATGTGAAACATATGAGCAACTTGATCATACACCAAAACAATCATAAAGAAATGACTACAATGATCACATAGTAAAGCAAATGATCATCCGAACATGCATTCAATGAAACACAATAGCATAAGGATGTATGCATGTCCAACACAAACATGATGCAATGAGAACAACAAAGCAAAGATACTAAACATAACTCAAAGTACCATAAAACAAACAAGAAAACAAACATAAAGAAAAACAAAGTTTTCTTATTAACTCAATGTCTTCTCCCCCTTAATATATGCATCTCTCCTATAGAATATCTCTCCCTCTACTCATGTGCATAAGAAATAGAATTTCTCCCCCTAAGAATGTGCATAAGAGTCATGTAAGGTTGAATTTATTCAACCATCTAATTGGCTTTATTCCGTGCCAAATTTGCTTGTAATTCAGCATTTAGTAACCCTGTATTTAGGTGGGTTTGATGTAAGGGTAGTGAGTGAGATAGAGTGAAGTTTGCTCAAGAGTGTGCAAGAAAACAGAGTGTCGCGGCTGGGTCTCGCGGGTGACTCGCGGCTTCAAGCCGCCAGAAGCAACCTCACGTGCCAAGCATGCCGGAAGGTGAACAGTCTGCTAGCTGGAGCACTACAGGACAAAACAGGACAACTGGCCATACGGTTATCTCGCGACTGGATCTCGCGACTTAGTCAAGCCGCGAGGTCAAGCCGCGAGCCACCCCTGTTTTGTAGAATTCTGACGTTTCACATTCCTCTCCACTCCAAGTATAAATACCCCTATTACCCACGATTGAAAGAGAGCTTCCAGAGAGAATTTTGAGAGAGAAACCCTAAAGAAAAACCAGATTGTTTCACCCACAATCTCTACCTTAGAATCTCTTCAAATTCCTCAACTCTCTTCCTCTCCATTGTTAAATCCTTGAGAGGCTTTATACCAAACCAGGTTCTCACCATTATCATCATTGTGAGTCAGCTGTTTGGATTTCTGGGAAGCAGTTAGGAAGGAACCAATCTTCATTGGTTGATGCTATGGTCTAGTAGCGGAATCCGGGAAGCTAGAAAAGAAAAAGGTTCGGCGCAACCTCGTTGGAGCAAGAAGCTTGGAGGGCTTAGGTGCACTGGGTAGATTAGGCTTGGAGGGTCTATTGCTGTCCTTGTATCCCAACTATATTTTCTAGTGGATTGATTACTGCTTGGAGGGCGGCGGAGAGGTTTTTCGCCGAGGACTTCGGTTTCCTCTTCGATAACACATCGCGTGTTGTCTTTGTGTTTGCATCTTCCTTCCTCTATCTTTGCCTTTAAATTATCTGCTGTGGATTTTATTTTGTTATGGCTTAGATAGTATTTAATCAATTTCGTATGATAGCATATGTTAAGTTTCCGCACACTAGTTGTTTGACATATTGCTTGAATTGATTAAGTTGTTATTTGGGGGTCTAAACGTTTAAAGGTGTTTTTACACGTTTTTGAACTTTCAATTGGTATCAGAGCGGGTACACTGATATTGGTTTCATTACCATTGTGTGATCCTTGACTCCCTTTTGAGATGGATAGGTCTCAATCCCTAAATGCACCTCCATATTTTGATGGTAGTAATTATGCTTTTTGGAAGGTTCGAATGAGAGCTTTTCTGTGTTCTATTGATGAATCCGTTTGGGATGCTGTTGAGATTGGTTGGACCAAACCAGAGGCAGCAAAATCCACATGGGATAAGGCAGCACTTGCTGCATCTAATGCTAACAGTAAAGCACTCAATGCTATTTTCTGTGGTGTCTCTCCAGATGAATTTCACAGGATTTCTCATATTACCGTGGCCAAAGAAGCATGGGAGATTTTGGAAACTACCTATGAAGGCACGAAGAAAGTGAAAGACACCAAGTTGCAAATGCTGACCACTCGGTTTGAGGAGCTCAAAATGAGTGAGGATGAGTCTTTTGACTCTTTCTACGGGAAGTTAAATGAAGTGGTTGTCAGCAAGTTCAACTTGGGGGAGAAAACAGAGGACTCGAAGATTGTAAGAAAGATCCTTCGATCATTGCCGGAAAGCTTTCGAGCTAAAGTGACAGCAATAGAAGAGAGCAAGGACCTCGATGACATCAAAGTGCAAGAG